>NC_090374.1:751691-1070024 GCF_036365525.1 Heterodontus francisci | reverse complement strand
GGATTCGCGGCCTACATTCACGGAGAAGACTCGGAGGGCGGAGTTCCGGACCGGTAAGTATAAAAAACTTACCTCGGGGATTCGCGGCCGACATTCACGGAGAAGACTCGGAGGGCGGAGTTCCGGACCGGTAAGTATAAAAAACATACCTCGGGGATTCGCGGCCTACATTCACGGAGAAGACTCGGAGGGTGGAGTTCCGGACCGGTAAGTATAAAAAACTTACCTCGGGGATTCGCGGCCTACATTCACGGAGAAGACTCGGAGGGCGGAGTTCCGGACCGGTAAGTATAAAAAACTTACCTCGGGGATTCGCGGCCTACATTCACGGAGAAGACTCGGAGGGCGGAGTTCCGGACCGGTAAGTATAAAAAACTTACCTCGGGGATTCGCGGCCTACATTCACGGAGAAGACTCGGAGGGCGGAGTTCCGGACCGGTAAGTATAAAAAACTTACCTCGGGGATTCGCGGCCTACATTCACGGAGAAGACTCGGAGGGCGGAGTTCCGGACCGGTAAGTATAAAAAACTTACCTCGGGGATTCGCGGCCTACATTCACGGAGAAGACTCGGAGGGCAGAGTTCCGGACCGGTAAATATAAAAAACATACCTCGGGGATTCGCGGCCTACATTCACGGAGAAGACTCGGAGGGCGGAGTTCCGGACCGGTAAATATAAAAAACTTACCTCGGGGATTCGCGGCCAACATTCACGGAGAAGACTCGGAGGGCGGAGTTCCGGACCGGTAAGTATAAAAAACTTACCTCGGGGATTCACGGCCTACATTCACGGAGAAGACTCGGAGGGCGGAGTTCCGGACCAGTAAGTATAAAAAACTTACCTCGGGGATTCGCGGCCTACATTCACGGAGAAGACTCGGAGGGCGGAGTTCCGGACCGGTAAGTATAAAAAACTTACCTCGGGGATTCGCGGCCTACATTCACGGAGAAGACTCGGAGGGCGGAGTTCCGGACCGGTAAGTATAAAAAACTTACCTCGGGGATTCGCGGCCTACATTCACGGAGAAGACTCGGAGGGCGGAGTTCCGGACCGGTAAGTATAAAAAACTTACCTCGGGGATTCGCGGCCTACATTCACGGAGAAGACTCGGAGGGCGGAGTTCCGGACCGGTAAGTATAAAAAACTTACCTCGGGGATTCGCGGCCTACATTCACGGAGAAGACTCGGAGGGCGGAGTTCCGGACCGGTAAATATAAAAAACTTACCTCGGGGATTCACGGCCTACATTCACGGAGAAGATTCGGAGGGCGGAGTTCCGGACCGGTAAGTATAAAAAACTTACCTCGGGGATTCACGGCCTACATTCACGGAGAAGACTCGGAGGGCGGAGTTCCGGACCGATAAGTATAAAAAACTTACCTCGGGGATTCACGGCCTACATTCACGGAGAAGACTCGGAGGGGGGAGTTCCGGACCGGTAAGTATAAAAAACATACCTCGGGGATTCGCGGCCTACATTCACAGAGAAGACTCGGAGGGCGGAGTTCCGGACCGGTAAGTATAAAAAACGTACCTCGGGGATTCACGGCCTACATTCACGGAGAAGACTCGGAGGGTGGAGTTCCGGACCGGTAAGTATAAAAAACTTACCTCGGGGAATAGCGGCCTACATTCACGGAGAAGACTCGGAGGGCGGAGTTCCGGACCGGTAAGTATAAAAAACTTACCTCGGGGATTCACGGCCTACATTCACGGAGAAGACTCGGAGGGCGGAGTTCCGCACCGGTAAATATAAAAAACTTACCTCGGGGATTCGCGGCCTACATTCACGGAGAAGACCCGGAGGGCGGAGTTCCGGACCGGTAAGTATAAAAAACTTACCTCGGGGATTCGCGGCCTACATTCACGGAGAAGACTCGGAGGGCGGAGTTCCGCACCGGTAAATATAAAAAACTTACCTCGGGGATTCGCGGCCTACATTCACGGAGAAGACTCGGAGGGCGGAGTTCCGGACCGGTAAGTATAAAAAACTTACCTCGGGGATTTGCGGCCTACATTCACGGAGAAGACTCGGAGGGCCGAGTTCTGCACCGGTAAATATAAAATACTTACCTCGGGGATTCGCGGCCTACATTCACGGAGAAGACTCGGAGGGCGGAGTTCCGGACCGGTAAGTATAAAAAACTTACCTCGGGGATTCACGGCCTACATTCACGGAGAAGACTCGGAGGGCGGAGTTCCGGACCGGTAAGTATAAAAAACATACCTCGGGGATTCGCGGCCTACATTCACGGAGAAGACTCGGAGGGTGGAGTTCCGGACCGGTAAGTATAAAAAACTTACCTCGGGGATTCGCGGCCTACATTCACGGAGAAGACTCGGAGGGCGGAGTTCCGGACCGGTAAGTATAAAAAACTTACCTCGGGGATTCGCGGCCCACATTCACGGAGAAGACTCGGAGGGCGGAGTTCCGGACCGGTTAGTATAAAAAACATACCTCGGGGATTCACGCCCTACATTCACGGAGAAGACTCGGAGGGCGGAGTTCCGGACCGGTAAATATGAAAAACTTACCTCGGGGATTCACGGCCTACATTCACGGAGAAGACTCGGAGGGCGGAGTTCCGGACCGGTAAATATAAAAAACTTACCTCGGGGATTCGCGGCCAACATTCACGGAGAAGACTCGGAGGGCGGAGTTCCGGACCGGTAAGTATAAAAAACTTACCTCGGGGATTCGCGGCCTACATTCACGGAGAAGACTCGGAGGGCGGAGTTCCGGACCGGTAAGTATAAAAAACTTACCTCGGGGATTCGCGGCCTACATTCACGGAGAAGACTCGGAGGGCGGAGTTCCGGACCGGTAAGTATAAAAAACTTACCTCGGGGATTCGCGGCCTACATTCACGGAGAAGACTCGGAGGGTGGAGTTCCGGACCGGTAAGTATAAAAAACATACCTCGGGGATTCGCGGCCTACATTCACGGAGAAGACTCGGAGGGCGGAGTTCCGGACCGGTAAGTATAAAAAACTTACCTCGGGGATTCGCGGCCTACATTCACGGAGAAGACTCGGAGGGCGGAGTTCCGGACCGGTAAGTATAAAAAACTTACCTCGGGGATTCGCGGCCTACATTCACGGAGAAGACTCGGAGGGCGGAGTTCCGGACTGGTAAATATAAAAAACTTACCTCGGGGATTCACGGCCTACATTCACGGAGAAGATTCGGAGGGCGGAGTTCCGGACCGGTAAGTATAAAAAACTTACCTCGGGGATTCGCGGCCTACATTCACGGAGAAGACTCGGAGGGCAGAGTTCCGGACCGGTAAGTATAAAAAACTTACCTCGGGGATTCACGGCCTACATTCACGGAGAAGACTCGGAGGGCGGAGTTCCGGACCGATAAGTATAAAAAACTTACCTCGGGGATTCACGGCCTACATTCACGGAGAAGACTCGGAGGGGGGAGTTCCGGACCGGTAAGTATAAAAAACATACCTCGGGGATTCGCGGCCTACATTCACGGAGAAGACTCGGAGGGCGGAGTTCCGGACCGGTAAGTATAAAAAACTTATCTCGGGGATTCGCGGCCTACATTCACGGAGAAGACTCGGAGGGCGGAGTTCCGGACCGGTAAGTATAAAAAACGTACCTCGGGGATTCACGGCCTACATTCACGGAGAAGACTCGGAGGGTGGAGTTCCGGAACGGTAAGTATAAAAAACTTACCTCGGGGAATAGCGGCCTACATTCACGGAGAAGACTCGGAGGGCGGAGTTCCGGACCGGTAAGTATAAAAAACTTACCTCGGGGATTCACGGCCTACATTCACGGAGAAGACTCGGAGGGCGGAGTTCCGCACCGGTAAATATAAAAAACTTACCTCGGGGATTCGCGGCCTACATTCACGGAGAAGACTCGGAGGGCGGAGTTCCGGACCGGTAAATATAAAAAACTTACCTCGGGGATTCGCGGCCTACATTCACGGAGAAGACTCGGAGGGCGGAGTTCCGCACCGGTAAGTATAAAAAACTTACCTCGGGGATTCGCGGCCTACATTCACGGAGAAGACTCGGAGGGCGGAGTTCCGGACCGGTAAGTATAAAAAACTTACCTCGGGGATTCGCGGCCTACATTCACGGAGAAGACTCGGAGGGCGGAGTTCCGGACCGGTAAGTATAAAAAACTTACCTCGGGGATTTGCGGCCTACATTCACGGAGAAGACTCGGAGGCCGGAGTTCTGCACCGGTAAATATAAAATACTTACCTCGGGGATTCGCGGCCTACATTCACGGAGAAGACTCGGAGGGCGGAGTTCCGGACCGGTAAGTATAAAAAACATACCTCGGGGATTCGCGGCCTACATTCACGGAGAAGACTCGGAGGGCGGAGTTCCGGACCGGTAAGTATAAAAAACTTACCTCGGGGATTCGCGGCCTACATTCACGGAGAAGACTCGGAGGGCGGAGTTCCGGTCCGGTAAATATAAAAAACTTACCTCGGGGATTCGCGGCCTACATTCACGGAGAAGACTCGGAGGGTGGAGTTCCGGACCGGTAAATATAAAAAACATACCTCGGGGATTCGCGGCCTACATTCACGGAGAAGACTCGGAGGGCGGAGTTCCGGACCGGTAAGTATAAAAAACTTACCTCGGGGATTCGCGGCCTACATTCACGGAGAAGACTCGGAGGGCGGAGTTCCGGACCGGTAAGTATAAAAAACTTACCTCGGGGATTCACGGCCTACATTCACGGAGAAGACTCGGAGGGTGGAGTTCCAGACCGGTAAATATAAAAAACTTACCTCGGGGATTCACGGCCTACATTCACGGAGAAGACTCGGAGGGCGGAGTTCCAGACCGGTAAGTATAAAAAACTTACCTCGGGGATTCGCGGCCTACATTCACGGAGAAGACTCGGAGGGCGGAGTTCCGGACCGGTAAGTATAAAAAACCTACCTCGGGGATTCACGGCCTACATTCACGGAGAAGACTCGGAGGGCGGAGTTCCGGACCGGTAAGTATAAAAAACATACCTCGGGGATTCACGGCCTACATTCACGGAGAAGACTCGGAGGGTGGAGTTCCGGACCGGTAAGTATAAAAAACTTACCTCGGGGATTCGCGGCCTACATTCACGGAGAAGACTCGGAGGGCGGAGTTCCGGACCGGTAAATATAAAAAACATACCTCGGGGGTTCGCGGCCGACATTCACGGAGAAGACTCGGAGGGCGGAGTTCCGGACTGGTAAGTATAAAAAACTTACCTCGGGGATTCGCGGCCTACATTCACGGAGAAGACTCGGAGGGCGGAGTTCCGGACCGGTAAGTATAAAAAACTTACCTCGGGGATTCGCGGCCTACATTCACGGAGAAGACTCGGAGGGCGGAGTTCCGGACTGGTAAATATAAAAAACTTACCTCGGGGATTCGCGGCCTACATTCACGGAGAAGACTCGGAGGGCGGAGTTCCGGACCGGTAAGTATAAAAAACTTACCTCGGGGATTCACGGCCGACATTCACGGAGAAGACTCGGAGGGTGGAGTTCCAGACCGGTAAGTATGAAAAACATACCTCGGGGATTCACGGCCTACATTCATGGAGAAGACTCGGAGGGTGGAGTTCCGGACCGGTAAGTATAAAAAACCTACCTCGGGGATTCGCCGCCTACATTCACGGAGAAGACTCGGAGGGCGGAGTTCCAGACCGGTAAGTATAAAAAACTTACCTCGGGGATTCACGGCCTACATTCACGGAGAAGACTCGGAGGGCAGAGTTCCGGACCGGTAAGTATAAAAAACATACCTCGGGGATTCGCGGCCTACATTCACGGAGAAGACTCGGAGGGCGGAGTTCCGGACTTGTAAGTATAAAAAACTTACCTCGGGGATTCGCGGCCTACATTCACGGAGAAGACTCGGAGGGCGGAGTTCCGGACCGGTAAGTATAAAAAACTTACCTCGGGGATTCGCGGCCCACATTCACGGAGAAGACTCGGAGGGCGGAGTTCCGGACCGGTAAGTATAAAAAACATACCTCGGGGATTTGCGGCCTACATTCACGGAGAAGACTCGGAGGGCGGAGTTCCGGACCGGTAAATATGAAAAACTTACCTCGGGGATTCACGGCCTACATTCACGGAGAAGACTCGGAGGGCGGAGTTCCAGACCGGTAAGTATAAAAAACTTATGTCGGGGATTCACGGCCGACATTCACGGAGAAGACTCGGAGGGCGGAGTTCCGGACCGGTAAGTATAAAAAACATACCTCGGGGATTCGCGGCCTACATTCACGGAGAAGACTCGGAGGGTGGAGTTCCGGACCGGTAAGTATAAAAAACTTACCTCGGGGATTCGCGGCCTACATTCACGGAGAAGACTCGGAGGGCGGAGTTCCGGACCGGTAAGTATAAAAAACTTACCTCGGGGATTCGCGGCCTACATTCACGGAGAAGACTCGGAGGGCGGAGTTCCGGACCGGTAAGTATAAAAAACTTACCTCGGGGATTCGCGGCCTACATTCACGGAGAAGACTCGGAGGGCAGAGTTCCGGACCGGTAAATATAAAAAACATACCTCGGGGATTCGCGGCCTACATTCACGGAGAAGACTCGGAGGGCGGAGTTCCGGACCGGTAAATATAAAAAACTTACCTCGGCGATTCGCGGCCAACATTCACGGAGAAGACTCGGAGGGCGGAGTTCCGGACCGATAAGTATAAAAAACTTACCTCGGGGATTCACGGCCTACCTTCACGGAGAAGACTCGGAGGGCGGAGTTCCGGACCGGTAAGTATAAAAAACTTACCTCGGGGATTCGCGGCCTACATTCACGGAGAAGACTCGGAGGGCGGAGTTCCGGACCGGTAAGTATAAAAAACTTACCTCGGGGATTCGCGGCCTACATTCACGGAGAAGACTCGGAGGGTGGAGTTCCGGACCGGTAAGTATAAAAAACATACCTCGGGGATTCGCGGCCTACATTCACGGAGAAGACTCGGAGGGCGGAGTTCCGGACCGGTAAGTATAAAAAACTTACCTCGGGGATTCGCGGCCTACATTCACGGAGAAGACTCGGAGGGCGGAGTTCCGGACTGGTAAATATAAAAAACTTACCTCGGGGATTCACGGCCTACATTCACGGAGAAGATTCGGAGGGCGGAGTTCCGGACCGGTAAGTATAAAAAACTTACCTCGGGGATTCACGGCCTACATTCACGGAGAAGACTCGGAGGGCGGAGTTCCGGACCGATAAGTATAAAAAACTTACCTCGGGGATTCACGGCCTACATTCACGGAGAAGACTCGGAGGGGGGAGTTCCGGACCGGTAAGTATAAAAAACATACCTCGGGGATTCGCGGCCTACATTCACGGAGAAGACTCGGAGGGCGGAGTTCCGGACCGGTAAGTATAAAAAACTTATCTCGGGGATTCGCGGCCTACATTCACGGAGAAGACTCGGAGGGCGGAGTTCCGGACCGGTAAGTATAAAAAACGTACCTCGGGGATTCGCGGCCTACATTCACGGAGAAGACTCGGAGGGCGGAGTTCCGGACTGGTAAGTATAAAAAACATACCTCGGGGATTCACGGCCTACATTCACGGAGAAGACTCGGAGGGTGGAGTTCCGGAACGGTAAGTATAAAAAACTTACCTCGGGGAATAGCGGCCTACATTCACGGAGAAGTCTCGGAGGGCGGAGTTCCGGACCGGTAAGTATAAAAAACTTACCTCGGGGATTCACGGCCTACATTCACGGAGAAGACTCGGAGGGCGGAGTTCCGGACCGGTAAGTATAAAAAACTTACCTCGGGGATTCGCAGCCTACATTCACGGAGAAGACTCGGAGGGTGGAGTTCCGGAACGGTAAGTATAAAAAACTTACCTCGGGGAATAGCGGCCTACATTCACGGAGAAGTCTCGGAGGGCGGAGTTCCGGACCGGTAAGTATAAAAAACTTACCTCGGGGATTCACGGCCTACATTCACAGAGAAGACTCGGAGGGCGGAGTTCCGCACCGGTAAATATAAAAAACTTACCTCGGGGATTCGCGGCCTACATTCACGGAGAAGACTCGGAGGGCGGAGTTCCGGACCGGTAAGTATAAAAAACTTACCTCGGGGATTCGCGGCCTACATTCACGGAGAAGACTCGGAGGGCGGAGTTCCGCACCGGTAAATATAAAAAACTTACCTCGGGGATTCGCGGCCTACATTCACGGAGAAGACTCGGAGGGCGGAGTTCCGGACCGGTAAGTATAAAAAACTTACCTCGGGGATTCGCGGCCTACATTCACGGAGAAGACTCGGAGGGCGGAGTTCCGGACCGGTAAGTATAAAAAACTTACCTCGGGGATTTGCGGCCTACATTCACGGAGAAGACTCGGAGGGCGGAGTTCTGCACCGGTAAATATAAAATACTTACCTCGGGGATTCGCGGCCTACATTCACGGAGAAGACTCGGAGGGCGGAGTTCCGGACCGGTAAGTATAAAAAACTTACCTCGGGGATTCGCGGCCTACATTCACGGAGAAGACTCGGAGGGCGGAGTTCCGGACCGGTAAGTATAAAAAACTTACCTCGGGGATTCGCGGCCTACATTCACGGAGAAGACTCGGAGGGCGGAGTTCCGGACTGGTAAGTATAAAAAACTTACCTCGGGGATTCGCGGCCTACATTCACGGAGAAGACTCGGAGGGCGGAGTTCCGGACCGGTAAGTATAAAAAACTTACCTCGGGGATTCGCGGCCTACATTCACGGAGAAGACTCGGAGGGCGGAGTTCCGGACCGGTAAATATAAAAAACTTACCTCGGGGATTCACGGCCTACATTCACGGAGAAGACTCGGAGGGCGGAGTTCCGGACCGGTAAATATAAAAAACTTACCTCGGGGATTCGCGGCCTACATTCACGGAGAAGACTCGGAGGGCGGAGTTCCGGACCGGTAAATATAAAAAACTTACCTCGGGGATTCGCGGCCTACATTCACGGAGAAGACTCGGAGGGCGGAGTTCCGCACCGGTAAGTATAAAAAACTTACCTCGGGGATTCGCGGCCTACATTCACGGAGAAGACTCGGAGGGCGGAGTTCCGGACCGGTAAGTATAAAAAACTTACCTCGGGGATTCGCGGCCTACATTCACGGAGAAGACTCGGAGGGCGGAGTTCCGGACCGGTAAGTATAAAAAACTTACCTCGGGGATTTGCGGCCTACATTCACGGAGAAGACTCGGAGGCCGGAGTTCTGCACCGGTAAATATAAAATACTTACCTCGGGGATTCGCGGCCTACATTCACGGAGAAGACTCGGAGGGCGGAGTTCCGGACCGGTAAGTATAAAAAACATACCTCGGGGATTCGCGGCCTACATTCACGGAGAAGACTCGGAGGGCGGAGTTCCGGACCGGTAAGTATAAAAAACTTACCTCGGGGATTCGCGGCCTACATTCACGGAGAAGACTCGGAGGGCGGAGTTCCGGTCCGGTAAATATAAAAAACTTACCTCGGGGATTCGCGGCCTACATTCACGGAGAAGACTCGGAGGGTGGAGTTCCGGACCGGTAAATATAAAAAACATACCTCGGGGATTCGCGGCCTACATTCACGGAGAAGACTCGGAGGGCGGAGTTCCGGACCGGTAAGTATAAAAAACTTACCTCGGGGATTCGCGGCCTACATTCACGGAGAAGACTCGGAGGGCGGAGTTCCGGACCGGTAAGTATAAAAAACTTACCTCGGGGATTCACGGCCTACATTCACGGAGAAGACTCGGAGGGTGGAGTTCCAGACCGGTAAATATAAAAAACTTACCTCGGGGATTCACGGCCTACATTCACGGAGAAGACTCGGAGGGCGGAGTTCCGGACCGGTAAGTATAAAAAACTTAACTCGGGGATTTGCAGCCTACATTCACGGAGAAGACTCGGAGGGCGGAGTTCCAGACCGGTAAGTATAAAAAACTTACCTCGGGGATTCGCGGCCTACATTCACGGAGAAGACTCGGAGGGCGGAGTTCCGGACCGGTAAATATAAAAAACCTACCTCGGGGATTCACGGCCTACATTCACGGAGAAGACTCGGAGGGCGGAGTTCCGGACCGGTAAGTATAAAAAACATACCTCGGGGATTCACGGCCTACATTCACGGAGAAGACTCGGAGGGTGGAGTTCCGGACCGGTAAGTATAAAAAACTTACCTCGGGGATTCGCGGCCTACATTCACGGAGAAGACTCGGAGGGCGGAGTTCCGGACCGGTAAATATAAAAAACATACCTCGGGGGTTCGCGGCCGACATTCACGGAGAAGACTCGGAGGGTGGAGTTCCGGACCGGTAAGTATAAAAAACTTACCTCAGGGATTCACGGCCTACATTCACGGAGAAGACTCGGAGGGCGGAGTTCCGGACTGGTAAGTATAAAAAACTTACCTCGGGGATTCGCGGCCTACATTCACGGAGAAGACTCGGAGGGCGGAGTTCCGGACCGGTAAGTATAAAAAACTTACCTCGGGGATTCGCGGCCTACATTCACGGAGAAGACTCGGAGGGCGGAGTTCCGGACTGGTAAATATAAAAAACTTACCTCGGGGATTCGCGGCCTACATTCACGGAGAAGACTCGGAGGGCGGAGTTCCGGACCGGTAAGTATAAAAAACTTACCTCGGGGATTCACGGCCGACATTCACGGAGAAGACTCGGAGGGTGGAGTTCCAGACCGGTAAGTATAAAAAACATACCTCGGGGATTCACGGCCTACATTCATGGAGAAGACTCGGAGGGTGGAGTTCCGGACCGGTAAGTATAAAAAACTTACCTCGGGGATTCGCCGCCTACATTCACGGAGAAGACTCGGAGGGCGGAGTTCCAGACCGGTAAGTATAAAAAACTTACCTCGGGGATTCACGGCCTACATTCACGGAGAAGACTCGGAGGGCAGAGTTCCGGACCGGTAAGTATAAAAAACATACCTCGGGGATTCGCGGCCTACATTCACGGAGAAGACTCGGAGGGCGGAGTTCCGGACTTGTAAGTATAAAAAACTTACCTCGGGGATTCGCGGCCTACATTCACGGAGAAGACTCGGAGGGCGGAGTTCCGGACCGGTAAGTATAAAAAACTTACCTCGGGGATTCGCGGCCCACATTCACGGAGAAGACTCGGAGGGCGGAGTTCCGGACCGGTAAGTATAAAAAACATACCTCGGGGATTTGCGGCCTACATTCACGGAGAAGACTCGGAGGGCGGAGTTCCGGACCGGTAAATATGAAAAACTTACCTCGGGGATTCACGGCCTACATTCACGGAGAAGACTCGGAGGGCGGAGTTCCAGACCGGTAAGTATAAAAAACTTATGTCGGGGATTCACGGCCGACATTCACGGAGAAGACTCGGAGGGCGGAGTTCCGGACCGGTAAGTATAAAAAACATACCTCGGGGATTCGCGGCCTACATTCACGGAGAAGACTCGGAGGGTGGAGTTCCGGACCGGTAAGTATAAAAAACTTACCTCGGGGATTCGCGGCCTACATTCACGGAGAAGACTCGGAGGGCGGAGTTCCGGACCGGTAAGTATAAAAAACTTACCTCGGGGATTCGCGGCCTACATTCACGGAGAAGACTCGGAGGGCGGAGTTCCGGACCGGTAAGTATAAAAAACTTACCTCGGGGATTCGCGGCCTACATTCACGGAGAAGACTCGGAGGGCAGAGTTCCGGACCGGTAAATATAAAAAACATACCTCGGGGATTCGCGGCCTACATTCACGGAGAAGACTCGGAGGGCGGAGTTCCGGACCGGTAAATATAAAAAACTTACCTCGGCGATTCGCGGCCAACATTCACGGAGAAGACTCGGAGGGCGGAGTTCCGGACCGATAAGTATAAAAAACTTACCTCGGGGATTCACGGCCTACCTTCACGGAGAAGACTCGGAGGGCGGAGTTCCGGACCGGTAAGTATAAAAAACTTACCTCGGGGATTCGCGGCCTACATTCACGGAGAAGACTCGGAGGGCGGAGTTCCGGACCGGTAAGTATAAAAAACTTACCTCGGGGATTCGCGGCCTACATTCACGGAGAAGACTCGGAGGGTGGAGTTCCGGACCGGTAAGTATAAAAAACATACCTCGGGGATTCGCGGCCTACATTCACGGAGAAGACTCGGAGGGCGGAGTTCCGGACCGGTAAGTATAAAAAACTTACCTCGGGGATTCGCGGCCTACATTCACGGAGAAGACTCGGAGGGCGGAGTTCCGGACTGGTAAATATAAAAAACTTACCTCGGGGATTCACGGCCTACATTCACGGAGAAGATTCGGAGGGCGGAGTTCCGGACCGGTAAGTATAAAAAACTTACCTCGGGGATTCACGGCCTACATTCACGGAGAAGACTCGGAGGGCGGAGTTCCGGACCGATAAGTATAAAAAACTTACCTCGGGGATTCACGGCCTACATTCACGGAGAAGACTCGGAGGGGGGAGTTCCGGACCGGTAAGTATAAAAAACATACCTCGGGGATTCGCGGCCTACATTCACGGAGAAGACTCGGAGGGCGGAGTTCCGGACCGGTAAGTATAAAAAACTTATCTCGGGGATTCGCGGCCTACATTCACGGAGAAGACTCGGAGGGCGGAGTTCCGGACCGGTAAGTATAAAAAACGTACCTCGGGGATTCGCGGCCTACATTCACGGAGAAGACTCGGAGGGCGGAGTTCCGGACTGGTAAGTATAAAAAACATACCTCGGGGATTCACGGCCTACATTCACGGAGAAGACTCGGAGGGTGGAGTTCCGGAACGGTAAGTATAAAAAACTTACCTCGGGGAATAGCGGCCTACATTCACGGAGAAGTCTCGGAGGGCGGAGTTCCGGACCGGTAAGTATAAAAAACTTACCTCGGGGATTCACGGCCTACATTCACGGAGAAGACTCGGAGGGCGGAGTTCCGGACCGGTAAGTATAAAAAACTTACCTCGGGGATTCGCAGCCTACATTCACGGAGAAGACTCGGAGGGTGGAGTTCCGGAACGGTAAGTATAAAAAACTTACCTCGGGGAATAGCGGCCTACATTCACGGAGAAGTCTCGGAGGGCGGAGTTCCGGACTGGTAAGTATAAAAAACTTACCTCGGGGATTCACGGCCTACATTCACAGAGAAGACTCGGAGGGCGGAGTTCCGCACCGGTAAATATAAAAAACTTACCTCGGGGATTCGCGGCCTACATTCACGGAGAAGACTCGGAGGGCGGAGTTCCGGACCGGTAAGTATAAAAAACTTACCTCGGGGATTCGCGGCCTACATTCACGGAGAAGACTCGGAGGGCGGAGTTCCGCACCGGTAAATATAAAAAACTTACCTCGGGGCTTCGCGGCCTACATTCACGGAGAAGACTCGGAGGGCGGAGTTCCGGACCGGTAAGTATAAAAAACTTACCTCGGGGATTCGCGGCCTACATTCACGGAGAAGACTCGGAGGGCGGAGTTCCGGACCGGTAAGTATAAAAAACTTACCTCGGGGATTTGCGGCCTACATTCACGGAGAAGACTCGGAGGGCGGAGTTCTGCACCGGTAAATATAAAATACTTACCTCGGGGATTCGCGGCCTACATTCACGGAGAAGACTCGGAGGGCGGAGTTCCGGACCGGTAAGTATAAAAAACTTACCTCGGGGATTCGCGGCCTACATTCACGGAGAAGACTCGGAGGGCGGAGTTCCGGACCGGTAAGTATAAAAAACTTACCTCGGGGATTCGCGGCCTACATTCACGGAGAAGACTCGGAGGGCGGAGTTCCGGACTGGTAAGTATAAAAAACTTACCTCGGGGATTCGCGGCCTACATTCACGGAGAAGACTCGGAGGGCGGAGTTCCGGACCGGTAAGTATAAAAAACTTACCTCGGGGATTCGCGGCCTACATTCACGGAGAAGACTCGGAGGGCGGAGTTCCGGACCGGTAAATATAAAAAACTTACCTCGGGGATTCACGGCCTACATTCACGGAGAAGACTCGGAGGGCGGAGTTCCGGACCGGTAAATATAAAAAACTTACCTCGGGGATTCACGGCCTACATTCACGGAGAAGACTCGGAGGGCGGAGTTCCAGACCGGTAAGTATAAAAAACTTACGTCGGGGATTCACGGCCTACATTCACGGAGAAGACTCGGAGGGCGGAGTTCCGGACCGGTAAGTATAAAAAACTTACCTCGGGGATTCACGGCCTACATTCACGGAGAAGACTCGGAGGGTGGAGTTCCGGACCGGTAAATATAAAAAACATACCTCGGGGATTCGCGGCCTACATTCACGGAGAAGACTCGGAGGGCGGAGTTCCGGACCGGTAAGTATAAAAAACTTACCTCGGGGATTCGCGGCCTACATTCACGGAGAAGACTCGGAGGGCGGAGTTCCGGACCGGTAAGTATAAAAAACATACCTCGGGGATTCACGGCCTACATTCACGGAGAAGACTCGGAGGGGGGAGTTCCGGACCGGTAAGTATAAAAAACTTACCTCGGGGATTCGCGGCCTATATTCACGGAGAAGACTCGGAGGGCGGAGTTCCGGACCGGTAAATATAAAAAACTTACCTCGGGGATTCGCGGCCAACATTCACGGAGAAGACTCGGAGGGCGGAGTTCCGGACCGGTAAGTATAAAAAACTTACCTCGGGGATTCGCGGCCTACATTCACGGAGAAGACTCGGAGGGCGGAGTTCCGGACCGGTAAGTATAAAAAACATACCTCGGGGGTTCGCGGCCTACATTCACGGAGAAGACTCGGAGGGTGGAGTTCCAGACCGGTAAATATAAAAAACTTACCTCGGGGATTCACGGCCTACATTCACGGAGAAGACTCGGAGGGCGGAGTTCCAGACCGGTAAGTATAAAAAACTTACCTCGGGGATTCGCGGCCTACATTCACGGAGAAGACTCGGAGGGCGGAGTTCCGGACCGGTAAATATAAAAAACCTACCTCGGGGATTCGCGGCCTACATTCACGGAGAAGACTCGGAGGGTGGAGTTCCGGACCGGTAAGTATAAAAAACATACCTCGGGGATTCGCGGCCTACATTCACGGAGAAGACTCGGAGGGTGGAGTTCCGGACCGGTAAGTATAAAAAACTTACCTCGGGGATTCGCGGCCTACATTCACGGAGAAGACTCGGAGGGCGGAGTTCCGGACCGGTAAATATAAAAAACATACCTCGGGGGTTCGCGGCCGACATTCACGGAGAAGACTCGGAGGGTGGAGTTCCGGACCGGTAAGTATAAAAAACTTACCTCGGGGATTCGCGGCCGACATTCACGGAGAAGACTCGGAGGGTGGAGTTCCAGACCGGTAAGTATAAAAAACATACCTCGGGGATTCACGGCCTACATTCACGGAGAAGACTCGGAGGGTGGAGTTCCGGACCGGTAAGTATAAAAAACTTACCTCGGGGATTCACGGCCTACATTCACGGAGAAGACTCGGAGGGCGGAGTTCCGGACCGGTAAGTATAAAAAACATACCTCGGGGATTCGCGGCCTACATTCACGGAGAAGACTCGGAGGGCGGAGTTCCGGACCGGTAAGTATAAAAAACGTACCTCGGGGATTCACGGCCTACATTCACGGAGAAGACTCGGAGGGTGGAGTTCCGGATCGGTAAGTATAAAAAACTTACCTCGGGGATTCGCGGCCTACATTCACGGAGAAGACTCGGAGGGCGGAGTTCCGGATCGGTAAGTATAAAAAACTTACCTCGGGGATTCGCGGCCTACATTCACGGAGAAGACTCGGAGGGTGGAGTTCCCGACCGGTAAGTATAAAAAACTTACCTCGGGGATTCGCGGCCTACATTCACGGAGAAGACTCGGAGGGTGGAGTTCCGGACCGGTAAGTATAAAAAACTTACCTCGGGGATTCGCGGCCTACATTCACGGAGAAGACTCGGAGGGCGGAGTTCCGGATCGGTAAGTATAAAAAACTTACCTCGGGGATTCGCGGCCTACATTCACGGAGAAGACTCGGAGGGTGGAGTTCCGGACCGGTAAGTATAAAAAACTTACCTCGGGGATTCGCGGCCTACATTCACGGAGAAGACTCGGAGGGTGGAGTTCCGGACCGGTAAGTATAAAAAACTTACCTCGGGGATTCACGGTCTACATTCACGGAGAAGACTCGGAGGGCGGAGTTCCGGACGGGTAAGTATAAAAAACATACCTCGGGGATTTGCGGCCTACATTCACGGAGAAGACTCGGAGGGCGGAGTTCCGGACCGGTAAATATAAAAAACATACCTCGGGGATTCGCGGCCTACATTCACGGAGAAGACTCGGAGGGTGGAGTTCCGGACCGGTAAGTATAAAAAACATACCTCGGGGATTTACGGCCTACATTCACGGAGAAGACTCGGAGGGCGGAGTTCCGGACAGGTAAGTATAAAAAACATACCTCGGGGATTCGCGGCCTACATTCACGGAGAAGACTCGGAGGGTGGAGTTCCGGACCGGTAAGTATAAAAAACTTACCTCGGGGATTCACGGCCTACATTCACGGAGAAGACTCGGAGGGCGGAGTTCCGGACCGGTAAGTATAAAAAACTCACCTCGGGGATTCACGGCCTACATTCACGGAGAAGACTCGGAGGGCGGAGTTCCGGACCGGTAAATATAAAAAACTTACCTCGGGGATTCACGGCCTACATTCACGGAGAAGACTCGGAGGGCGGAGTTCCGGACCGGTAAATATAAAAAACTTACCTCGGGGATTCACGGCCTACATTCACGGAGAAGACTCGGAGGGCGGAGTTCCGGACCGGTAAGTATAAAAAACTCACCTCGGGGATTCACGGCCTACATTCACGGAGAAGACTCGGAGGGCGGAGTTCCGGACCGGTAAATATAAAAAACTTACCTCGGGGATTCGCGGCCTACATTCACGGAGAAGACTCGGAGGGCGGAGTTCCGGACCGGTAAGTATAAAAAACATACCTCGGGGATTCACGGCCTACATTCACGGAGAAGACTCCGGAGGTTGGAGTTCCGGACCGGTAAGTATAAAAAACTTACCTCGGGGATTCACGGCCTACATTCACAGAGAAGACTCGGAGGGCAGAGTTCCGGACCGGTAAGTATAAAAAACTTACCTCGGGGATTCACGGCCTACATTCACAGAGAAGACTCGGAGGGCGGAGTTCCGGACCGGTAAGTATAAAAAACTTACCTCGGGGATTCACGGCCTACATTCACGGAGAAGACTCGGAGGGCGGAGTTCCGGACCGGTAAGTATAAAAAACTTACCTCGGGGATTCGCGGCCTACATTCACGGAGAAGACTCGGAGGGCGGAGTTCCGGACCGGTAAGTATAAAAAACTTACCTCGGGGATTCGCGGCCTACATTCACGGAGAAGACTCGGAGGGCGGAGTTCCGGACCGGTAAGTATAAAAAACATACCTCGGGGATTCACGGCCTACATTCACGGAGAAGACTCGGAGGGCGGAGTTCCGGAACGGTAAGTATAAAAAACATACCTCGGGGATTCACGGCCTACATTCACGGAGAAGACTCGGAGGGCGGAGTTCCGGACCGGTAAATATAAAAAACTTACCTCGGGGATTCGCGGCCTACATTCACGGAGAAGACTCGGAGGGCGGAGTTCCGGACCGGTAAGTATAAAAAACTTACCTCGGGGATTCGCGGCCAACATTCACGGAGAAGACTCGGAGGGCGGAGTTCCAGACCGGTAAGTATAAAAAACATACCTCGGGGATTCGCGGCCTACATTCACGGAGAAGACTCGGAGGGCGGAGTTCCGGACCGGTAAGTATAAAAAACATACCTCGGGGATTCACGGCCTACATTCACGGAGAAGACTCGGAGGGTGGAGTTCCGGACCGGTAAGTATAAAAAACGTACCTTGGGGATTCACGGCCTACATTCACGGAGAAGACTCGGAGGGCAGAGTTCCGGACCGGTAAGTATAAAAAACTGACCTCGGGGATTCGCGGCCTACATTCACGGAGAAGACTCGGAGGGCAGAGTTCCGGACCGGTAAGTATAAAAAACTTACCTCGGGGATTCGCGGCCTACATTCACAGAGAAGACTCGGAGGGCGGAGTGCCGGACCGGTAAGTATAAAAAACATACCTCGGGGATTCACGGCCTACATTCACAGAGAAGACTCGGAGGGCGGAGTTCCGGACCGGTAAGTATAAAAAACTTACCTCGGGGATTCACGGCCTACATTCACGGAGAAGACTCGGAGGGCGGAGTTCCGGACCGGTAAGTATAAAAAACTTACCTCGGGGATTCACGGCCTACATTCACGGAGAAGACTCGGAGGGCGGAGTTCCGGAGCGGTAAGTATAAAAAACTTACCTCGGGGATTCGCGGCCTACATTCACGGAGAAGACTCGGAGAGCGGAGTTCCGGACCGGTAAGTATAAAAAACGTACCTCGGGGATTCACGGCCTACATTCACGGAGAAGACTCGGAGGGTGGAGTTCCGGACCGGTAAGTATAAAAAACTTACCTCGGGGATTCACGGCCTACATTCACGGAGAAGACTCGGAGGGCAGAGTTCCGGACCGGTAAGTATAAAAAACTGACCTCGGGGATTCGCGGCCTACATTCACGGAGAAGACTCGGAGGGCAGAGTTCCGGACCGGTAAGTATAAAAAACTTACCTCGGGGATTCACGGCCTACATTCACGGAGAAGACTCGGAGGGCAGAGTTCCGGACCGGTAAGTATAAAAAACTTACCTCGGGGATTCACGGCCTACATTCACAGAGAAGACTCGGAGGGCGGAGTGCCGGACCGGTAAGTATAAAAAACATACCTCGGGGATTCACGGCCTACATTCACGGAGAAGACTCGGAGGGCGGAGTTCCGGACCGGTAAGTATAAAAAACTTACCTCGGGGATTCACGGCCTACATTCACGGAGAAGACTCGGAGGGCGGAGTTCCGGACCGGTAAGTATAAAAAACTTACCTCGGGGATTCGCGGCCTACATTCACGGAGAAGACTCGGAGGGCGGAGTTCCGGACCGGTAAGTATAAAAAACTTACCTCGGGGATTCGCGGCCTACATTCACGGAGAAAACTCGGAGGGCAGAGTTCCGGACCGGTAAGTATAAAAAACTGACCTCGGGGATTCGCGGCCTACATTCACGGAGAAGACTCGGAGGGCAGAGTTCCGGACCGGTAAGTATAAAAAACTTACCTCGGGGATTCACGGCCTACATTCACGGAGAAGACTCGGAGGGCAGACTTCCGGACCGGTAAGTATAAAAAACTTACCTCAGGGATTCACGGCCTACATTCACAGAGAAGACTCGGAGGGCGGAGTGCCGGACCGGTAAGTATAAAAAACATACCTCGGGGATTCACGGCCTACATTCACAGAGAAGACTCGGAGGGCGGAGTTCCGGACCGGTAAGTATAAAAAACTTACCTCGGGGATTCACGGCCTACATTCACGGAGAAGACTCGGAGGGCGGAGTTCCGGACCGGTAAGTATAAAAAACTTACCTCGGGGATTCACGGCCTACATTCACGGAGAAGACTCGGAGGGCGGAGTTCCGGACCTTTAAGTATAAAAAACTTACCTCGGGGATTCGCGGCCTACATTCACGGAGAAGACTCGGAGGGCGGAGTTCCGGACCGGTAAATATAAAAAACATACCTCGGGGATTCGCGGCCTACATTCACGGAGAAGACTCGGAGGGCGGAGTTCCGGACCGGTAAGTATAAAAAACTTACCTCGGGGATTCGCGGCCTACATTCACGGAGAAGACTCGGAGGGCGGAGTTCCGGACCGGTAAGTATAAAAAACTTACCTCGGGGATTCGCGGCCTACATTCACGGAGAAGACTCGGAGGGCGGAGTTCCGGACCGGTAAATATAAAAAACTTACCTCGGGGATTCGCGGCCTACATTCACAGAGAAGACTCGGAGGGCGGAGTTCCGGACCGGTAAGTATAAAAAACTTACCTCGGGGATTCGCGGCCTACATTCACGGAGAAGACTCGGAGGGTGGAGTTCCGGACCGGTAAGTATAAAAAACGTACCTCGGGGATTCGCGGCCTACATTCACGGAGAAGACTCGGAGGGTGGAGTTCCGGACCGGTAAGTATAAAAAACTTACCTCGGGGATTCACGGCCTACATTCACGGAGAAGACTCGGAGGGCGGAGTTCCGGACTGGTAAGTATAAAAAACTTACCTCGGGGATTCACGGCCTACATTCACGGAGAAGACTCGGAGGGTGGAGTTCCGGACCGGTAAGTATAAAAAACTTACCTCGGGGATTCGCGGCCTACATTCACGGAGAAGACTCGGAGGGTGGAGTTCCGGACCGGTAAGTATAAAAAACTTACCTCGGGGATTCACGGTCTACATTCACGGAGAAGACTCGGAGGGCGGAGTTCCGGACGGGTAAGTATAAAAAACATACCTCGGGGATTTGCGGCCTACATTCACGGAGAAGACTCGGAGGGCGGAGTTCCGGACCGGTAAATATAAAAAACATACCTCGGGGATTCGCGGCCTACATTCACGGAGAAGACTCGGAGGGTGGAGTTCCGGACCGGTAAGTATAAAAAACATACCTCGGGGATTTACGGCCTACATTCACGGAGAAGACTCGGAGGGCGGAGTTCCGGACAGGTAAGTATAAAAAACATACCTCGGGGATTCGCGGCCTACATTCACGGAGAAGACTCGGAGGGTGGAGTTCCGGACCGGTAAGTATAAAAAACTTACCTCGGGGATTCACGGCCTACATTCACGGAGAAGACTCGGAGGGCGGAGTTCCGGACCGGTAAGTATAAAAAACTCACCTCGGGGATTCACGGCCTACATTCACGGAGAAGACTCGGAGGGCGGAGTTCCGGACCGGTAAATATAAAAAACTTACCTCGGGGATTCACGGCCTACATTCACGGAGAAGACTCGGAGGGCGGAGTTCCGGACCGGTAAATATAAAAAACTTACCTCGGGGATTCACGGCCTACATTCACGGAGAAGACTCGGAGGGCGGAGTTCCGGACCGGTAAGTATAAAAAACTCACCTCGGGGATTCACGGCCTACATTCACGGAGAAGACTCGGAGGGCGGAGTTCCGGACCGGTAAATATAAAAAACTTACCTCGGGGATTCGCGGCCTACATTCACGGAGAAGACTCGGAGGGCGGAGTTCCGGACCGGTAAGTATAAAAAACATACCTCGGGGATTCACGGCCTACATTCACGGAGAAGACTCCGGAGGTTGGAGTTCCGGACCGGTAAGTATAAAAAACTTACCTCGGGGATTCACGGCCTACATTCACAGAGAAGACTCGGAGGGCAGAGTTCCGGACCGGTAAGTATAAAAAACTTACCTCGGGGATTCACGGCCTACATTCACAGAGAAGACTCGGAGGGCGGAGTGCCGGACCGGTAAGTATAAAAAACATACCTCGGGGATTCACGGCCTACATTCACAGAGAAGACTCGGAGGGCGGAGTTCCGGACCGGTAAGTATAAAAAACTTACCTCGGGGATTCACGGCCTACATTCACGGAGAAGACTCGGAGGGCGGAGTTCCGGACCGGTAAGTATAAAAAACTTACCTCGGGGATTCGCGGCCTACATTCACGGAGAAGACTCGGAGGGCGGAGTTCCGGACCGGTAAGTATAAAAAACTTACCTCGGGGATTCGCGGCCTACATTCACGGAGAAGACTCGGAGGGCGGAGTTCCGGACCGGTAAGTATAAAAAACATACCTCGGGGATTCACGGCCTACATTCACGGAGAAGACTCGGAGGGCGGAGTTCCGGAACGGTAAGTATAAAAAACATACCTCGGGGATTCACGGCCTACATTCACGGAGAAGACTCGGAGGGCGGAGTTCCGGACCGGTAAATATTAAAAACTTACCTCGGGGATTCGCGGCCTACATTCACGGAGAAGACTCGGAGGGCGGAGTTCCGGACCGGTAAGTATAAAAAACTTACCTCGGGGATTCGCGGCCAACATTCACGGAGAAGACTCGGAGGGCGGAGTTCCAGACCGGTAAGTATAAAAAACATACCTCGGGGATTCACGGCCTACATTCACGGAGAAGACTCGGAGGGCGGAGTTCCGGACCGGTAAATATAAAAAACTTACCTCGGGGATTCACGGCCTACATTCACGGAGAAGACTCGGAGGGCGGAGTTCCGGACCGGTAAGTATAAAAAACTCACCTCGGGGATTCACGGCCTACATTCACGGAGAAGACTCGGAGGGCGGAGTTCCGGACCGGTAAATATAAAAAACTTACCTCGGGGATTCGCGGCCTACATTCACGGAGAAGACTCGGAGGGCGGAGTTCCGGACCGGTAAGTATAAAAAACATACCTCGGGGATTCACGGCCTACATTCACGGAGAAGACTCCGGAGGTTGGAGTTCCGGACCGGTAAGTATAAAAAACTTACCTCGGGGATTCACGGCCTACATTCACAGAGAAGACTCGGAGGGCAGAGTTCCGGACCGGTAAGTATAAAAAACTTACCTCGGGGATTCACGGCCTACATTCACAGAGAAGACTCGGAGGGCGGAGTGCCGGACCGGTAAGTATAAAAAACATACCTCGGGGATTCACGGCCTACATTCACAGAGAAGACTCGGAGGGCGGAGTTCCGGACCGGTAAGTATAAAAAACATACCTCGGGGATTCACGGTCTACATTCACGGAGAAGACTCGGAGGGCGGAGTTCCGGACTGGTAAATATAAAAAACTTACCTCGGGGATTCACGGCCTACATTCACGGAGAAGACTCGGAGGGCGGAGTTCCGGACCGGTAAGTATAAAAAACTTACCTCGGGGATTCGCGGCCTACATTCACGGAGAAGACTCGGAGGGCGGAGTTCCGGACCGGTAAGTATAAAAAACTTACCTCGGGGATTCGCGGCCTACATTCACGGAGAAGACTCGGAGGGCGGAGTTCCGGACCGGTAAGTATAAAAAACATACCTCGGGGATTCACGGCCTACATTCACGGAGAAGACTCGGAGGGCGGAGTTCCGGAACGGTAAGTATAAAAAACATACCTCGGGGATTCACGGCCTACATTCACGGAGAAGACTCGGAGGGCGGAGTTCCGGACCGGTAAATATAAAAAACTTACCTCGGGGATTCGCGGCCTACATTCACGGAGAAGACTCGGAGGGCGGAGTTCCGGACCGGTAAGTATAAAAAACTTACCTCGGGGATTCGCGGCCAACATTCACGGAGAAGACTCGGAGGGCGGAGTTCCAGACCGGTAAGTATAAAAAACATACCTCGGGGATTCGCGGCCTACATTCACGGAGAAGACTCGGAGGGCGGAGTTCCGGACCGGTAAGTATAAAAAACATACCTCGGGGATTCACGGCCTACATTCACGGAGAAGACTCGGAGGGTGGAGTTCCGGACCGGTAAGTATAAAAAACTTACCTTGGGGATTCACGGCCTACATTCACGGAGAAGACTCGGAGGGCAGAGTTCCGGACCGGTAAGTATAAAAAACTGACCTCGGGGATTCGCGGCCTACATTCACGGAGAAGACTCGGAGGGCAGAGTTCCGGACCGGTAAGTATAAAAAACTTACCTCGGGGATTCGCGGCCTACATTCACAGAGAAGACTCGGAGGGCGGAGTGCCGGACCGGTAAGTATAAAAAATATACCTCGGGGATTCACGGCCTACATTCACAGAGAAGACTCGGAGGGCGGAGTTCCGGACCGGTAAGTATAAAAAACTTACCTCGGGGATTCACGGCCTACATTCACGGAGAAGACTCGGAGGGCGGAGTTCCGGACCGGTAAGTATAAAAAACTTACCTCGGGGATTCACGGCCTACATTCACGGAGAAGACTCGGAGGGCAGAGTTCCGGACCGGTAAGTATAAAAAACTTACCTCGGGGATTCGCGGCCTACATTCACGGAGAAGACTCGGAGGGTGGAGTTCCGGACCGGTAAGTATAAAAAACGTACCTCGGGGATTCGCGGCCTACATTCACGGAGAAGACTCGGAGGGTGGAGTTCCGGACCGGTAAGTATAAAAAACTTACCTCGGGGATTCACGGCCTACATTCACGGAGAAGACTCGGAGGGCGGAGTTCCGGACTGGTAAGTATAAAAAACTTACCTCGGGGATTCACGGCCTACATTCACGGAGAAGACTCGGAGGGTGGAGTTCCGGACCGGTAAGTATAAAAAACTTACCTCGGGGATTCACGGTCTACATTCACGGAGAAGACTCGGAGGGCGGAGTTCCGGACGGGTAAGTATAAAAAACATACCTCGGGGATTTGCGGCCTACATTCACGGAGAAGACTCGGAGGGCGGAGTTCCGGACCGGTAAATATAAAAAACATACCTCGGGGATTCGCGGCCTACATTCACGGAGAAGACTCGGAGGGTGGAGTTCCGGACCGGTAAGTATAAAAAACATACCTCGGGGATTTACGGCCTACATTCACGGAGAAGACTCGGAGGGCGGAGTTCCGGACAGGTAAGTATAAAAAACATACCTCGGGGATTCGCGGCCTACATTCACGGAGAAGACTCGGAGGGTGGAGTTCCGGACCGGTAAGTATAAAAAACTTACCTCGGGGATTCACGGCCTACATTCACGGAGAAGACTCGGAGGGCGGAGTTCCGGACCGGTAAGTATAAAAAACTCACCTCGGGGATTCACGGCCTACATTCACGGAGAAGACTCGGAGGGCGGAGTTCCGGACCGGTAAATATAAAAAACTTACCTCGGGGATTCACGGCCTACATTCACGGAGAAGACTCGGAGGGCGGAGTTCCGGACCGGTAAATATAAAAAACTTACCTCGGGGATTCACGGCCTACATTCACGGAGAAGACTCGGAGGGCGGAGTTCCGGACCGGTAAGTATAAAAAACTCACCTCGGGGATTCACGGCCTACATTCACGGAGAAGACTCGGAGGGCGGAGTTCCGGACCGGTAAATATAAAAAACTTACCTCGGGGATTCGCGGCCTACATTCACGGAGAAGACTCGGAGGGCGGAGTTCCGGACCGGTAAGTATAAAAAACATACCTCGGGGATTCACGGCCTACATTCACGGAGAAGACTCCGGAGGTTGGAGTTCCGGACCGGTAAGTATAAAAAACTTACCTCGGGGATTCACGGCCTACATTCACAGAGAAGACTCGGAGGGCAGAGTTCCGGACCGGTAAGTATAAAAAACTTACCTCGGGGATTCACGGCCTACATTCACAGAGAAGACTCGGAGGGCGGAGTGCCGGACCGGTAAGTATAAAAAACATACCTCGGGGATTCACGGCCTACATTCACAGAGAAGACTCGGAGGGCGGAGTTCCGGACCGGTAAGTATAAAAAACTTACCTCGGGGATTCACGGCCTACATTCACGGAGAAGACTCGGAGGGCGGAGTTCCGGACCGGTAAGTATAAAAAACTTACCTCGGGGATTCGCGGCCTACATTCACGGAGAAGACTCGGAGGGCGGAGTTCCGGACCGGTAAGTATAAAAAACTTACCTCGGGGATTCGCGGCCTACATTCACGGAGAAGACTCGGAGGGCGGAGTTCCGGACCTTTAAGTATAAAAAACATACCTCGGGGATTCACGGCCTACATTCACGGAGAAGACTCGGAGGGCGGAGTTCCGGTACGGTAAGTATAAAAAACATACCTCGGGGATTCACGGCCTACATTCACGGAGAAGACTCGGAGGGCGGAGTTCCGGACCGGTAAATATAAAAAACTTACCTCGGGGATTCGCGGCCTACATTCACGGAGAAGACTCGGAGGGCGGAGTTCCGGACCGGTAAGTATAAAAAACTTACCTCGGGGATTCGCGGCCAACATTCACGGAGAAGACTCGGAGGGCGGAGTTCCAGACCGGTAAGTATAAAAAACATACCTCGGGGATTCACGGCCTACATTCACGGAGAAGACTCGGAGGGCGGAGTTCCGGACCGGTAAATATAAAAAACTTACCTCGGGGATTCACGGCCTACATTCACGGAGAAGACTCGGAGGGCGGAGTTCCGGACCGGTAAGTATAAAAAACTCACCTCGGGGATTCACGGCCTACATTCACGGAGAAGACTCGGAGGGCGGAGTTCCGGACCGGTAAATATAAAAAACTTACCTCGGGGATTCGCGGCCTACATTCACGGAGAAGACTCGGAGGGCGGAGTTCCGGACCGGTAAGTATAAAAAACATACCTCGGGGATTCACGGCCTACATTCACGGAGAAGACTCCGGAGGTTGGAGTTCCGGACCGGTAAGTATAAAAAACTTACCTCGGGGATTCACGGCCTACATTCACAGAGAAGACTCGGAGGGCAGAGTTCCGGACCGGTAAGTATAAAAAACTTACCTCGGGGATTCACGGCCTACATTCACAGAGAAGACTCGGAGGGCGGAGTGCCGGACCGGTAAGTATAAAAAACATACCTCGGGGATTCACGGCCTACATTCACAGAGAAGACTCGGAGGGCGGAGTTCCGGACCGGTAAGTATAAAAAACTTACCTCGGGGATTCACGGCCTACATTCACGGAGAAGACTCGGAGGGCGGAGTTCCGGACCGGTAAGTATAAAAAACTTACCTCGGGGATTCGCGGCCTACATTCACGGAGAAGACTCGGAGGGCGGAGTTCCGGACCGGTAAGTATAAAAAACTTACCTCGGGGATTCGCGGCCTACATTCACGGAGAAGACTCGGAGGGCGGAGTTCCGGACCGGTAAGTATAAAAAACATACCTCGGGGATTCACGGCCTACATTCACGGAGAAGACTCGGAGGGCGGAGTTCCGGAACGGTAAGTATAAAAAACATACCTCGGGGATTCACGGCCTACATTCACGGAGAAGACTCGGAGGGCGGAGTTCCGGACCGGTAAATATAAAAAACTTACCTCGGGGATTCGCGGCCTACATTCACGGAGAAGACTCGGAGGGCGGAGTTCCGGACCGGTAAGTATAAAAAACTTACCTCGGGGATTCGCGGCCAACATTCACGGAGAAGACTCGGAGGGCGGAGTTCCAGACCGGTAAGTATAAAAAACATACCTCGGGGATTCGCGGCCTACATTCACGGAGAAGACTCGGAGGGCGGAGTTCCGGACCGGTAAGTATAAAAAACTGACCTCGGGGATTCGCGGCCTACATTCACGGAGAAGACTCTGAGGGCAGAGTTCCGGACCGGTAAGTATAAAAAACTTACCTCGGGGATTCGCGGCCTACATTCACAGAGAAGACTCGGAGGGCGGAGTGCCGGACCGGTAAGTATAAAAAACATACCTCGGGGATTCACGGCCTACATTCACAGAGAAGACTCGGAGGGCGGAGTTCCGGACCGGTAAGTATAAAAAACTTACCTCGGGGATTCACGGCCTACATTCACGGAGAAGACTCGGAGGGCGGAGTTCCGGACCGGTAAGTATAAAAAACTTACCTCGGGGATTCACGGCCTACATTCACGGAGAAGACTCGGAGGGCAGAGTTCCGGAGCGGTAAGTATAAAAAACTTACCTCGGGGATTCGCGGCCTACATTCACGGAGAAGACTCGGAGGGCGGAGTTCCGGACCGGTAAGTATAAAAAACATACCTCGGGGATTCACGGCCTACATTCACGGAGAAGACTCGGAGGGTGGAGTTCCGGACCGGTAAGTATAAAAAACTTACCTCGGGGATTCACGGCCTACATTCACGGAGAAGACTCGGAGGGCAGAGTTCCGGACCGGTAAGTATAAAAAACTGACCTCGGGGATTCGCGGCCTACATTCACGGAGAAGACTCGGAGGGCAGAGTTCCGGACCGGTAAGTATAAAAAACTTACCTCGGGGATTCACGGCCTACATTCACGGAGAAGACTCGGAGGGCAGAGTTCCGGACCGGTAAGTATAAAAAACTTACCTCGGGGATTCACGGCCTACATTCACAGAGAAGACTCGGAGGGCGGAGTGCCGGACCGGTAAGTATAAAAAACATACCTCGGGGATTCACGGCCTACATTCACGGAGAAGACTCGGAGGGCGGAGTTCCGGACCGGTAAGTATAAAAAACTTACCTCGGGGATTCACGGCCTACATTCACGGAGAAGACTCGGAGGGCGGAGTTCCGGACCGGTAAGTATAAAAAACTTACCTCGGGGATTCGCGGCCTACATTCACGGAGAAGACTCGGAGGGCGGAGTTCCGGACCGGTAAGTATAAAAAACTTACCTCGGGGATTCGCGGCCTACATTCACGGAGAAGACTCGGAGGGCGGAGTTCCGGACCGGTAAGTATAAAAAACTTACCTCGGGGATTCGCGGCCTACATTCACGGAGAAGACTCGGAGGGCGGAGTTCCGGACCGGTAAGTATAAAAAACTTACCTCGGGGATTCGCGGCCTACATTCACGGAGAAGACTCGGAGGGCGGAGTTCCGGACCGGTAAGTATAAAAAACTTACCTCGGGGATTCGCGGCCTACATTCACGGAGAAGACTCGGAGGGCGGAGTTCCGGACCGGTAAGTATAAAAAACTTACCTCGGGGATTCGCGGCCTACATTCACGGAGAAGACTCGGAGGGCGGAGTTCCGGACCGGTAAATATAAAAAACTTACCTCGGGGATTCGCGGCCTACATTCACAGAGAAGACTCGGAGGGCGGAGTTCCGGACCGGTAAGTATAAAAAACTTACCTCGGGGATTCGCGGCCTACATTCACGGAGAAGACTCGGAGGGTGGAGTTCCGGACCGGTAAGTATAAAAAACGTACCTCGGGGATTCGCGGCCTACATTCACGGAGAAGACTCGGAGGGCGGAGTTCCGGACCTTTAAGTATAAAAAACTTACCTCGGGGATTCGCGGCCTACATTCACGGAGAAGACTCGGAGGGCGGAGTTCCGGACTGGTAAGTATAAAAAACTTACCTCGGGGATTCACGGCCTACATTCACGGAGAAGACTCGGAGGGCGGAGTTCCGGACCGGTAAATATAAAAAACATACCTCGGGGATTCGCGGCCTACATTCATGGAGAAGTCTCGGAGGGCGGAGTTCCGGACCGGTAAGTATAAAAAACTTACCTCGGGGATTCGCGGCCTACATTCACGGAGAAGACTCGGAGGGCGGAGTTCCGGACCGGTAAGTATAAAAAACTTACCTCGGGGATTAGCGGCCTACATTCACGGAGAAGACTCGGAGGGCGGAGTTCCGGACCGGTAAATATAAAAAACTTACCTCGGGGATTCGCGGCCTACATTCACGGAGAAGACTCGGAGGGCGGAGTTCCGGACCGGTAAATATAAAAAACTTACCTCGGGGATTCGCGGCCTACATTCACAGAGAAGACTCGGAGGGCGGAGTTCCGGACCGGTAAGTATAAAAAACTTACCTCGGGGATTCGCGGCCTACATTCACGGAGAAGACTCGGAGGGTGGAGTTCCGGACCGGTAAGTATAAAAAACGTACCTCGGGGATTCGCGGCCTACATTCACGGAGAAGACTCGGAGGGCGGAGTTCCGGACCGGTAAGTATAAAAAACGTACCTCGGGGATTCGCGGCCTACATTCACGGAGAAGACTCGGAGGGCGGAGTTCCGGACCGGTAAGTATAAAAAACTTACCTCGGGGATTCGCGGCCTACATTCACGGAGAAGACTCGGAGGGCGGAGTTCCGGACCGGTAAATATAAAAAACTTACCTCGGGGATTCACGGCCTACATTCACGGAGAAGACTCGGAGGGCAGAGTTCCGGACCGGTAAGTATAAAAAACTTACCTCGGGGATTCGCGGCCTACATTCACGGAGAAGACTCGGAGGGCGGAGTTCCGGAACGGTAAGTATAAAAAACTTACCTCGGGGATTCACGGCCTACATTCACGGAGAAGACTCGGAGGGCGGAGTTCCGGACCGGTAAGTATAAAAAACTTACCTCGGGGATTCGCGGCCTACATTCACGGAGAAGACTCGGAGGGCGGAGTTCCGGACCGGTAAGTATAAAAAACTTATCTCGGGGATTCACGGCCTACATTCACGGAGAAGACTCGGAGGGTGGAGTTCCGGACCGGTAAGTATAAAAAACTTACCTCGGGGATTCGCGGCCTACATTCACGGAGAAGACTCGGAGGGCGGAGTTCCGGACCGGTAAATATAAAATACTTACCTCGGGGATTCGCGGCCTACATTCACGGAGAAGACTCGGAGGGCGGAGTTCCGGACCGGTAAGTATAAAAAACTTACCTCGGGGATTCACGGCCTACATTCACGGAGAAGACTCGGAGGGCGGAGTTCCGGACCGGTAAGTATAAAAAACTTACCTCGGGGATTCGCGGCCTACATTCACGGAGAAGACTCGGAGGGCGGAGTTCCGGACCGGTAAGTATAAAAAACTTACCTCGGGGATTCGCGGCCTACATTCACGGAGAAGACTCGGAGGGTGGAGTTCCGGACTGGTAAGTATAAAAAACTTACCTCGGGGATTCACGGCCTACATTCACGGAGAAGACTCGGAGGGCGGAGTTCCGGACCGGTAAGTATAAAAAACTTACCTCGGGGATTCACAGCCTACATTCACGGAGAAGACTCGGAGGGCAGAGTTCCGGACCGGTAAATATAAAAAACTTACCTCGGGGATTCACGGCCTACATTCACGGAGAAGACTCGGAGGCCGGAGTTCCGGACCGGTAAGTATAAAAAACATACCTCGGGGATTCACGGCCTACATTCACGGAGAAGACTCGGAGGGCGGAGTTCCGGACCGGTAAATATAAAAAACTTACCTCGGGGATTCACGGCCTACATTCACAGAGAAGACTCGGAGGGCGGAGTTACGGACCGGTAAGTATAAAAAACTTACCTCGGGGATTCACGGCCTACATTCACGGAGAAGACTCGGAGGGCGGAGTTCCGGACCGGTAAGTATAAAAAACTTACCTCGGGGATTCACGGCCTACATTCACGGAGAAGACTCAGAGGGCGGAGTTCCGGACCGGTAAGTATAAAAAACATACCTCGGGGATTCGCGGCCTACATTCACGGAGAAGACTCGGAGGGTGGAGTTCCGGACCGGTAAGTATAAAAAACTTACCTCGGGGATTCGCGGCCTACATTCACGGAGAAGACTCGGAGGGCGGAGTTCCGGACCGGTAAGTATAAAAAACTTACCTAGGGGATTTACGGCCTACATTCACGGAGAAGACTCGGAGGGCGGAGTTCCGGACCGGTAAGTATAAAAAACTTACCTAGGGGATTTACGGCCTACATTCACGGAGAAGACTCGGAGGGCGGAGTTCCGGACCGGTAAGTATAAAAAACATACCTCGGGGATTCGCGGCCTACATTCACGGAGAAGACTCGGAGGGCGGAGTTCCGGACCGGTAAATATAAAAAACTTACCTCGGGGATTCACGGCCTACATTCACGGAGAAGACTCGGAGGGCAGAGTTCCGGACCGGTAAGTATAAAAAACTTACCTCGGGGATTCGCGGCCTACATTCACGGAGAAGACTCGGAGGGCGGAGTTCCGGACTGGTAAATATAAAAAACATACCTCGGGGATTCGCGGCCTACATTCACGGAGAAGACTCGGAGGGCGGAGTTCCGGACCGGTAAATATAAAAAACTTACCTCGGGGATTCACGGCCTACATTCACGGAGAAGACTCGGAGGGCGGAGTTCCAGACCGGTAAGTATAAAAAAACTTACCTCGGGGATTCGCGGCCTACATTCACGGTGAAGACTCGGAGGGCGGAGTTCCGGACCGGTAAGTATAAAAAACTTACCTCGGGGATTCGCGGCCTACATTCACGGAGAAGACTCGGAGGGCGGAGTTCCGGACCAGTAAGTATAAAAAACTTACCTCGGGGATTCGCGGCCAACATTCACGGAGAAGACTCGGAGGGCGGAGTTCCGGACCGGTAAGTATAAAAAACATACCTCGGGGATTCACGGCCTACATTCACGGAGAAGACTCGGAGGGCAGAGTTCCGGACCGGTAAGTATAAAAAACATACCTCGGGGATTCACGGCCTACATTCACGGAGAAGACTCGGAGGGCGGAGTTCCGGACCGGTAAGTATAAAAAACTTACCTCGGGGATTCACGGCCTACATTCACGGAGAAGACTCGGAGGGCGGAGTTCCGGACCGGTAAGTATAAAAAACGTACCTCGGGGATTCGCGGCCTACATTCACGGAGAAGACTCGGAGGGCAGAGTTCCGGACCGGTAAGTATAAAAAACATACCTCGGGGATTCGCGGCCTACATTCACGGAGAAGACTCGGAGGGTGGAGTTCCGGACCGGTAAATATAAAAAACATACCTCGGGGATTCGCGGCCTACATTCACGGAGAAGACTCGGAGGGCGGAGTTCCGGACCGGTAAGTATAAAAAACATACCTCGGGGATTCACGGTCTACATTCACGGAGAAGACTCGGAGGGCGGAGTTCCGGACCGGTAAGTATAAAAAACGTACCTCGGGGATTCGCGGCCTACATTCACGGAGAAGACTCGGAGGGCGGAGTTCCGGACCGGTAAGTATAAAAAACTTACCTCGGGGATTCACGGCCTACATTCACGGAGAAGACTCGGAGGGCGGAGTTCCAGACCGGTAAGTATAAAAAACATACCTCGGGGATTCACGGCCTACATTCACGGAGAAGACTCGGAGGGCGGAGTTCCGGACCGGTAAGTATAAAAAACATACCTCGGGGATTCACGGCCTACATTCACGGAGAAGACTCGGAGGGCGGAGTTCCGGACCGCTAAGTATAAAAAACTTACCTCGGGGATTCACGGCCTACATTCACGGAGAAGACTCGGAGGGCGGAGTTCCGGTCCGGTAAGTATAAAAAACATACCTCGGGGATTCACGGCCTACATTCACGGAGAAGACTCGGAGGGCGGAGTTCCGGACCGGTAAGTATAAAAAACTTGCCTCGGGGATTCACGGCCTACATTCACGGAGAAGACTCGGAGGGCGGAGTTCCGGACCGGTAAGTATAAAAAACATACCTCGGGGATTCACGGCCTACATTCACGGAGAAGACTCGGAGGGCGGAGTTCCGGACCGGTAAGTATAAAAAACATACCTCGGGGATTCACGGCCTACATTCACGGAGAAGACTCGGAGGGCGGAGTTCCGGACCGGTAAGTATAAAAAACGTACCTCGGGGATTCGCGGCCTACATTCACGGAGAAGACTCGGAGGGCGGAGTTCCGGACCGGTAAATATAAAAAACATACCTCGGGGATTCACGGCCTACATTCACGGAGAAGACTCGGAGGGCGGAGTTCCGGACCGGTAAGTATAAAAAACTTGCCTCGGGGATTCACGGCCTACATTCACGGAGAAGACTCGGAGGGCGGAGTTCCGGACCGGTAAGTATAAAAAACGTACCTCGGGGATTCGCGGCCTACATTCACGGAGAAGACTCGGAGGGTGGAGTTCCGGACCGGTAAATATAAAAAACATACCTCGGGGATTCGCGGCCTACATTCACGGAGAAGACTCGGAGGGCGGAGTTCCGGACCGGTAAGTATAAAAAACATACCTCGGGGATTCACGGTCTACATTCACGGAGAAGACTCGGAGGGCGGAGTTGCGGACCGGTAAGTATAAAAAACGTACCTCGGGGATTCGCGGCCTACATTCACGGAGAAGACTCGGAGGGCGGAGTTCCAGACCGGTAAGTATAAAAAACATACCTCGGGGATTCACGGCCTACATTCACGGAGAAGACTCGGAGGGCGGAGTTCCGGACCGGTAAGTATAAAAAACATACCTCGGGGATTCACGGCCTACATTCACGGAGAAGACTCGGAGGGCGGAGTTCCGGACCGGTAAGTATAAAAAACTTACCTCGGGGATTCACGGCCTACATTCACGGAGAAGATTCGGAGGGCGGAGTTCCGGACCGGTAAGTATAAAAAACTTGCCTCGGGGATTCGCGGCCTACATTCACGGAGAAGACTCGGAGGGTGGAGTTCCAGACCGGTAAGTATAAAAAACATACCTCGGGGATTCACGGCCTGCATTCACGGAGAAGACTCGGAGGGCGGAGTTCCGGACCGGTAAATATAAAAAACATACCTCGGGGATTCGCGGCCTACATTCACGGAGAAGACTCGGAGGGCGGAGTTCCGGACCGGTAAGTATAAAAAACATACCTCGGGGATTCACGGTCTACATTCACGGAGAAGACTCGGAGGGCGGAGTTCCGGACCGGTAAGTATAAAAAACGTACCTCGGGGATTCGCGGCCTACATTCACGGAGAAGACTCGGAGGGCGGAGTTCCGGACCGGTAAGTATAAAAAACTTACCTCGGGGATTCACGGCCTACATTCACGGAGAAGACTCGGAGGGCGGAGTTCCAGACCGGTAAGTATAAAAAACATACCTCGGGGATTCACGGCCTACATTCACGGAGAAGACTCGGAGGGCGGAGTTCCGGACCGGTAAGTATAAAAAACATACCTCGGGGATTCACGGCCTACATTCACGGAGAAGACTCGGAGGGCGGAGTTCCGGACCGGTAAGTATAAAAAACTTACCTCGGGGATTCACGGCCTACATTCACGGAGAAGACTCGGAGGGCGGAGTTCCGGTCCGGTAAGTATAAAAAACATACCTCGGGGATTCACGGCCTACATTCACGGAGAAGACTCGGAGGGCGGAGTTCCGGACCGGTAAGTATAAAAAACTTGCCTCGGGGATTCACGGCCTACATTCACGGAGAAGACTCGGAGGGCGGAGTTCCGGACCGGTAAGTATAAAAAACATACCTCGGGGATTCACGGCCTACATTCACGGAGAAGACTCGGAGGGCGGAGTTCCGGACCGGAAAGTATAAAAAACTTACCTCGGGGATTCACGGCCTACATTCACGGAGAAGACTCGGAGGGCGGAGTTCCGGACCGGTAAGTATAAAAAACATACCTCGGGGATTCGCGGCCTACATTCACGGAGAAGACTCGGAGGGCGGAGTTCCGGACCAGTAAGTATAAAAAACATACCTCGGGGATTCACGGCCTACATTCACGGAGAAGACTCGGAGGGTGGAGTTCCGGACCGGTAAGTATAAAAACTTACCTCGGGGATTCACGGCCTACATTCACGGAGAAGACTCGGAGGGCGGAGTTCCGGTCCGGTAAGTATAAAAAACATACCTCGGGGATTCACGGCCTACATTCACGGAGAAGACTCGGAGGGCGGAGTTCCGGACCGGTAAGTATAAAAAACTTGCCTCGGGGATTCACGGCCTACATTCACGGAGAAGACTCGGAGGGCGGAGTTCCGGACCGGTAAGTATAAAAAACATACCTCGGGGATTCACGGCCTACATTCACGGAGAAGACTCGGAGGGCGGAGTTCCGGACCGGTAAGTATAAAAAACATACCTCGGGGATTCACGGCCTACATTCACGGAGAAGACTCGGAGGGCGGAGTTCCGGACCGGTAAGTATAAAAAACTTACCTCGGGGATTCGCGGCCTACATTCACGGAGAAGACTCGGAGGGTGGAGTTCCGGACCGGTAAGTATAAAAAACATACCTCGGGGATTCACGGCCTACATTCACGGAGAAGACTCGGAGGGCGGAGTTCCGGACCGGTAAGTATAAAAAACTTACCTCGGGGATTCACGGCCTACATTCACGGAGAAGACTCGGAGGGCGGAGTTCCGGAGCGGTAAGTATAAAAAACTTACCTTGGGGATTCGCGGCCTACATTCACGGAGAAGACTCGGAGGGCGGAGTTCCGGACCGGTAAGTATAAAAAACATACCTCGGGGATTCACGGCCTACATTCACGGAGAAGACTCGGAGGGCGGAGTTCCGGACCGGTAAGTATAAAAAACATACCTCGGGGATTCACGGCCTACATTCACGGAGAAGACTCGGAGGGCGGAGTTCCGGACCGGTAAATATAAAAAACATACCTCGGGGATTCACGGCCTACATTCACGGAGAAGACTCGGAGGGCGGAGTTCCGGACCGGTAAGTATAAAAAACATACCTCGGGGATTCACGGCCTACATTCACGGAGAAGACTCGGAGGGTGGAGTTCCGGACCGGTAAGTATAAAAAACTTACCTCGGGGATTCACGGCCTACATTCACGGAGAAGACTCGGAGGGCGGAGTTCCGGACCGGTAAGTATAAAAAACTTACCTCGGGGATTCGCGGCCTACATTCACGGAGAAGACTCGGAGGGTGGAGTTCCAGACCGGTAAGTATAAAAAACATACCTCGGGGATTCGCGGCCTACATTCACGGAGAAGACTCGGAGGGCGGAGTTCCGGACCGGTAAATATAAAAAACTTACCTCGGGGATTCACGGCCTACATTCACGGAGAAGACTCGGAGGGCGGAGTTCCGGTCCGGTAAATATAAAAAACATACCTCGGGGATTCGCGGCCTACATTCACGGAGAAGACTCGGAGGGCGGAGTTCCGGACCGGTAAATATAAAAAACTTACCTCGGGGATTCACGGCCTACATTCACGGAGAAGACTCGGAGGGCGGAGTTCCGGTCCGGTAAATATAAAAAACATACCTCGGGGATTCGCGGCCTACATTCACGGAGAAGACTCGGAGGGCGGAGTTCCGGACCGGTAAATATAAAAAACATACCTCGGGGATTCACGGCCTACATTCACGGAGAAGACTCGGAGGGCGGAGTTCCGGACCGGTAAATATAAAAAACATACCTCGGGGATTCACGGCCTACATTCACGGAGAAGTCTCGGAGGGCGGAGTTCCGGACCGGTAAGTATAAAAAACTTACCTCGGGGATTCGCGGCCTACATTCACGGAGAAGACTCGGAGGGCGGAGTTCCAGACCGGTAAGTATAAAAAACTTACCTCGGGGATTCACGGCCTACATTCACGGAGAAGACTCGGAGGGCGGAGTTCCGGACCGGTAAGTATAAAAAACTTACCTCGGGGATTCGCGGCCTACATTCACGGAGAAGACTCGGAGGGCGGAGTTCCAGACCGGTAAGTATAAAAAACTTACCTCGGGGATTCACGGCCTACATTCACGGAGAAGACTCGGAGGGCGGAGTTCCGGACCGGTAAGTATAAAAAACTTACCTCGGGGATTCGCGGCCTACATTCACGGAGAAGACTCGGAGGGCGGAGTTCCGGACTGGTAAATATAAAAAACTTACCTCGGGGATTCACGGCCTACATTCACGGAGAAGACTCGGAGGGCGGAGTTCCGGACCGGTAAGTATAAAAAACTTACCTCGGGGATTCGCGGCCTACATTCACGGAGAAGACTCGGAGGGCGGAGTTCCGGACCGGTAAATATGAAAAACTTACCTCGGGGATTCGCGGCCTACATTCACGGAGAAGACTCGGAGGGCGGAGTTCCAGAACGGTAAGTATAAAAAACATACCTCGGGGATTCGCGGCCTACATTCACGGAGAAGACTCGGAGGGCGGAGTTCCAGAACGGTAAGTATAAAAAACTTACCTCGGGGATTCGCGGCCTACATTCACGGAGAAGACTCGGAGGGCGGAGTTCCAGACCGGTAAGTATAAAAAACATACCTCGGGGATTCACGGCCTACATTCACGGAGAAGACTCGGAGGGCGGAGTTCCGGACCGGTAAGTATAAAAAACTTACCTCGGGGATTCACGGCCTACATTCACGGAGAAGACTCGGAGGGCGGAGTTCCGGACTGGTAAATATAAAAAACTTACCTCGGGGATTCACGGCCTACATTCACGGAGAAGACTCGGAGGGCGGAGTTCCGGACCGGTAAGTATAAAAAACTTACCTCGGGGATTCGCGGCCTACATTCACGGAGAAGACTCGGAGGGCGGAGTTCCGGACTGGTAAATATAAAAAACTTACCTCGGGGATTCACGGCCTACATTCATGGAGAAGACTCGGAGGGCGGAGTTCCGGACCGGTAAGTATAAAAAACTTACCTCGGGGATTCACGGCCTACATTCACGGAGAAGACTCGGAGGGCGGAGTTCCAGAACGGTAAATATAAAAAACTTACCTCGGGGATTCACGGCCTACATTCACGGAGAAGACTCGGAGGGCGGAGTTCCAGAACGGTAAGTATAAAAAACATACCTCGGGGATTCGCGGCCTACATTCACGGAGAAGACTCGGAGGGCGGAGTTCCGGACCGGTAAGTATAAAAAACATACCTCGGGGATTCACGGCCTACATTCACGGAGAAGACTCGGAGGGCGGAGTTCCGGACTGGTAAATATAAAAAACTTACCTCGGGGATTCACGGCCTACATTCACGGAGAAGACTCGGAGGGCGGAGTTCCGGACCGGTAAGTATAAAAAACTTACCTCGGGGATTCGCGGCCTACATTCACGGAGAAGACTCGGAGGGCGGAGTTCCGGACTGGTAAATATAAAAAACTTACCTCGGGGATTCACGGCCTACATTCACGGAGAAGACTCGGAGGGCGGAGTTCCAGAACGGTAAATATAAAAAACTTACCTCGGGGATTCACGGCCTACATTCACGGAGAAGACTCGGAGGGCGGAGTTCCAGAACGGTAAGTATAAAAAACATACCTCGGGGATTCGCGGCCTACATTCACGGAGAAGACTCGGAGGGCGGAGTTCCGGACCGGTAAGTATAAAAAACATACCTCGGGGATTCACGGCCTACATTCACGGAGAAGACTCGGAGGGCGGAGTTCCGGACCGGTAAGTATAAAAAACTTACCTCGGGGATTCACGGCCTACATTCACGGAGAAGACTCGGAGGGCGGAGTTCCGGACTGGTAAATATAAAAAACTTACCTCGGGGATTCACGGCCTACATTCACGGAGAAGACTCGGAGGGCGGAGTTCCGGACCGGTAAGTATAAAAAACTTACCTCGGGGATTCGCGGCCTACATTCACGGAGAAGACTCGGAGGGCGGAGTTCCGGACTGGTAAATATAAAAAACTTACCTCGGGGATTCACGGCCTACATTCACGGAGAAGACTCGGAGGGCGGAGTTCCAGAACGGTAAATATAAAAAACTTACCTCGGGGATTCACGGCCTACATTCACGGAGAAGACTCGGAGGGCGGAGTTCCAGAACGGTAAGTATAAAAAACATACCTCGGGGATTCGCGGCCTACATTCACGGAGAAGACTCGGAGGGCGGAGTTCCGGACCGGTAAGTATAAAAAACATACCTCGGGGATTCACGGCCTACATTCACGGAGAAGACTCGGAGGGCGGAGTTCCGGACTGGTAAATATAAAAAACTTACCTCGGGGATTCACGGCCTACATTCACGGAGAAGACTCGGAGGGCGGAGTTCCGGACCGGTAAGTATAAAAAACTTACCTCGGGGATTCGCGGCCTACATTCATGGAGAAGACTCGGAGGGCGGAGTTCCGGACTGGTAAATATAAAAAACTTACCTCGGGGATTCACGGCCTACATTCACGGAGAAGACTCGGAGGGCGGAGTTCCGGACCGGTAAATATAAAAAACTTACCTCGGGGATTCGCGGCCTACATTCACAGAGAAGACTCGGAGGGCGGAGTTCCGGACCGGTAAGTATAAAAAACTTACCTCGGGGATTCACGGCCTACATTCACGGAGAAGACTCGGAGGGCGGAGTTCCGCACCGGTAAGTATAAAAAACTTACCTCGGGGATTCACGGCCTACATTCACGGAGAAGACTCGGAGGGCGGAGTTCCAGAACGGTAAGTATAAAAAACATACCTCGGGGATTCGCGGCCTACATTCACGGAGAAGACTCGGAGGGCGGAGTTCCGGACCGGTAAGTATAAAAAACATACCTCGGGGATTCGCGGCCTACATTCACGGAGAAGACTCGGAGGGTGGAGTTCCGGACCGGTAAGTATAAAAAACTTACCTCGGGGATTCGCGGCCTACATTCACGGAGAAGACTCAGAGGGCGGAGTTCCGGACCGGTAAGTATAAAAAACTTACCTCGGGGATTCGCGGCCTACATTCACGGAGAAGACTCAGAGGGCGGAGTTCCGGACCGGTAAGTATAAAAAACTTACCTCGGGGATTCGCGGCCTACATTCACGGAGAAGACTCGGAGGGCGGAGTTCCGGACCGGTAAGTATAAAAAACTTACCTCGGGGATTCACGGCCTACATTCACGGAGAAGACTCAGAGGGCGGAGTTCCGGACCGGTAAGTATAAAAAACATACCTCGGGGATTCGCGGCCTACATTCACGGAGAAGACTCGGAGGGCGGAGTTCCGGACCGGAAAGTATAAAAAACTTACCTCGGGGATTCGCGGCCTACATTCACGGAGAAGACTCAGAGGGCGGAGTTCCGGACCGGTAAGTATAAAAAACTTACCTCGGGGATTCACGGCCTACATTCACGGAGAAGACTCAGAGGGCGGAGTTCCGGACCGGTAAGTATAAAAAACATACCTCGGGGATTCGCGGCCTACATTCACGGAGAAGACTCGGAGGGCGGAGTTCCGGACCGGAAAGTATAAAAAACTTACCTCGGGGATTCGCGGCCTACATTCACGGAGAAGACTCGGAGGGCGGAGTTCCGGACCGGTAAGTATAAAAAACTTACCTCGGGGATTCGCGGCCTACATTCACGGAGAAGACTCGGAGGGCGGAGTTCCGGACTGGTAAATATAAAAAACTTACCTCGGGGATTCACGGCCTACATTCACGGAGAAGACTCGGAGGGCGGAGTTCCAGAACGGTAAATATAAAAAACTTACCTCGGGGATTCACGGCCTACATTCACGGAGAAGACTCGGAGGGCGGAGTTCCAGAACGGTAAGTATAAAAAACATACCTCGGGGATTCGCGGCCTACATTCACGGAGAAGACTCGGAGGGCGGAGTTCCGGACCGGTAAGTATAAAAAACATACCTCGGGGATTCACGGCCTACATTCACGGAGAAGACTCGGAGGGCGGAGTTCCGGACCGGTAAGTATAAAAAACTTACCTCGGGGATTCACGGCCTACATTCACGGAGAAGACTCGGAGGGCGGAGTTCCGGACTGGTAAATATAAAAAACTTACCTCGGGGATTCACGGCCTACATTCACGGAGAAGACTCGGAGGGCGGAGTTCCGGACCGGTAAGTATAAAAAACTTACCTCGGGGATTCGCGGCCTACATTCACGGAGAAGACTCGGAGGGCGGAGTTCCGGACTGGTAAATATAAAAAACTTACCTCGGGGATTCACGGCCTACATTCACGGAGAAGACTCGGAGGGCGGAGTTCCAGAACGGTAAATATAAAAAACTTACCTCGGGGATTCACGGCCTACATTCACGGAGAAGACTCGGAGGGCGGAGTTCCAGAACGGTAAGTATAAAAAACATACCTCGGGGATTCGCGGCCTACATTCACGGAGAAGACTCGGAGGGCGGAGTTCCGGACCGGTAAGTATAAAAAACATACCTCGGGGATTCACGGCCTACATTCACGGAGAAGACTCGGAGGGCGGAGTTCCGGACTGGTAAATATAAAAAACTTACCTCGGGGATTCACGGCCTACATTCACGGAGAAGACTCGGAGGGCGGAGTTCCGGACCGGTAAGTATAAAAAACTTACCTCGGGGATTCGCGGCCTACATTCATGGAGAAGACTCGGAGGGCGGAGTTCCGGACTGGTAAATATAAAAAACTTACCTCGGGGATTCACGGCCTACATTCACGGAGAAGACTCGGAGGGCGGAGTTCCGGACCGGTAAATATAAAAAACTTACCTCGGGGATTCGCGGCCTACATTCACAGAGAAGACTCGGAGGGCGGAGTTCCGGACCGGTAAGTATAAAAAACTTACCTCGGGGATTCACGGCCTACATTCACGGAGAAGACTCGGAGGGCGGAGTTCCGCACCGGTAAGTATAAAAAACTTACCTCGGGGATTCACGGCCTACATTCACGGAGAAGACTCGGAGGGCGGAGTTCCAGAACGGTAAGTATAAAAAACATACCTCGGGGATTCGCGGCCTACATTCACGGAGAAGACTCGGAGGGCGGAGTTCCGGACCGGTAAGTATAAAAAACATACCTCGGGGATTCGCGGCCTACATTCACGGAGAAGACTCGGAGGGTGGAGTTCCGGACCGGTAAGTATAAAAAACTTACCTCGGGGATTCGCGGCCTACATTCACGGAGAAGACTCAGAGGGCGGAGTTCCGGACCGGTAAGTATAAAAAACTTACCTCGGGGATTCGCGGCCTACATTCACGGAGAAGACTCAGAGGGCGGAGTTCCGGACCGGTAAGTATAAAAAACTTACCTCGGGGATTCGCGGCCTACATTCACGGAGAAGACTCAGAGGGCGGAGTTCCGGACCGGTAAGTATAAAAAACATACCTCGGGGATTCGCGGCCTACATTCACGGAGAAGACTCGGAGGGCGGAGTTCCGGACCGGAAAGTATAAAAAACTTACCTCGGGGATTCGCGGCCTACATTCACGGAGAAGACTCAGAGGGCGGAGTTCCGGACCGGTAAGTATAAAAAACTTACCTCGGGGATTCACGGCCTACATTCACGGAGAAGACTCAGAGGGCGGAGTTCCGGACCGGTAAGTATAAAAAACATACCTCGGGGATTCGCGGCCTACATTCACGGAGAAGACTCGGAGGGCGGAGTTCCGGACCGGAAAGTATAAAAAACTTACCTCGGGGATTCGCGGCCTACATTCACGGAGAAGACTCGGAGGGCGGAGTTCCGGACCGGTAAGTATAAAAAACATACCTCGGGTGGAAAAAAAACTGGAAAAGTGACATCACAGGAAAGCTGTGACCTGATTGGCTGGTAGGGAAACTGCACTGAATTTGAAAATAAAACATTGATAAAAATTGATTAAAACCCGAATTAACTAATTAATTAATAAGTAGAGTAACTAAACCAGAGGGAGGAGATTACTGTATTTAGTCAGCATTTAATATTTATAGTAGGAATCTAGCACGAGGGACCATATAGTTAATTATAACAATTTAGTAAGGATTTAATAAGTATTTATTTATTTTATATTAATTAACTAATTAGTGCTAGAAATGTCAGTTAGAGGGGTGAAGTGCTTCACCTGTGAGATGTGGGAAGTCCGTGACGCTTCCAGCGCTCCGGGCGACTACATCTGCAGGAAGTGTACCCAGTTGCAGTTCCTCACAGACCGCATGGATCGGTTGGAGCAGCAACTGGATGCACTTAGGAGCATGCAGGTGGCAGAGAGCGTCATAGACAGGAGTTTTAGAGAAGTGGTTACACCCAAGGTGCAGGCAGATAGATGGGTGACCGCTAGAAGGGGCAGGCAGTCAGTGCAGGAATCCCCTCTGGCTATCCCCCTCTCTAACAAGTATACCGTTTTGGATATACAATCCACATATCACTGAAAGTGGAGGTGAAGGGTCTATTCGGCTTAGCAGAGAGGTCAGTGCAGAGGGGGCATAAATTTAAAGTGATTGGTAGAAAGATTAGAGGGGAGATGAGGAAAAACCTTTTCACCCAGAGGGTAATGCTATTTCTTCTGTTCTTGTCTATCATATTCCCACACTGGGATCTGTGCTTGTAGCTCAGTGTGGAGGGCCATGTTATGGAGAGTGCAGTAGACCACCACAATGACCGAGACCCTTTTAGGAGGGCATCACCTGACCCGTCCGGGCACTGGAATTGCATTTTCAGAAGCCCAATGGCCTGCTGAGCAGGTGGCTTTGGCTATATAACCTCTATCCCTCTGTCTGGAGCTCCTGTAGAGGCGTCAGTAGCCATCTCTTCAAGGGGTTTTCCCTGTCCCCTTGGATGGATCCATGCACCTTGGGTTGGAGTGAGGATCTGAGGTAGCCTGGACTGGCAGAGGATGGCAACTGCCAGGAAAGCGAGTGCACACATGGAGGAAGGTCTTGCTGTGGTTGCAGTGGGTATAATCCCTGCCCTTCTGAAAATGGGATCAATGATCTGCCTGATGGCCCTAATGAGCTGCCGACTGCGAGATGCCACCGAGGCCCACAGCTGATCCCTGCAAGGGTCAGGTTGAATAAAAAAGATTTTTGTTCTTTCATGAGATATGGGCATCACTGGCAACACCAGCATTTGTTGCCCTTCCCAATTGCCCCTAACAACTGAGTGACTTGCTTGGCCATTTCAGAGGGCAGTTAAGAGTCAACCACATTGCTGTGGGTCTGGAGTCACATCGAGGCCAGACCACCGAATCACAGAGTGGTTACAGAGGAGAACAAAGAACAAAAAGAACAAAGAACTGTACAGCACAGGAACAGGCCATTCGGCCCTCCAAGCCTGCGCCGATCTTGATGCCTGCCTAAACTAAAACCTTCTGCACTTCCGCGGTCCGTATCCCTCTATTCCCATACTATTCATGTATTTGTCAAGATGCCTCTTAAACGTCTCTATCGTACCTGCTTCCACCACCTCCCCCGGCAACAAGTTCCAGGCACTCACCACCCTCTGTGTAAAGAAGTTGCCTCACACATCCCCTCTAAACTTTGCCCTCGAACCTTAAACCTATGTCCCCTAGTAACTGACTCTTCCACCCTGGGAAAAAGCTTCTGACTATCCACTCTGTCCATGCCGCTTATAAATTTGTTAACCTCTATCATGTCGCCCCTCCACCTCCGTCGTTCCAGTGAAAACAATCCGAGTTTATCCAACCTCTCCTCATAGCTAATGCCCTCCAGACCAGGCAACATCCTGGTAAACCTCTTCTGTACCCTCTCCAAAGCCTCCATGTCCTTCTGGTAGTGTGGCGACCAGAATTGCACGCAATATTCTTAGTGTGGCTTAATTAAAGTTCTGTACAGCTGCAGCATGACCTGCCTATTTTTATACTCTATGCCCCGACCGATGAAGGCAAGCATGCTGTATGCCTTTTTGACTACCTTATCCACCTGCATTGCCACTTTCAGTGACCTGTAGACCTGTACGCCCAGATCTCTCTGCCTGTCAATACTCCTAAGGGTTCTGCCATTTACTGTATACTTCACACCTGCATTAGACCTTCCAAAATGCATTACCTCACATTTGTCCAAATTAAACTCCATCTGCCATTTCTCCGCCCAAGTCTCCAACCGATCTATATCCTGCTGTATCCTCTGACAATCCTCATCACTGTCCGCAACTCCACCAACCTTTGTGTTGTCCGCAAACTTACTAATCACACCAGCTACATTTTCCTCCAAATGATTTATATATACTACAAACAGCAAAGGTCCCAGCACTGATCCCAGCGGAACACCACTAGTCACATTCCTCCATTCAGAAAAGCACCCTTCCACTGCTACCCTCTGTTTTCTATGACCGAGCCAGTTCTGTATCCATCTTGCCAGTTCACCTCTGATCCCGTGTGACTTCACCTTTTGTACCAGTCTGCCATGAGGGACCTTGTCAAAGGCTTTACTGAAGTCCATATAGACAACATCCACTGCCCTTCCTTCATCAATCATCTTTGTCACTTCCTCAAAAAACTCAATCAAATTAGTGAGACACGACCTCCCCTTCACAAAACCATGCAGCCTCTTGCTAATAAGTCCATTTGTTTCCAAATGGGAGTAAATCCTGTCCCGAAGAATCCTCTCTAATAATTTCCCTACCACTGACATAAGGCTCACCGGCCTATAATTTCCTGGATTATCCTTGCTACCCTTCTTAAACAAAGGAACAACATTGGCTATTCTCCAGTCCTCTGGGACCTCACCTGTAGCCAATGAGGATACAAAGATTTCTGTCAAGGCCCCAGCAATTTCTTCCCTTGCCTCCCTCAGTATTCTGGGGTAGATCCCATCAGGCCCTGGGGACTTATCTACCTTAATGCTTTGCAAGACACCCAACACCTCCTCCTTTTTGATAACGACATGACCCAGACTATCTACACTCCCTTCCCTAGACACATCATCCACCAAGTCCTTTTCTTTGGTGAATACTGATGCAAAGTACTCATTTAGTACCTCGCCCATTTCCTCTGGCTCCACACATGGATTCCCTCCTCTGTCCTTGAGTGGGCCAACCCTTTCCCTGGTTACCCTCTTGCTCTTTATATATGTATAAAAAGCCTTGGGATTCTCCTTAATCCTGTTTGCCAATGACTTTTCATGACCCCTTTTAGCCCTCCTGACTCCTTGCTTTAGTTCCTTTCTACTTTCTTTATATTCCTCAAGAGCTTCGTCCGTTCCCAGCCTTCTTGCCCTTACGAATCTTTTTGACTAGGCTCACAATATCCCTCGTTATCCAAGGTTCCCGAAACTTGCCAAACTTATCCTTCTTCCTCACAGGAACACGCTGGTCCTGGATTCTAATCAACTGACGTTTGAAAGACTCTCACATGTCAGATGTTGATTTCCCCTCAAACAGCCGCCCCCAATCTAAATTCTTCAGTTCCTGCCTAATATTGTTATAATTAGCCTTCCCCCAATTTAGCACCTTCACCCGAGGACTACTCTTATCCTTATCCACAAGTACCTTAAAACTTATGGAATTATGGTCACTGTTCCCGAAATTCTCCCCTACTGAAACTTCGACCACCTGGCCGGGCTCATTCCCCAATACCAGGTCCAGTACGGCCCCCTTCCCTAGTTGGACTATCTACATATTGTTTCAAGAAGCCCTCCTGGATGCTCCTTACAAATTCTACCCCATCCAAGCCCCTAGCACTAAGTGAGTCCCAGTCAATATAGGGGAAGTTAAAATCACCCACCACGACAACCCTGTTACCTTTACATCTTTCCAAAATCTGTCTGCATATCTGCTCCTCTACCTCCCGCTGGCTGTTGGGAGGCCTGTAGTAAACCCCCAACATTGTCACTGCACCCTTCCTATTCCTGAGCTCCACCCATATTGCCTCGCTGCATGACCCCTCCGAGGTGTCCTCCCGCAGTACAGCTGTGATATTCTCCTTAACCAGTAATGTAACTCCCCCACCCATTTTACATCCCCCTCTATCCCACCTGAAGCTTCTAAATCCTGGAACGTTTAGCTGCCAATCCTGTCCTTCCCTCAACCAAGTCTCTGACATAGCAACAACATCATATTTCCAAGTACTAATCCAAACTCTAAGTTCATCTGCCTTACCTGTTATACTTCTCGCATTGAAACAAATGCATTTCAGACCACCAGTCCCGCTGTGCTCTGCAACATCTCCCTGCCTGCTCTTCCTCTTAGTCTTACTGGCCTTATTTACTAGTTCCCCCTCATTTACTTCACTTGCTGTCCTACTGCTCTGGTTCCCACCCCCCTGCCACACTAGTTTAAACCCTCCCGAGTGACGCTAGCAAACCTTGCAGCCAGGATATTTGTGCCCCTCCAGTTTAGATGCATGACGGTCATTGGACACTTGTGTTGGGACTAAAGTGTCTTTGTGCAGCAGCATCTGTGACTGAGCAAGATCTTCAGGATACCCTCTGCTCACCCCAAATGGGGAAAGGGCTAGAAAAGAGCCTTAGAAATAGGCTGTCACTCTTTCCCCTGGCTGGGGAACTACATCCTGCGGGATCGCCATCTTCATGATCAAAGAAAGAAAACATCATTGCATTAATCGAACTGACCAAACCATTGGACTCATAAGAACATCAGAACTAGGAATAGACAATTCAGCCCCTCAAGCCTGCTCCGCCATTCAATGCAATCACGGCTGATCTCATCTCGGCCTCAACTCCACTTTGCAGCTCGTTCTCCATAACACTTCAACCCTTTACTAATTAAAAATCTCTCTATCTCCTTAAATTTACTCAATGTCCCGGCATCCACCACACTCTGGGGTAGTGAATTCCACAGACTCACGACCCTTTGAGAGAAGTAATTTCTCCTCATCACTGTTTTAAATCTGCTACCCCTAAAATTTTGAGCTCTTGTTCTAGATTGCCCCACAAGAACATCCTCTCTACGTCTACTTTGTCAATCCCTTTAATCATCTTATATACCTCAATTAGATCTCTCATTCTTCTAAACTCTACAGAGTAAAGGCCTTAAACTGCTCAATCTCTCTTCATATGACAGTAAATCACTCAGTAAGACTCAGTAAATCACGAGACTCTGTGGTTGTGCTCCAAAGATTTGGATGTCCAAGAAACCTCATCACAATCCTGCAATTGCTCCATGATTATATGACTGTGACTGTCCTGAGTGGGAAATCTGAAACAGACGCCTTCAAAATCCACACCGGGGTCAAGCAAGGCTGTGTGATAACAGCCATACTATTTATAATCTACCTGACAGTGGCTATTCACCTTGTGAAAGATCAGCTGCCCTCTGGTGTGAATATGAAAGACCGTTCAGATGGAAAACTCTAACATCAGTCGCCTCCGTGCCAAAACTAAACTGACCACCAGAGACATACATGATCTACAGTTTGCGGATGACTGCAGTGTCAATGCCCACTCTGCACCAGATTTGCAAGCAGCTCTCGAGCTCTTCAATTCTACAAACAAGAGACTCGGCCTGTCCTTGATTGTTGCCAAAATAAAATGCATATATCACAGAATCATAGAATTGTTACAGCACAGAAGGAGGCCATTCAGCCCATCAGGCTGGATTTTGTTCTCCGTTAGAAAGTGGATTTTTGGCGGGGAATGCCACAGAATCGGCATGGAGTAATGACAGATTCCAATTTTCTCAGAGGCAGCAAAGTCCCATGGCAGAGCCTCCGCCGTTCAGCGACCAGCTTGTAATTTAAATCTGTTAGGTACTGTTTTGCATGAATTTATATCTAAATCAGCACAATTCTACCAGACCTTGGCAATCTGCTACATGACATGCAGCATTCACCTGACTTCACTTTCCTGTCTCTGAAAAGCTGGTGTGACTGAGGCGCAACTCCTCTGTGCCTGGAAAGCTGGCGGGACAGGCCGCTGCCTGTATATATTCTTGTTAGCTTGTGGAATCTTTTTCATATCAGACACTGTCACGGAGCTCAATCGACAGATGTGAGGAAAGAAGGGAACTCTGCGAGTGAATACTGTCGGGGAAGGGGGAACTCTGCGAGTGGATACTGTCGAGGGAGGGGGAACTCTGCGAGTGGATACTGTCGGGGGAGGGGGAACTCTGCGAGTGGATACTGTCGAGGGAGGGGGAACTCTGCGAGTGAATACTGTCGGGGGAGGGGGAACTCTGCGAGTGGATACTGTCGAGGGAGGGGGAACTCTGCGAGTGAATACTGTCGGGGGAGGGGGAACTCTGCGAGTGGATACTGTCGGGGGAGGGGGAACTCTGCGAGTGAATACTGTCGGGGGAGGGGGAACTTTGCGAGTGGATACTGTCGAGGGAGGGGGAACTCGGCGAGTGGATACTGTCGAGGGAGGTGGAGGGGGAACTCTGCGAGTGGATACTGTCGAGGGAGGGGGAACTCTGTGAGTGAATACTGTCGGGGGAGGGGGAACTCTGTGAGTGGATACTGTCGGGGGAGGGGGAACTCTGCGAGTGGATACTGTCGGGGGAGGGGGAACTCTGCGAGTGAATACTGTCGGGGGAGGGGGAACTCTGCGAGTGGATACTGTTGGGGGAGGGGGAACTCTGCGAGTGGATACTATCGAGGGAGGGGGAGGGGGAACTCTGCGAGTGGATACTGTCGGGTGAGGGGGAACTCTGCGAGTGGATACTGTCGGGGGAGGGGGAACTTTGCGAGTGGATACTGTCGAGGGAGGGGGAACTCGGCGAGTGGATACTGTCGAGGGAGGTGGAGGGGGAACTCTGCGAGTGGATACTGTCGAGGGAGGGGGAACTCTGTGAGTGAATACTGTCGGGGGAGGGGGAACTCTGCGAGTGGATACTGTCGGGGGAGGGGGAACTCTGCGAGTGAATACTGTCGGGGGAGGGGGAACTCTGCGAGTGGATACTGTCGAGGGAGGGGGAGGGGGAACTCTGCGAGTGGATACTGTTGGGGGAGGGGGAACTCTGCGAGTGGATACTATCGAGGGAGGGGGAGGGGGAACTCTGCGAGTGGATACTGTCGGGGGAGGGGGAACTCTGCGAGTGAATACTGTCGGGGGAGGGGGAACTTTGCGAGTGGATACTGTCGAGGGAGGGGGAACTCGGCGAGTGGATACTGTCGAGGGAGGTGGAGGGGGAACTCTGCGAGTGGATACTGTCGAGGGAGGGGGAACTCTGCGAGTGGATACTGTCGAGGGAGGGGGAACTCTGCGAGTGAATACTGTCGGGGGAGGGGGAACTCTGCGAGTGGATACTGTCGAGGGAGGGGGAACTCTGCGAGTGAATACTGTCGGGGGAGGGGGAACTCTGCGAGTGGATACTGTCGGGAGAGGGGGAACTCTGCGAGTGAATACTGTCGGGGGAGGGGGAACTTTGCGAGTGGATACTGTCGAGGGAGGGGGAACTCGGCGAGTGGATACTGTCGAGGGAGGTGGAGGGGGAACTCTGCGAGTGGATACTGTCGAGGGAGGGGGAACTCTGTGAGTGAATACTGTCGGGGGAGGGGGAACTCTGTGAGTGGATACTGTCGGGGGAGGGGGAACTCTGCGAGTGGATACTGTCGGGGGAGGGGGAACTCTGCGAGTGAATACTGTCGGGGGAGGGGGAACTCTGCGAGTGGATACTGTTGGGGGAGGGGGAACTCTGCGAGTGGATACTATCGAGGGAGGGGGAGGGGGAACTCTGCGAGTGGATACTGTCGGGTGAGGGGGAACTCTGCGAGTGGATACTGTCGGGGGAGGGGGAACTTTGCGAGTGGATACTGTCGAGGGAGGGGGAACTCGGCGAGTGGATACTGTCGAGGGAGGTGGAGGGGGAACTCTGCGAGTGGATACTGTCGAGGGAGGGGGAACTCTGTGAGTGAATACTGTCGGGGGAGGGGGAACTCTGCGAGTGGATACTGTCGGGGGAGGGGGAACTCTGCGAGTGAATACTGTCGGGGGAGGGGGAACTCTGCGAGTGGATACTGTCGAGGGAGGGGGAGGGGGAACTCTGCGAGTGGATACTGTTGGGGGAGGGGGAACTCTGCGAGTGGATACTATCGAGGGAGGGGGAGGGGGAACTCTGCGAGTGGATACTGTCGGGGGAGGGGGAACTCTGCGAGTGAATACTGTCGGGGGAGGGGGAACTTTGCGAGTGGATACTGTCGAGGGAGGGGGAACTCGGCGAGTGGATACTGTCGAGGGAGGTGGAGGGGGAACTCTGCGAGTGGATACTGTCGAGGGAGGGGGAACTCTGCGAGTGGATACTGTCGAGGGAGGGGGAACTCTGTGAGTGAATACTGTCGGGGGAGGGGGAACTCTGCGAGTGGATACTGTCGGGGGAGGGGGAACTCTGCGAGTGGATACTGTCGAGGGAGGGGGAGGGGGAACTCTGCGAGTGGATACTATCGAGGGAGGGGGAGGGGGAACTCTGCGAGTGGATACTGTCGGGGGAGGGGGAAATCTGCGAGTGGATACTGTCGGGGGAGGGGGAACTCTGCGAGTGGATACTGTCGGGGGAGGGGGAATTCTGCGAGTGGATACTGTCGGGGGAGGGGGAACTTTGCGAGTGGATACTGTCGGGGGAGGGGGAACTCTGCGAGTGGATACTGTCGAGGGAGGGGGAACTCTGCGAGTGGATACTGTCGGGGGAGGGGGAACTTTGCGAGTGGATACTGTCGGGGGAGGGGGAACTCTGCGAGTGGATACTGTCGGGGGAGGGGGAGGGGGAATTCTGCGAGTGGATACTGTCGAGGGAGGGGGAGGGGGAAATCTGCGAGTGGATACTGTCGGGGGAGGGGGAACTCTGCGAGTGGATACTGTTGAGGGAGGGGGAGGGGGAAATCTGCGAGTGGATACTGTCGGGGGAGGGGGAACTCTGCGAGTGGATACTGTCGAGGGAGGGGGAACTCTGCGAGTGGATACTGTCGGGGGAGGGGGAGGGGGAATTCTGCGAGTGGATACTGTCGAGGGAGGGGGAGGGGGAAATCTGCGAGTGGATACTGTCGGGGGAGGGGGAACTCTGCGAGTGGATACTGTTGAGGGAGGGGGAGGGGGAAATCTGCGAGTGGATACTGTCGGGGGAGGGGGAACTCTGCGAGTGGATACTGTCGGGGGAGGGGGAACTCTGCGAGTGGATACTGTCGAGGGAGGGGGAACTCTGCGAGTGGATACTGTCGAGGGAGGGGGAGGGGGAAATCTGCGAGTGGATACTGTCGGGGGAGGGGGAACTCTGCGAGTGGATACTGTCGAGGGAGGGGGAACTCTGCGAGTGGATACTGTCGAGGGAGGGGGAGGGGGAACTTTGTGAGTGGATACTGTCGGGGGAGGGGGAACTCTGCGAGTGGATACTGTCGGGGGAGGGGGAACTCTGCGAGTGGATACTGTCGAGGGAGGGGGAGGGGGAAATCTGCGAGTGGATACTGTTGGGGGAGGGGGAACTCTGCGAGTGGATACTGTTGAGGGAGGGGGAGGGGGAACTCTGCGAGTGGATACTGTCGAGGGAGGGGGAACTCTGCGAGTGGATACTGACGAGGGAGGGGGAGGGGGAACTCTGCGAGTGGATACTGTCGAGGGAGGGGGAACTCTGCGAGTGGATACTGTCGAGGGAGGGGGAGGGGGAAATCTGCGAGTGGATACTGTCGGGGGAGGGGGATCTCTGCGAGTGGATACTGTCGAGGGAGGGGGAACTCTGCGAGTGGATACTGTCGGGGGAGGGGGAACTCTGCGAGTGGATACTGTTGAGGGAGGGGGAGGGGGAACTCTGCGAGTGGATACTGTCGAGGGAGGGGGAACTCTGCGAGTGGATACTGACGAGGGAGGGGGAGGGGGAACTCTGCGAGTGGATACTGTCGGGGGAGGGGGAACTCTGCGAGTGGATACTGTCGAGGGAGGGGGAACTCTGCGAGTGGATACTGTCGAGGGAGGGGGAGGGGGAAATCTGCGAGTGGATACTGTCGGGGGAGGGGGATCTCTGCGAGTGGATACTGTCGAGGGAGGGGGAACTCTGCGAGTGGATACTGTCGGGGGAGGGGGAACTCTGTGAGTAAATACTGTCGGGGGAGGGGGAACGCTGTGAGTGGATATTGTCGGGGGAGGGGGAACTCTGTGAGTAAATACTGTCGGGGGAGGGGGAACGCTGTGAGTGGATACTGTCGGGAGAGGGGGAACTCTGCAAGTGGACACTGTCGGGGGGAGGGGGAACGCTGCGAGTGGATACTGTCGAGGGAGGGGGAGGGGGAACGCTGTGAGTGGAAACTGTCGGGGGAGGGGGAACGCTGCGAGTGGATACTGTCGAGGGAGGGGGAGGGGGAACTCTGCGAGTGGATACTGTCGGGGGAGGGGGAACGCTGCGAGTGGATACTGTCGGGGGAGGGGGAACGCTGCGAGTGGATACTGTCGAGGGAGGGGGAGGGGGAACGCTGCGAGTGGATACTGTCGGGGGAGGGGGAACGCTGCGAGTGGATACTGTCGGGGGAGGGGGAGGGGGAACTCTGCGAGTGGATACTGTCGAGGGAGGGGGAGGGGGAACTCTGCGAGTGGATACTGTCGAGGGAGGGGGAACTCTGCGAGTAGATAATGTCGGGGGAGGGGGAACTCTGCGAGTGGATATTGTCGAGGGAGGGGGAGGGGGAACTCTGCGAGTGGATACTGTCGGGGGAGGGGGAACTCTGCGAGTGGATACTGTCGGGGGAGGGGGAACTCTGCGAGTGGATACTGTCGAGGGAGGGGGAGGGGGAACTCTGCGAGTGGATATTGTCGGGGGAGGGGGAACTCTGCGAGTGGATACTGTCGGGGGAGGGGGAACTCTGCGAGTGGATACTGTCGAGGGAGGGGGAGGGGGAACTCTGCGAGTGGATACTGTCGGGGGAGGGGGAACTCTGTGAGTGGATACTGTCGGGGGAGGGGGAACTCTGCGAGTGGATACTGTCGGGGGAGGGGGAACTCTGCGAGTGGATACTGTCGGGGGAGGGGGAACTCTGCGAGTGGATACTGTCGAGGGAGGGGGAACTCTGCGACTGGATACTCTCGAGGGAGGGGGAGGGGGAACTCTGCGAGTGGATACTGTCGGGTGAGGGGGAACTCTGCGAGTGGATACTGTCGAGGGAGGGGGAGGGGGAACTCTGCGAGTGGATACTGTCGAGTGAGGGGGAGGGGGAACTCTGCGAGTGGATACTGTCGAGGGAGGGGGAGGGGGAACTCTGCGAGTGGATACTCTCGAGGGAGGGGGAGGGGGAACTCTGCGAGTGGATACTGTCGGGGGAGGGGGAGGGGGAACTCTGCGAGTGGATACTGTCGAGTGAGGGGGAGGGGGAAATCTGCGAGTGGATATTGTCGGGGGCGAGGGAACTCTCCGAGTGGATACTGTCGAGGGAGGGGGAGGGGGAACTCTGCGAGTGGATATTGTCGGGGGCGGGGGAACTCTGCGAGTGGATACTGTCGGGGGAGGGGGAACTCTGCGAGTGGATACTGTCGGGTGAGGGGGAACTCTGCGAGTGGATACTGTTGGGGGAGGGGGAACTCTGCGAGTGGATACTATCGGGGGCGGGGGAACTCTGCGAGTGGATACTGTCGGGGGTGGGGGAACTCTGCGAGTGGATACTGTCGAGGGAGGGGGAGGGGGAACTCTGCGAGTGGATACTGTCGAGTGAGGGGGAGGGGGAACTCTGCGAGTGGATACTGTCGGGGGAGGGGGAACTCTGCGAGTGGATACTGTCGAGTGAGGGGGAGGGGGAACTCTGCGAGTGGATACTGTCGAGGGAGGGGGAGGGGGAACTCTGCGAGTGGATACTGTCGAGTGAGGGGGAGGGGGAACTCTGCGAGTGGATACTGTCGAGGGAGGGGGAGGGGGAACTCTGCGAGTGGATACTGTTGGGGGAGGGGGAACTCTGCGAGTGGATACTGTCGGGGGAGGGGGAACTCTGCGAGTGGATACTGTCGAGTGAGGGGGAGGGGGAACTCTGCGAGTGGATACTGTCGGGGGAGGGGGAACTCTGCGAGTGGATACTGTCGAGTGAGGGGGAGGGGGAACTCTGCGAGTGGATACTGTCGAGGGAGGGGGAGGGGGAACTCTGCGAGTGGATACTGTCGAGTGAGGGGGAGGGGGAACTCTGCGAGTGGATACTGTCGAGGGAGGGGGAGGGGGAACTCTGCGAGTGGATACTATCGAGGGAGGGGGAGGGGGAACTCTGCGAGTGGATACTGTCGAGTGAGGGGGAGGGGGAACTCTGCGAGTGGATACTGTCGAGGGAGGGGGAGGGGGAACTCTGCGAGTGGATACTATCGAGGGAGGGGGAGGGGGAACTCTGCGAGTGGATACTGTCGGGTGCGGGGGAACTCTGCGAGTGGATACTGTCGAGGGAGGGGGAACTCTGTGAGTGGATACTGTCTGGGGAGGGGGAGGGGGAAATCTGCGAGTGGATACTGTCGGGTGCGGGGGAACTCTGCGAGTGGATACTGTCGGGGGAGGGGGAACTCTGTGAGTGGATACTGTCTGGGGAGGGGGAGGGGGAAATCTGCGAGTGGATACTGTCGAGGGAGGGGGATCTCTGCGAGTGGATACTGTCGGGTGAGGGGGAACTCTGCGAGTGGATACTGTCGGGTGCGGGGGAACTCTGCGAGTGGATACTGTCGAGGGAGGGGGATCTCTGCGAGTGGATACTGTCGGGTGAGGGGGAACTCTGTGAGTGGATACTGTCGGGGGAGGGGGAACTCTGTGAGTGGATACTGTCGGGGGAGGGGGATCTCTGCGACTGGATACTGTCGGGGGTGGGGGAACTCTGTGAGTGGATACTGTCTGGGGAGGGGGAGGGGGAAATCTGCGAGTGGAAACTGTCGGGGGAGGGGGAGGGGGAACTCTGTGAGTGGATACTGTCGGGGGAGGGGGATCTCTGCGACTGGATACTGTCGGGTGAGGGGGAACTCTGCGAGTGGATACTGTCGGGTGCGGGGGAACTCTGCGAGTGGATACTGTCGGGTGCGGGGGAACTCTGCGAGTGGATACTGTCGGGTGCGGGGGAACTCTGTGAGTGGATACTGTCGGGGGAGGGGGAACTCTGCGAGTGGATACTGTCGAGGGAGGGGGAACTCTGCGAGTGGATACTGTCGAGGGAGGGGGAACTCTGTGAGTGGATACTGTCGAGGGAGGGGGATCTCTGCGACTGGATACTGTCGGGGGAGGGGGAACTCTGCGAGTGGATACTGTCGGGTGAGGGGGAACTCTGCGAGTGGATACTGTCGAGGGAGGGGGAGGGGGAGGGGGAACTCTGCGAGTGGATACTGTTGAGGGAGGGGGAACTCTGCGACTGGATACTGTCGGGGGAGGGGGAGGGGGAACTCTGTGAGTGGATACTGTCGGGGGAGGGGGAACTCTGCGAGTGGATACTGTCGGGTGAGGGGGAACTCTGCGAGTGGATACTGTCGAGGGAGGGGGAGGGGGAGGGGGAACTCTGCGAGTGGATACTGTTGAGGGAGGGGGAACTCTGCGACTGGATACTGTCGGGTGCGGGGGAACTCTGTGAGTGGATACTGTCTGGGGAGGGGGAACTCTGCGAGTGGATACTGTCGGGGGAGGGGGAACTCTGTGACTGGATACTGTCGAGGGAGGGGGAACTCTGTGAGTGGATACTGTCGGGGGAGGGGGAACTCTGTGACTGGATACTGTCGAGGGAGGGGGAACTCTGTGAGTGGATACTGTCGGGGGAGGGGGAACTCTGCGAGTGGATACTGTCGGGGGAGGGGGAACTCTGTGACTGGATACTGTCGAGGGAGGGGGAACTCTGTGAGTGGATACTGTCGGGGGAGGGGGAACTCTGTGAGTGGATACTGTCGGGGGAGGGGGAACTCTGCGAGTGGATACTGTCGGGGGAGGGGGAACTCTGCGAGTGGATACTGTCTGGGGAGGGGGAACTCTGCGAGTGGATACTGTCGGGGGAGGGGGAACTCTGTGACTGGATACTGTCGAGGGAGGGGGAACTCTGCGAGTGGATACTGTCGGGGGAGGGGGAACTCTGTGAGTGGATACTGTCGGGGGAGGGGGAACTCTGCGAGTGGATACTGTCGGGGGAGGGGGAACTCTGCGAGTGGATACTGTCTGGGGAGGGGGAACTCTGTGACTGGATACTGTCGAGGGAGGGGGAACTCTGTGAGTGGATACTGTCGGGGGAGGGGGAACTCTGTGACTGGATACTGTCGAGGGAGGGGGAACTCTGTGAGTGGATACTGTCGGGGGAGGGAATGCTGCAATTCAACATTAGCAGGTGCCATTAATGGCACGTAATCTGGGAAACAGCCGCCGTCATTATCCTGAATGGCCACCGCCGTGTCAGATGAGGACTGGGTCCTTCCAAAGATAGAAAGTGTTCAGGAAACGTAGAGAATTGCAAAAGTGTGGCAGTACTGACTAGGGAATCAGTGTTAGAAAGAGAGGATTTCCTGGAGGGGGAAGACAGAATCTTTTAGTTTAAAGTTCAGAAGTGGATAGTCTATAGGGCTCCAAATAGTGAGAGCGATAGAGGTGCAAATCTACAGAGAAATCACAGAGATGTGCCAGAACTATACAATGGTGATATTGGGGGACTTTAATTATCCAAATATTGATTGGAATAATGCTCAAGGGAAAGGAGGAGGAGGAATTTTTTAAATATTTTCTGGAGAACTTCCTTGATTAATATGTTCTCAGCTCAACTAGAAAGAAGGCCTGGGAAAGTTGTTGAGTCAGAAACTTTAGGGACTTTCAAACGGCTTTTAGATAGGTATATGGATAAAGGAGAATGATGGGGTATAGATTAAATTGTCCTTGCCAGAGGACAAAGGATCGGCACAACATCGTGGGCCGAAGGGCCTGTTCTGTGCTGTATTTTCTATGTTCTATGTTCTATAAGGCATTTCTGGACCTGGTGCTGGGAAATGAGGTGGGTCAAGTGGACTGAGTATCTGTGGGGGAGCACTTGGGTAAGAGTGATCATTATATCATAAATTTTGACTCGTAATGCAGAAAAGCAAGGAATGATATAAGGTAGAACGTCTAGATTGGAAGAGGGCTAATTTCAATGTCATAAGAAGGGATCTAGCCAGGGTAAAATGGAACCAAAGACAGATAGGAAAATCTGTAACTGAACAATGGGTTATTTCTTAGGAAGAGATGCTTCAGGTACAGGCGAGGTACATTCCAACATGATAGCCATCTAGGCAACTGAGCTTCCCAGTTCCCCGTGATATGTAAATAGTAAATAGGTTGATGAAGGGAATGCGGTGGATGTTTTTATATGGATTTTAATAAAGAATTCAATAACGTTCCACATAAAAGGCTGGTTATCAAAATTCAGGGTCATGGGATAGGATTGGATCAATTGGATTTAAAAAATTCTCTTAAGGATAGAAAACAACAAGTTGTAGTAAATGGTTGCTTTTCATATTGCAGGATGGTAGACCAACCTCAAGGGTCAAGGATGCTGAGTGGGTGATAGAGAGCAGTTATAGGGAAGTAGTGACACCTAAGTTACAGGATAAAGGTAGCTGGGTGACCGTTAGGGGAGGGAAAGGGAATAGGCGCACAGTGCAGGGATCCCCTGTGGCCGTCCCCCTCAATAATAAGTATACCATTTTGGATACAGTTGAGGGGGACGACCTACCAGGGGAAAGCCACAGTGGCCAGGTCTCTGGCACTGAGCCTGGTCCAGTGGTTCGGAAGGGAAGTGGGGAGAATAGGAGAGGGAGAGTGAGAGGAGATTCAGTGGTTAGAGGAACAGACAGGAGATTCTGTGGTCGCGAACGAGACTCCCGGATGGTATGTTGCCTCCTGGGTGCCAGGGTCAGGGATGTCTCGGATCGAGTCTACAGGATTCTTCAGGGGGAGGGGGAGCAGCCAGAAGTCGTGGTACACATCGGTACCAATGACATAGCTAGGAAAAGGGATGAGGACCTGAAAAGCGAACATAGGGAGTTAGGTTGGAAGCTGAAAGGCAGGAAGAGCAGAGTAGTAATCTCAGGATTGTTACCGGTGCCACGTGCTAGTGAGGCTAGAAACAGGGAGCGAGTGCAGCTGAACATGTGGCTACAGAACTGGTGCAGGAGGGAGGGATTCAGATATGTAGATCATTGGGATACCTTCTGGGGAAGGTGGGACCTGTACAAGAAGGACGGGTTGCATCTGAACTGGAGGGGCACCAATATCCTGGGTGGGAGGTTTGCTAGAGCTCTTCGGGAGGGTTTAAACTAGTTTGGCAGGGGGATGGGAACCGGAGCTACGGATCAGTGGATGGGGTAGCTGTTGAACAGGCAGAAACAGAGTGCAGAGAGTCTGTGAGGAAGGTTAGACAGTTGACCGGGCAAAGTTGCAGCCAGTATGATGGGTTGAAGTGTGTCTATTTTAATGCAAGAAGTGTCAGGAATAAGGGTGATGAACTTAGAGCATGGATCAGTACTTGGAGCTACGATGTTGTGGCCATTACGGAGACTTGGATATCACAGGGGCAGGAATGGATGTTGGATGTTCCGGGGTTCAGATGTTTCAAAAGGAATAGGGAGGGAGGTAAAAGAGGTGGGGGAGTGGCATTGCTAATCAGGGATAGTATCACAGCTGCAGAAAGGGAGGTCGTCGAGGAGGGTTTGTCCACTGAGTCAGTATGGGTGGAAGTCAGAAACAGGAAAGGAGCAGTCACTTTATTGGGAGTTTTCTATAGACCCCCCAATAGCAACAGGGACACGGAGGAACAGATTGGGAGGCAGATTTTGGAAAGGTGCAGAAGTAACAGGGTTGTTGTCATGGGTGACTTCAACGTCCCTAATATTGATTGGAACCTCCTTAGTGCAAATAGTTTGGATGGAGCAGATTTTGTCAGGTGTGTCCAGGAAGGTTTCCTGACTCAATATGTAGATAGGCCGACTAGAGGGGAGGCTATGTTGGACTTGGTGCTTGGCAACGAACCAGGCCAGGTGTCAGATCTCTCGGTGGGAGAGCATTTCGGTGATAGTGAACACAACTCCCTGACCTTTACTATAGTCATGGAGAGGGACAGGAGCAGACGGGATGGGAAAATATTTAATTGGGGGTGGGGGAATTACAATGCTATTAGGTAGGAACTGGGGAGCGTAAATTGGGAACAGATGTTCTCAGGAAAATGCACGACAGAAATGTGGAGGTTGTTTAGGGAGCACTTGCTTCGACTGCTGGATAGGTTTGTCCCGATGAGACAGGGAAGGGATGGTAGGGTGAAGGAACCTTGGATGACAAGAGATGTGGAACAGCTAGTCAAGAGGAAGAAGGAAGCTTACTTAAGGTTGAGGAAGCAAGGATCAGACAGGGCTCTAGAGGGTTACAAGATAGCCAGGAAGGAACTGAAGAATGGACTTAGGAGAGCTAGAAAGGGACATGAAAAAGTCTTGGCGGGTAGGATTAAGGAAAATCCCAAGGCGTTCTACACTTATGTGAGGAACAAGAGGATGGCCAGAGTGAGGGTAGGGCCGATCAGGGATAGTGGAGGGAACTTGTGCCTGGAGTCGGAGGAGGTAGGGGAGGTCCTAAATGAATACTTTGCTTCAGTATTCACTAGTGAGAGGGACCTTGTCGTTTGTGAGGACAGTGTGGAACAGGCTGATATGCTCGAACAGGTTGAGGTTAAGAGGGAGGATGTGCTGGAAATTTTGAATGATATGAGGACAGATAAGTCCCCGGGGCCAGACGGGATATACCCAAGGATATTATGGGAAGCGAGGGAAGAGATTGCTGCGCCTTTGGCGATGATCTTTGCGTCTTCTCTGTCCACTGGAGTAGTACCGGATGATTGGAGGGTGGCAAATGTTGTTCCCTTGTTCAAGAAAGGGAATAGGGATAACCCTGAGAATTATAGACCAGTCAGTCTTACGTCGGTAGTGGGCAAATTATTGGAGAGGATTCTGAGAGACAGGATTTATGATTATTTGGAAAAGCATGGTTTGATTCGAGACAGTCAGCATGGCTTTGTGAGGGGCAGGTCATGCCTCACAAGCCTCATTGAATTCTTTGAAGATGTGACAAAACACATTGATGAAGGAAGAGCAGTGGATGTGGTGTATATGGATTTTAGCAAGGCGTTTGATAAGGTTCCCCATGGTAGGCTCATTCAGAAAGTAAGGAGGCATGGGATTCAGGGAAAGCTGGCTGTCTGGATACAAAATTGGCTGGCCCATAGAAGTCAGAGGGCGGTAGTAGATGGAAAGTATTCAGCATGGAGCTCGGTGACCAGTGGTGTTCCACAAGGATCTGTTCTGGGACCTCTGCTCTTTGTGATTTTTATAAATGACTTGGATGAGGAAGTGGAAGGCTGGGTTAGTAAGTTTGCTGATGACACGAAGGTTGCTGGAGTTGTGGATAGTGTGGAGGGCTGTTGTAGGTTGCAATGGGACATTGACAGGATGCAGAGCTGGGCTGAGAAGTGGCAGATGGAGTTCAACCTGGAAAAGTGTGAAGTGATTCATTTTGGAAGGTCGAATTTGAATGCAGAATCCAGGCTTAAAGACAGGATTCTTGGTAGTGTGGAGGAACAGAGGGATCTTGGGGTCCATGTCCATAGATCGCTCAAAGTTGCCACCCAAGTTGATAGGGTTGTTAAGAAAGCGTATGGTGTGTTGGCTTTCATTAACAGGGGGATTGAGTTTAAGAGCCGCGAGGTTATGCTGCAGCTCTATAAGGCCCTGGTTTGACCACACTTGGAATATTGTGTTCAGTTCTGGTCGCCTCATTACAGGAAGGATGTGGAAGCTTTAGAGAGGGTGCAGAGGAGATTTACCAGGATGCTGCCTGGACTGGAGGGCATGTCCTATGAAGAAAGATTGAGGGAGCTCGGGCTTTTCTCATTGGAGCGAAGAAGGATGAGAGGTGACTTGATAGAGGGGTGCAATAGATGAGAGGGATAGATAGAGTGGATAGTCAGAGACTTTTTCCCAGGGTGGAGAGGGCTATCACCAGGGGGCATAATTTTAAGGTGATTGGAGGAAGGTTTCGGGGAGATGTCAGAGGTAGGTTCTTTACACAGAGAGTGGTGGGTGCGTGGAATGCACTGCCAGTGGTGGTAGTAGAAGCAGATACATTAGGGACATTTAAGCGACTCTTGGATAGGTACATGGATGATAGTAGAATGAAGGGTAGGTAGTTAGTTTGATCTTAGAGTAGGTTAAAGGGTCGGCACAACATCGTGGGCCGAAGGGCCTGTACTGTGCTGTACTGTTCTATGTTCTATGTCAGTGCTGGAACCACTGCTTTATTTTCTATATATAAATGACTTGGATCTTGGAATACAGAGTAGAATTTCAAAATTTGTTGATAACTCCAAACTTGGAGGTGCGGCAGACAGTGAGGATGATATGAACTGCCTATAACGGGACATAGGTAGACTAGCAGAATGGGCAGAGAGGTGGCAGATGGAATTTAATACTGACAAGTGTGAGGTGATGCATTTTGGCAGAACGAGTAGGGAGAGGCAATGTATACTATGACACAGTTCTAAAGAGTGTGCAGGAACAGAGGCACCTGGAAGACCTGGGATCTTTGAAGGTGGCAGGACATATTGAGAGTGATTAGTAAAGCATATGGGATCTTGGGCTTCATAAATAGAGACATTGAATACAAAAGCAGGGAAGTTATGCTGAACCTTTATAAAGCTCTGGTTCGGCCACAACTGGAGTATTACATCCAGTTCTGGTCACCACACTTCAGGAAGGATGTGAGGGTCCTTGAGAGGGTGCAGAGGAGATTTACCAGAATGGTTCCAGAGATGGAGGATTTTAGTTACAAGGTTAGGTTGGAAAAGCTGTGTTTTTTCTCCTTCGAACAAAGGAGATTGAGGGGAGATTTAATAGAGGTTTAGATACATTAGACAAGGAAAAACTGTTCCCATTAACAAATGGTACAAGGACTAGTGGTAACATGTCAAAGGTTTTGGCCAAGAGATACAGGGGGAATGTGAGGAAGCAGTTATTTACACAGTGGGTGGTAATGACCTGGAACTCGCTGCCCACGAGGGTGGTGGAAGGGAAGATGATCAATGACTTCAAGAGGAAGTTGGATAGTCACCTGAGAGAAATAGACTTGCAGGGCTACAGGGATCGAGCGGGAGAGTGGGACTGACTGTGTAGGTCCGTGGAGAGCCAGAATGGACTTGATAGGCCGAATGGCCTCCTTTCTTTATTCATTCATGGGATGTAGGCATCACTGGCTGTGCCAGCATTTATTGCCCATCCCTAATTGCCCTTGAGAAGGTGGTGGTGAGCTGCCTTCTTGCACCGCTGCAGTCCATGTGGAGTAGGTACACCCACAGTGCTGTTAGGAAGGGAGTTCCAGGATTTTGACCCAGCGACAGAGAAGGAACGGCAATATAGTTCCAGGTCAGGATGGTGTGTGACTTGGAGGGGAACTTGCAAGTGGTGATGTTCCCATACATTTGCTGCCCTTGTCCTTCGAGGTGGTAGAGGTCGTGGGTTTGGAAGGTGCTGTCTAAGGAGACTCGGTACGTTGCTACAGTGCATCTTGTAGATGGTACACACTGCTGCCACTGTGCATCGGTGATGAAGGGAGTGAATGTTTGTGGATGGGGTGCCAATCAAGTGGGCTGCTTTGTCCTGGATGGTGTCGGCCATCCAGGCAAGTGGAGAGTATTCCATCACACTCCTGACTTGTGCCTTGCAGATGGTGGACAGGCTTTGGGGAGTCAAGAGGTGAGTTACTCGCTGCAGGATTCCTTCCCTCTGATCTGCTCTTGTAGCCATGGTATTTGTATGGCTACTCCAGTACAGTGTCTGGCCAATGGTAGCCCCTAGGATGTTGATAGTGGGGGATTCAGCGATGGCAATGCCATTGAATGTCAAGGGGAGATGGTTAGATTCTCTCTCGTTGGAGATGGTCATTGCCTGGCACTTGTGTGGCGCGAATTCTGCTTGCCACTTATCAGCCCAAGCCTGGATATTGTCCAGGTCTTGCTGCATATGGACATGGACTGCTTCAGTATTTGAGGAGTTGCGAATGGTGCTGAACATTGTGCAATCATCAGCATTAATCCCCATTCCGCAGATGACAGTGGTGTAGTAATCCAGAGACCCACGCTAATGCCTTGGGGACATGGTGCAAATCTCACCACAGCAGCTGGTGGAATTTAAATTCAATTAATTACAATCTGGAATTGAAAGCTTGTCTCCGTAATGATGGCCATGAAACTATCATTGATTGTAGTAAAATCCATCTGGTTCACTGATGTCCTTTAGGAAAGGAAATCTGTCGTCCTTACCTGGTCTGGCATACATGTGACTCCAGACCCACAGAAATGTGGTTGACTCTTAACTGCCCTCTGAAATGGCCGAGCAAGTCAGTTCAAAGGCAATGAGGGATGGGAAACGAATGCTGGCCTTGCCAGCGACGCCCACATCGCATGAAAGAATTTTAAATAGTCAGACCTTATGATTGAAGGAAGGTCATTGATGAAGCAGCTGAAGATGGTTGGGCCTAGGACACTACCCTGAGGAATTCCTGCAGTGATGTCCTGGAGCTCAGATGATTGACCAACAACAACCACAACCATCTTCCATTGCACTTGGTATGACTCCAGCCAGCGGAGGGTTTTCCCCCTGATTCCCATTGACCTCAGCTTTGCTCATGCTCCTTGATGCCATACTCGGTCAAATGCTGCCTTGATGTCAAGGGCAGTCACTCTCGCCTCACCTCTTGAGTTCAGCTCTTTTGTCCATGTTTGAACCAAGGCTGTAATGAGGTCAGGAGCTGAGTGGCCCTGGTGGAACACAAACGGAACGTCAGTCAGCAGGTTATCTGTTTAAGTGGCGCTTGATAGCCAGGGGTTGGCCACGTGTCCGTACACCAGTGCCCATGGTAAAATATTTTGAGGTCTGTGACTGGTAATTTCACAGATGAGAAATTTCCCATTGCCTGCTTCTTTCTTACCAGATCGGCTTTATCTAATGCTTGTTAACATTCCTGTCCATATTCACAGCTGACATGTGCTGAGAGCAGGAATGGCGGTGTCTGAATTTTGGGCAGATTTGGAGTTTTCTGGCGTGTTCATATATTTTTTAAAGCCTGCCGGCCGCTGAAATTATCCAAAGTTTGGAAATTGCTGTTCCCACTCGTTAGCATCAGTCAGAGAGAGAGAGAGAGAGATGGGTGGTGGGGTGGGGGTGGGGGAACAGAGAGAGAGAGAGAGCACGAGATGGGTGGTGGGGTGGGGGTGGGGGAACAGAGAGAGAGAGAGAGAGAGAGAGCACGAGATGGGTGGCGGGGTGGGGGTGGGGGAACAGAGAGAGAGAGAGAGAGCACGAGATGGGTGGTGGGGTGGGGGTGGGGGAACAGAGAGAGAGAGAGAGCACGAGATGGGTGGTGGGGTGGGGGTGGGGGAACAGAGAGAGAGAGAGAGAGAGAGAGCACGAGATGGGTGGCGGGGTGGGGGTGGGGGAACAGAGAGAGAGAGAGAGAGCACGAGATGGGTGGCGGGGTGGGGGTGGGGGAACAGAGAGAGAGAGAGAGAGAGAGAGCACGAGATGGGTGGCGGGGTGGGGGTGGGGGAACAGAGAGAGAGAGAGAGAGCACGAGATGGGTGGCGGGGTGGGGGTGGGGGAACAGAGAGAGAGAGAGAGAGAGCACGAGATGGGTGGCGGGGTGGGGGTGGGGGTGGGGGAACAGAGAGAGAGAGAGAGAGAGAGCACGAGATGGGTGGTGGGGTGGGGGTGGGGGAACAGAGAGAGAGAGAGAGCACGAGATGGGTGGCGGGGTGGGGGTGGGGGAACAGAGAGAGAGAGAGCGAGAGAGAGCACGAGATGGGTGGCGGGGTGGGGGTGGGGGAACAGAGAGAGAGAGAGAGAGCACGAGATGGGTGGCGGGGTGGGGGTGGGGGAACAGAGAGAGAGAGAGAGAGAGCACGAGATGGGTGGCGGGGTGGGGGTGGGGGTGGGGGAACAGAGAGAGAGAGAGAGAGAGAGCACGAGATGGGTGGTGGGGTGGGGGTGGGGGAACAGAGAGAGAGAGAGAGAGAGAGCACGAGATGGGTGGCGGGGTGGGGGTGGGGGAACAGAGAGAGAGAGAGAGCACGAGATGGGTGGCGGGGTGGGGGTGGGGGAACAGAGAGAGAGAGAGAGCACGAGATGGGTGGCGGGGTGGGGGTGGGGGAACAGAGAGAGAGAGAGAGCACGAGATGGGTGGTGGGGTGGGGGTGGGGGAACAGAGAGAGAGAGAGAGCACGAGATGGGTGGTGGGGTGGGGGTGGGGGTGGGGGAACAGAGAGAGAGAGAGAGCACGAGATGGGTGGTGGGGTGGGGGTGGGGGAACAGAGAGAGAGAGAGAGCACGAGATGGGTGGTGGGGTGGGGGTGGGGGAACAGAGAGAGAGAGAGAGCACGAGATGGGTGGTGGGGTGGGGGTGGGGGAACAGAGAGAGAGAGAGAGCACGAGATGGGTGGTGGGGTGGGGGTGGGGGAACAGAGAGAGAGAGAGAGCACGAGATGGGTGGTGGGGTGGGGGTGGGGGAACAGAGAGAGAGAGAGAGCACGAGATGGGTGGTGGGGTGGGGGTGGGGGAACAGAGAGAGAGAGAGAGCACGAGATGGGTGGTGGGGTGGGGGTGGGGGTGGGGGAACAGAGAGAGAGAGAGAGCACGAGATGGGTGGTGGGGTGGGGGTGGGGGTGGGGGAACAGAGAGAGAGAGAGAGAGAGAGCACGAGATGGGTGGCGGGGTGGGGGTGGGGGAACAGAGAGAGAGAGAGAGCACGAGATGGGTGGTGGGGTGGGGGTGGGGGAACAGAGAGAGAGAGAAAGGGAGGGGGACAGAGAAGGGGGACAGAAAGGGAGGTTATAGAGAAAGAAAGAGGAGAACAGAGAGAGAATGAGAGACAGGAACAAAGAGACAGGGACAGAGAGAGAGTGGGGGCAAGGAGAGAGGGGGGACAGAGACAGAGAGGCAGAGACGGGGCAGAGTGAGAGATGGCATGGAGAGAGTGGGGGCAGAAAGATAGAAAGAGCAGAGGAACAGAGACAGAGAGGGGAATGAGAGACAGTCAGACAGAAAGGGGGGACAGAGAGATGGGTCAGTGACAGTGAGGGGATACGGAGAAGGGGGACAACACAGAGAAGGGGGACGACAGAGAGAGAGGGGACGACAGAGAGAGAGGGGACGACAGAGAGAGAGGGAACGACACAGAGAGAGGGGGCGACACAGAGAGAGGGGATGACAGAGAGAGAGGGAACGACAGAGAGAGAGGGACAGCACAGAGGGGGGAATACAGGGGGACACAGAGAGGGAGGAGGAGAGAGACAAAGAGAGAGAGAGGAGGGAGAGTGATCAAGATCGTTCCTGACAGATGGACATCTATCCAAAATACTGCACATCGCTACGAGTGTAAGCAGACATTATTTGACTTATGCAAGCAAAAAAAATGCCAGCTATCTCACTTAAATCAATGTCCAAAATAGTGACGAGAATGTAAGTCAATAAATTATTCTTCTCATTTAAAGGTTCTTCAGAAAAATGCACATTCGTTGTTGTTTTGATTAATAATCAGATACATTCTTAATGCCTTTATCTTTTTGAAATTGATGCGCTGGTCCCATAGGTAAGACAAAAATTATAATGCGATAGGGGTGGACAACACTACTCCAAGCCTTTAGCCTCGTGTTTTAAAATAACTTAGCAGCTAGGTTATTTCAAAACACAAGATTAAAGGCTTGTGCTATGTAAACTCATTTTAAAATGGCAAAAATCACTTTGGAAATGTCTTGATTTCTACACTGTGGCACACATTACATTCACTTGGGATACAATCTCAGTGACATGTTGAAAGTTGCTGGAGTTTTACTTCTACATAAATGTCACAATTCTGCTGCTATCCATTGGAATCACATTGTTCCAGAACCTGTACTGAGGGAAAAACAGGCAAGAAAATCTAAAGAACCTCCAGAAATCAGTACTGTAAGTTCCTCATGAATATATGAGTATGGTGTAATGGGGCTGAGTGATATTGGCAGAAGCAGGATGCTGCTGACCCATATACAATAGTAAATACAACTTAACGGATAGCTTTAATAAATCTTAATCCATGTTGAACTGCGTACAATTTCTTAACAAACTCCATGCTGCATTTGCAGATTTTAAAAAATCATAAAAATTTATGGCCATCTTAGAAACAGTTATTAACTGATTTCTTTTTTGCTGTGAATTGGATTAAAGTTTTACAAGTATGTCAAAGATCAGTAACTGCAATGTGCATCATTTACGATCCAGTTTGAGGGCAGATAACCTGAGTGGCCAATGTCATTTGAAAGTTGCCTGTATCATTGAATTACATTATGTTAAAAGTGCACCTTTGCAAACAGGCAAGAGAGTTGGCCTGGACATAAATAGGTTAGTCTGGAATACAATCTTATAGACAGAGACTAAACATTTTGTAACGGAATAATACATGCAGTAAAACCCCTCACATTTTTGCAGAAAAACTTTTTGTTAATAATTAGTTGTTTAGTAGTACAGAACTTGAGTATTGCTGAAAATAGAGACATGTTGACGAAGCTTTTCATATTGCACTCATCAGGACAATCGCAAGAATAAAAAATGTAAGGGAAAACAACAAATTATACTGCATGAGAAGAGAGCGCTGATTGGTTGATAAATCTGTTAAGGGTTCTCTACCATGGTCTACGGCAAATCTACCTTCATTGGTCAATACACATGTTGGGATTCTTACAGTTCCACCCGCTATAAGACTGGCCTTATTAGCAACCTCGTAAATAGGGCACGGGCTATTTGCTCACCATGCAAGCTTGATGCTGAAATAGGACAAATCAAAGACATCCTGCGTGACAATAGCTACCCTGATCAGATCATTTCTTGCTGTATATCACACAAACTTATGAATGGGACTAAGGCCGTCATTTTCGGCCCTGAAATGTGCCCAGTCCACCTCAAATTACCCTGGAAGGGTAATGTATCCCAAAATATGATCAACTGGTGAAGCTACTATGAAGTAGAAACATAGAAACATAGAAAAATAGGAGTAGGCCATTCGGCCCTTCGAGCCAGCTCCGCCATTCAATACGATCATGGCTGATCATCTAAACTCAGTAACCTGTTCCCACTTTCTCCCCGTATCCCTTGATCCCTTTAGCCCCAAGAACTATATCTAACTCTTATTTGAATATATTTAATGATTTAGCCTCAACTGCTTTCTGTGGTAGAGAATTCCACAGGGTCACCACTGTCTGGGTGAAGAAGTCCCTCCTCATCTCACTCCACACTGCCTTACCCCTTATTCTTAGACTGTGACCCCTGGTTCTGGACTCCCCCACCATCGGGAACATCCCTCCTGCATCTAGTCCAAGCAATCCTGTTAGAATTTTGTAGGTTTCTATGAGATCCCCTCTCATTCTTCTAAACTCTAGTGAATACAGGCCTCGTCGACCCAATCTCTCCTAATACGTCAATCCTGCCGTCCCAGGAATCAGTCTAGTAAATCTTCTTTGCCCTCCCTCCATGGCAAGAACATCCTTCCTCAGATAAGGAGACCAAAACTGCACACAATACTCCAGGTGTGGTCTCACCAAGGCCCTGTATAATTGCAGCAAGACGTTCCTGCTCCTCAAACCAAAAAAAAGGACTCGGTGGTGTGTAGATTCGGTAAGGCTTTTTCTATTTCTCTTTTTTTTTATCGTGCGATTGGTAAAAACTTTTCGTTCCTTTTTCATTTATCTAAGTTTCAGACCAAGTTAAGTTTAAGATTAAAAATGGCAGGAGATCTCAGACCCGTGTTATGCTCCTCTTGCTCAATGTGGGAGCTCAGGGACACGGCTGATGTCCCTGACTCCTTCACGTGCAGGAAGTGTGTCCAGCTGTAGCTCTTGTTGGACCGCATGACGGCTCTGGAGCTGCGGATGGACTCACTTTGGAGCATGCGCGATGCTGAGGAGGTCGTGGATAGCACGTTTAGTGAATTGGTCACACCGCAGATTAGGATTGCTGAGGGAGAAAGGGAATGGGTGACCAAAAGGCAGAGAAAGAGCAGGAAGACAGCGCAGGAGTCCCCTGCGGTCATCTCCCTCCAAAACAAGTATACCGTTTTGGATACTGTTGAGGGAGATGGCTCACCAGGGGAAGGTAGCAGTAGCCGGGTTCATGGCACCGTGGCTGGCTCCGCTGCTCGGAATGGCGGGAAAAAGAGTGGAAGGGCTATAGTCATAGGGGATTCGATTGTAAGGGGAGTAGATAGGCGGTTCTGTGGTCGAAAACGAGGCTCCCGAATGGTATGTTGCCTCCCAGGTGCACGGGTCAGGGCTGTCTCAGATCGGCTGCAGAACATTCTGAAGGGGGAGGGTGAACAGCCAGTTGTCATTGTGCACATAGGCACCAATGATATAGGTAAAAAACGGGATGAGGTCCTACAAGCAGAATTTAGAGAGTTAGGAGCCAAGTTAAAAAGTAGGACCTCAGAGGTAGTAATCTCAGGATTGCTACCAGTGACACGTGATCGTCAGAGTAGAAATGAAAGAATAGTCAGGATGAATGCGTGGCTTGAGAGATGGTGCAGGAGGGAGGGGTTCAGATTTTTGGGACATTGGGACCGGTTCTGGGGGAGGTGGGACTATTACAAATTAGACGGTCTACACCTGGGCCGGACTGGAACCAATGTCCTTGGGGGTGCTTTTGCTAACGCTGTTGGGGAGGGTTTAAACTAATGTGGCAGGGGGATGGGAACCAAATGAGGTCAGTGGACAGTAAGGAGGTAGTAACGAAAGCCTGTAAGGAACTAGATAATGAAGTCAGCGTGACTAAGGGGAAGAACAGGCAGGGAGCAGATGATGAACGCAAAGGGACTGGTGGTCTGAGGTGCATTTGTTTTAATGCAAGAAGTGTAGTAGGTAAGGTAGATGAACTTAGGGCTTGGATTAGTACCTGGGAGTATGATGTTATTGCTATTACTGAGACTTGGTTGAGGGAAGGGCATGATTGGCAACTAAATATCCCAGGATACCGATGCTTCAGACGGGATAGAGAGGGCGGTAAAAGGGGTGGAGGAGTTGCATTACTGGTCAAAGAGGATATCACAGCTGTGCTGAAGGAGGGCACTATGGAGGACTCGAGCAGTGAGGCAATATGGGCAGAACTCAGAAATAGGAAGGGTGCGGTAACAATGTTGGGGCTGTACTACAGGCCTCCCAACAGCGAGCGTGAGATAGAGGTACAAATGTGTAAACAGATTCTGGAAAGATGTAGGAGCAACAGGGTGGTGGTGATAGGAGATTTTAATTTTCCCAACATTGACTGGGATTCACTTAGTGTTAGAGGTCTAGATGGAGCAGAATTTGTAAGGAGCATCCAGGAGGGTTTTCCAGAGCAGTATGTAAATAGTCCAACTTGGGAAGGGGCCATACTGGACCTGGTGTTGGGGAATGAACCCGGCCAGGTGGTTGAAGTTTCAGTAGGGGACTACTTTGGGAATAGTGATCACAATTCCGTAAGTTTTAGAATACTCATGGACAAAGACGAGAGTGGTCCTAAAAGAAGAGTGCTAAATTGGGGGAAGGCCAACTATACCAAAATTCGGCAGGAGCTGGGGAATGTAGATTGGGATCAGCTGTTTGAAGGTAAATCCACATTTGATATGTGGGAGGCTTTTAAAGAGAGGTTGATTAGCGTGCAGGAGAGACATGTTCCTGTAAAAATGAGGGATAGAAATGGCAAGATTAGGGAGCCATGGATGACAGGTGAAATTGTGAGACTAGCTAAGAGGAAAAAGGAAGCATACATAAGGTCTAGGAGGCTGAAGAAAGACGAAGCTTTGAAAGAATATCGGGAATGTAGGACCAATCTGAAACGAGGAATTAAGAGGGCTAAAAGGGGTCATGAAATATCTTTAGCAAACAGGGTTAAGGAAAATCCCAAAGCCTTTTATTCATATATAAGGAGCAAGAGGGTAACTAGAGAAAGGATTGGCCCACTCCTTTCCTCAAAGGAGGAAAGTTATGCGTGGAGTTAGAGAAAATGGGTGAGATTTTAAACGAGTACTTTGCATCGGTATTCACCGAGGAGAGGGACATGACGGATGTTGAGGTTAGGGACAGATGTTTGATTACTCTTGGTCAAGTCGGCATAAGGAGGGAGGAAGTGTTGGGTATTCTAAAAGGCATTAAGGTGGACAAGTCCCCAGGTCCGGATGGGATCTATCCCAGGTTACTGAGGGAAGCAAGAGAGGAAATAGCTGGGGCCTTAACAGATATCTTTGCAGCATCCTTAAACACGGGTGAGGTCCCGGAGGACTGGAGAATAGCTAATGTTGTCCCCTTATTTAAGAAGGGTAGCAGTGATAATCCAGGTAATTATAGACCGGTGAGCCTGACATCAGTGGGAGGGAAGCTGCTGGAGAAGATGCTGAGGGATAGGATCTATTCCCATTTGGAAGAAAATGGGCTTATCAGTGATAGGCAACATGGTTTTGTGCAGGGAAGGTCATGTCTTACCAACTTAATAGAATTCTTTGAGGAAGTGACAAAGTTGATTGATGAGGGAAGGGCTGTAGATGTCATATACATGGACTTCAGTAAGGCATTTGATAAGGTTCCCCATGGTAGGTTGATGGAGAAAGTGAAGTTTCATTGGGTCCAGGGTGTACTAGCTAGATGGATAAAGAACTGGCTGGGCAACAGGAGACAGAGAGTAGTATTGGAAGGGAGTTTCTCAAAATGGAGACGTTTGACCAGTGGTGTTCCACAGGGATCCGTGCTGGGACCACTGTTGTTTGTGATATACATTAATGATTTGGAGGAAAGTATAGGTGGTCTGATTAGCAAGTTTGCAGACGACACTAAGATTGGTGGAGTAGCAGATAGTGAAGGGGACTGTCAGAGAATACAGCAGAATATAGATAGATTAGAGAGTTGGGCAGAGAAATGGCAGATGGAGTTCAATCAGGGCAAATGCGAGGTGATGCATTTTGGAAGATCCAATTCAAGAGTGAACTATATAGTAAATGGAAAAGTCCTGGGGGAAATTGATGTACAGAGAGACTTTGGTGTGCAGGTCCATTGTTCCCTGAAGGTGGCAACGCAGGTCAATAGAGTGGTCAAGAAGGCATACGGCATGCTTTCCTTCATCGGACGGGGTATTGAGTACAAGAGTTGCAGGTCATGTTACAGTTGTATAAGACACATTTGGAATACTGCGTGCAGTTCTGGTCGCCACATTACCAAAAGGATGTGGATGCTTTGGAGAGGGTGCAGAGGAGGTTCACCAGGAAGTTGCCTGGTATGGAGGGCGCTCTCTATGAAGAGAAGTTGAGTAGATTAGGATTATTTTCATTAGAAAGACGGAGGTTGAGGGGGGACCTGATTGAGGTGTACAAAATCATGAGAGGTATAGACAGGGTGGATAGCAAGAAGCTTTTTCCCAGAGTGGGGGCATTCAATTACTAGGGGTCACGAGTTCAAAGTGAGAGGGGAAAAGTTTAGGGGGGGATATGCGTGGAAAGTTCTTTCCGCAGAGGGTGGTGGGTGCCTGGAACGTGTTGCCAGCGGAGGTGGTAGACACAGGCACGATAGCGTCTTTTAAGATGTATCTAGACAGATACATGAATGGGCAGGAAGTAAAGAGATACAGACCCTTAGAAAATAGGCGACATGTTTAGATAGAGGATCTGGATCGGCGCAGGCTTGGAGGGCCGAAGGGCCTGTTCCTGTGCTGTAATTTTCTTTGTTCTTTGTTCTTTGTACTCGAATCCTCTCGCTCTGAAGGCCAACATACCATTTGCCTTCTTAACTGCCTGCTGCACCTGCATGCTTCCTTTCAGCAACTGGCGCACACGGACACCCAGGTCTCGCTGCACCTCCCCCTTTCCCAGTCTATCGCTGTTCAGATAATAATCTGCCTTTATGTTTTTGCCACCAAGCTGGATAACCTCACATTTATCCACATTATACTGCATCTGCCATGTATTTGCCCACTCACTCAACCTGTCCAAATCACACCGGAGCTTCTCTGCATCCTCCTCACAGCTCACACTCCCACCCAGCTTTGTGTCATCTGCAAACTTGGATTTATTACATTTAATTCCCTCATCTATATCATTAATATATATTGTGAAGAACTGGGGTCCTAGCAGTGATCCCTGTGGTACCCCACTAGTCACTGTCTGCCACTCGGAAAAACAGAGAAACATAGAAAATAGGAGCAGGAGTAGGCCATTCGGCCCTTCGAGCCTGCTCCACCATTCATTATGATCATGGCTGATCATCCAACTCAGTAACCTGTTCCCGCTTTTGCCCCATACCCTTTGATCCCTTTAGACCCAAGAGCTATATCTAACTTATTCTTGAAAACATACAATGTTTTGGACTCAACTGCTTTCTCTGGTAGTGAATTCCACAGGTTCACCACTCTCTGGGTGAAGAAATTTCTCCTCATCTCAGTCCTGAAAGGTTTACCCCGTATCCTTAGACTATGACCCCTGGTTCTGGACTCCCCACCATCAGGAACATCCTTCCTGCATCTACCCTGTCAAGTCCTGTTAGAATTTTATGGGTTTCTATGAGATCCCCCCTCACTCTTCTGAACTCCAGCGAATATAATCCTAACCTTGAAGCGGCCAACACCCCCAGCTTATACACACTACTGAGTCAGCGGCGCTTGAGATGGCTTGGCCATGTGAGCCGCATGGAAGATGGCAGGATCCCCAAAGACACATTGTACAGCGAGCTCGCCACTGGTATCAGACCCACCGGCCGTCCATGTCTCCGTTATAAAGACGTCTGCAAACGCGACATGAAATCGTGTGACATTGATCACAAGTCGTGGGAGTCAGTTGCCAGCATTCGCCAGAGCTGGCGGGCAGCCATAAAGACAGGGCTAAATTGTGGCGAGTCAAAGAGACTTAGTAGTTGGCAGGAAAAAAGACAGAGGCGCAAGGGGAGAGCCAACTGTGCAACAGCCCCAACAAACAAATTTCTCTGCAGCACCTGTGGAAGAGCCTGTCACTCCAGAATTGGCCTTTATAGCCACTCCAGGCGCTGCTTCACAAACCACTGACCACCTCCAGGCGCGTATCCATTGTCTCTCGAGATAAGGAGGCCCAAAGAAAGAACATAATCCTAACCGACTCAATCTCTCCTCATACGTCAGTCCCGCCATCCCAGGAATCAGTCTGGTAAACCTCCGCTGCACTCCCTCTATAGCAAGAACATCCTTCCTCAGATAAGGAGACCAAAACTGCACACAATATTCCAGGTGTGGCCTCACCAAGGCCCTGTATAATTGCAGCAAGACATCCCTGTTCCTGTACTCGAATCCTCTCGCTATGAAGGCCAACATACCATTTGCCTTTTTTACCGCCCGTTGGATCTGCATCAGCAGATACCTTCAGTGACTTGTATACGAGAACACCCAGGTCTCACTGCATATTCCCCTCTCTCAGTTTATAGCCGTTCAGATAATAATCTGCCTTCCTGTTTTTGCTACCAAAGTGGATAACCTCACATTTATCCACATTATACTGCATCTGCCATGCATTAGCCCACTCACTCAACATGTCCACATCACCCTGAAGCCTCTCTGCATCCTCCTCACAACTCACCCTCCCACCCAGTTTTGGGTCATCTGCAAATTTGGAGATATTACATTTTGTTCCCTCATCTAAATCATTAATATATATTGTGAATAGCTGGGGTCCTACCACCGATCCCTGCGGTACCCCACTAGTCACTGCCTGCCATTCGGAAAAAGACCCGTTTATTCCTAATCTTTGTTTCCTGTCTGCCAACCAATTTTCTATCCATCGCAATACACTACCCCCAATCCCATGCGCTTTCATTTTACATGCTAATCTCTTATGTGGGACTATGTTGAAAGCCTTCTGAAAGTGCAAATAAACCACATCCACTGGCTCCCCCTCATCAACTCTACTCATTACATCCTCGAAGAATTCTGGTAGATTTGGTAAGCATGATTTCCCTTTCCTAAAAAGGGAACACTGCAGCAACCCCAGGACAGAGATGTGAGCATGAGAGCGGGGGGAGTGTTGAAATGGCAAGCAACCGGAAGCTCAGGGTCCTGCTTGCGGACTGAGCAGAGATGTTCCGCAAAGCAGTCACCCAGTCTGCGCTTGGTCTCCCCAATGTAGAGGAGACCACACTGTGAGCAGCAAATACAGTATACTACATTGAAAGAAGTACAAGTAAATCGCTGCTTCACCTGAAAGGAGTGTTTGGGGCCTGGGATAGTGAGGAGAGAGGAGGTAAATGGGCAGGTATTACACCTCCTGCGATTGCAGGGGAAGGTGCCATGGGACGGGGACGAGGTGGTGGGGGTAATGGAGGAGTGGAGCAGGGTGTCGCGGAGGGAACGATCCCTTCGGAATGCTGACAGGGGAAGGGAGGGGAAGATGCGACTGGTAGTGGCATCACGCTGGAGGTGGCGGAAATGGCGGAGGATGATCCTTTGGATATGGAGGCTGATGGGGTGAAAAGGTACAATTTAAGCTTGTTATGGAGAAAGAAATAGACAAGTTGCAAAAAAAGGTTTTGGATTGGGGGAGAGCGAATTTTAGTAAAATAAGGCAGGATCTGGCCAAGGTAGACTTCGAGTTTTGAAGTAAAATGGAATTTACTACCTCCAACAATGCAAATTGTTCTTTTTCAGGGGTTTATTCCTCCTTAGAAAAACACAGTCTGGGCTCAATGTACACTTTCTCTACTGAAATATAGACAGCTTCTTTTTAATGTACAGCACGCTTCATTTGTCTCCAGTTCAAGCTGGTTTTAGCTGGTTTTTGCACACAGTTAAAAATTGCAGTACACCATGTGACCTTCTGTCTCTCCTGCTGTAGCCTAGGAAACAGGTGCAGTGGGCACACTGTGCCCCCTTAGTTTTTAAAGGCACACTGTTTTTAAACATAGTCTTAAAGGCACACTGTTTTAAACAGAAAAAAAACTACACTTCCATGACAAAGAGAATGACTTTAATGGAGGAACTGAAGGGCGCTCTTTATTTTTAATTGTGTTTATCTAATTTTGTCCCTAGCTTTGGTAAGTAAATAACATTTTGTCCATGAGAGATTCTGTTGTTTCTGTATTTTAGAATCCAGGACCTCGTTTAACAGCCTGTCAAGATGAATAAACTAGTCTTGGCTACCTACCATTAATCTATCTGTCCCTTCCTGTCCCACTCTGCTTTTCTGTTTTACATGACTCTTCTGAATTACTATCTGCTCCATCCTATAAAATTCTCCTGATTTGGCGACCACTGCCCTTTTGTTGGCTGCCATGTCTTCATATACGTATTACAAGCAAGTGGAGAAATTGCACAAACATTGATCATCATGGGTTAAATTTTCTTGTGTGACAATAGCAATGTGAGAAATGGTCCGTCCTCAATAACCACAATAACAATTCTCTCCTTGAGTTTGATGGTTTATTGGATGAATTTGAACTCCTAACACAGTGTGAATCCACAGAGGTCATCCGCTAAGGTCCATCTACCACCCCGTGACATGGTGTAGCTAGCTCTATTCTGTCAACAAAAGTAATTCGCATTGACATTGCATACTATTTTGCTTGCTAACTAGCTAATACAGTTGTGCTGCTCTCCATTGATGATTGTATGCTTAACTACTTTATTTATAGGAAAAGATGGGTTTTAAATTGGACTGTGTTTTGATGGCATTAAATTGGCTACACACTTTATATACAGATTAATTTCCCTCATGTCAGTGCCTATCCCTGTTGATAGCATTGTTGGCGACACCTGTCACTTTTCTGATCACCATAGGATCATGGGAAATAGGAGCAGTAGTAGGTCATTCAGCCCCTCAAACCTGCTTCTCCATTCAACTAGATCACGGCTGATCTTCTACCTCAATGCCATATCCCTTGATATCGTTAATATCTAGAAATCTATCGATCTCTATCTTGAACATACTCAACGACTGAGCTTCCACATCCCTCTGGGGTAGAGAATTCCAAAGATTCACCACCCTTTGTATGAAGAAATTCCCCCTTATCTCAGTCTTAAATGGTCTACCTTTTATTCTGAGACTGTGTCCCCTGTTTCTGGACCCCAGTCAGAGGAATATTCTTCCTGCATCTACCTGTTGAGCCCTGTAAGAATGTTGTATATTTGAATTAGATCACCTCTCATTCTTCTAAACTCCAGAGAATAAAGGCCCAGTCAATTTAATCTTTCCTCATAGGACAATCCCTCCATCCCAGAATTAGTTTGGTGAACCTTCTACACAAAGGATGGTAGAAGTTTGGAACGCTTTTCCACAAACAGCAATTGATGCTGGATCAATTGTTAATTTTCAAACTGAAATTGATAGATTCTGTTACCCTAATTTATTAAATTATTAAGGGATATGGAGTTAGGTCACAGATCAACCACATTCTCATTGAATGGCAGTACAGGCTTGAGGGGCTGAATGGCCTCCTCTTGTTCATTTGAGAGACTTCAGTTACTAGGAGAGACAATAGAAACTGGTGTTGTTCTCCTCAGAGCAGAAAAGGCCAAGAGGTGCTTTAATAGAGCTGGTCAAAATCATAAATGGTTTGATGGAGCAGATCAGGAAAAATTGTTTTCACTGGCAGAAAGATTGTTAACTAGAGGACAAAGATTTAAGATAATTGGAAAAAGAACCAGAGATGACATGTGGAACATTTTTGAAACACAATGTGTTGTGATACGGAACGTGCTGCCTGAAAGTAGGTGATTATTCAATAGTATCTATCTATCGAAAGTAACTTTCAAAAGGGAATTGGAGAAATACTTGAAGGGGGAAAAAAATTACAGGGCTTCTGGGGAAGAACAGGGGAGTGGGATTAATTGGATAGCTGTTTCCAAGCTCAGGCACGATGGGCCGAATGTCCTCCTCTGGTGCTGTATCGTTCTATGATTTTATGAATCTGTGAGCCAAGGATAATTGATGTTGTAAGCTGGCGATTCCGATGCACAGTTTGAGAATTCTGGGATGGAGCAGCAAATGTGAGAGGTTCTGTAATTATCTCCCACACATAACAGGCCCTCACGGCACTTTTAAGTTTAATCGATGAAAAGTGAGAGGTAAAAGGGAGTAACAATGCAGCCCTATTGTTCTGTGGCCCTTTTCTGACCTCTGAGCATGCCTTGTTGTTGACTCAAGCAAGTCCCAGGAGCTGGGACACTCCCTAACCAACTGAAAGAGTTGAGCTTGGGACAATGTGAAGAGAATCTGTTTCCAGTAACACTGAGGTGGACCTTTCCCATGTAGAAAAGGAACCTGACTCTCACTGAACCCAATCCTTCAGCTGAACAGACCAGGACTGCTTTTCATCTTTCAATTAAAGTGCTTCAACAAATCTTTTGTGTTTTAAGAAACAAGATTAACAGAACATGTTAAAATATATCAAAATAGAATCAGTGCTGGAGGTTAAGTAATGAAAACCCTAATGCAAACAAGAACTGGGTGTTTTATCCACAGAGACCAGTCATTAGTGAAAGACTCAAGGAAGGGAGGAGCAATGCAGGGAATTAACAAGACTGACATGAATAGCTGAGAAAATGAGTAATAAATGAGAACAGTGACTTGGGAACATCAGTTTGGGTTTCACTATAGCAGATTGTAGGAGGAAGGGAAGTTTCAAGAGGGTACTATATTTTATACTTCTCAGACCCTTCATCAAAAATGTGGTGCATTGTGAACAAGCATCATAGAACGATTCAGCACAGGGGCCATTCGGCCCAAAGAACAAAGATAATTACAGCACAGGAACAGGCCCTTCGGCCCTCCTAGCCTGCGCCGATCCAGATCCTCTCTCTAAACATGTCGCCTATTTTCTAAGCTTCTGTATCTCTTTTCTTCCTGCCCATTCATGTATCTGTCCAGATACATCTTAAAAGACTCCATCGTGCCCGCATCTACCACCTCCGCTGGCAATGCGTTCCAGGTGCCCACCACCCTCTGCGTAAAGAACTTTCCACGCATATCCCCCCTAAACTTTTCCCCTTTCACTTTGAACTCGTGTCCTCTAGTAATTGAATCCCCCAATCTGGGAAAAAGCCTCTTGCTGTCCACCCTGTCTATACCTCTCATGATTTTGTACACCTCAATCAGGTCCCCCCTCAACCTCCGTCTTTCTAATGAAAATAATCCTAATCTACTCAACCTCTCTTCATAGCTAGCGCCCTCCACACCAGGCAACATCCTGGTGAACCTCCTCTGCACCCTCTCCAAAGCATCCACATCCTTTTGATAATGTGGCGACCAGAACTGTACGCAGTATTCCAAATGTGGCCGAACCAAAGTCCTATACAACTGTGCCTATGCCAGCTCTTTAAAAGAGCTATGCAATTAGTCCCACTCTCCCCATCTCATTTCTCACAGCACTGAAAATTTTCCTTTCAAGTATTTATCCAATTGTTTGTTCACAGTGACTCGTGAATCTATTCCCACCGACCTTTCAGGCAGCGCATTCTACAGAATGGGTGAATGCTGAAGATCGTTCTTATTCCCCATCATCCCCTCCCTCCATCTGCTGTTCCATCTGATTTCACACTCCCTCCTAATTGTCCCTGAACTCCTTCTGGCCCACTCCCTCCTACCCAATTGAGGTGAGGTGAGAGTGACTGCCCTTGACATCAAGGCAGCATTTGACTGAGTATGGCATCAAGGAGCCCTAGCAAAACTGGAGTCTATGGGACTCAGGGGGAAAACTCTCCGCTGGTTGGAGTCATACCTAGCGCAAAAGAAGATGGTTGTGGTTGTTGGAGGTCAATCATCTGAGCTCCAGGACATCACTGCAGGAGTTCCTCAGTTTATTGTCCAAGGCTCAACCATCTTCAGCTGCTTCATCAATGACCTTCCGTCAATCATAAGGGCAGAAGTGGGGATGTTCGCTGATGATTGCACAATGTTCAGCACCATTCGTGACTCCTCAGATACTGAAGCAGTCCGTGTAGAAATGCAGCAAGACCTGGACAATAAACAGGCTTGGCTGATAAGTGGCAAGTAACATTCGCGCCACCCAAGTGCCAGGCAATGACCATCTCCAACAAGAGAGAATCTAACCATCTCCCCTTGACATTCAATGGCATTACCATCGCTGAATCCCCCACTATCAACATCCTAGGGGTTATCATTGACCAGAAACTGAACTGGAGTAGCCATATAAATACCGTGGCTACAAGAGCAGGTCAGAGGCTAGGAATTCTGTGGCGAGTAACTCACCTCCTGACTCCCCAAAGGCTGTCCACCATCTACAAGGCACAAGTCAGGAGTGTGAGACTCCCCAAAGCCTGTCCACCATCTACAAGGCACGTCAGGAGTGTGATGGAATACTCTCCACTTGCCTGGATGGTGCAGCTCCAACAACACTCAAGAAGCTTGACACCACCCAGGACAAAGCAGCCCGCTTGATTGGCACCCCATCCACAAACATTCACTCCCTCCACCACCGATGCACAGTGGCAGCAGTGTGTACCATCTACAAGATGCACTGCAGCAACGCACCAAGGCTCCTTAGACAGCACCTTCCAAACCCGCGACCTCTACCACCTCGAAGGACAAGAGCAGCAGATGCATGGGAACATCACCACCTGCAAGTTCCCCTCCAAGTCACACACCATCCTGACTTGGAACTATATCGCCATTCCTTCACTGTCGCTGGGTCAAAATCCTGGAACTCCCTTCCTAACAGCACTGTGGGTGTACCTACCTCACATGGACTGCAGCAGTTCAAGAAGGCAGCTCACCACCACCTTCTCAAGGGCAATTAGGGATGGGCAATAAATGCTGGCCTAGCCAGTGACGCCCACTTCCATGAATGAATAAAAAAAAAATTGACCCTCTCTCAGGAACTACTCAGATGCTGTGGGACAATATTTCAGTCCCCTTCAGTCAAAGCCTGCTCAGGATTTTAAAAAATTAACTCAAGGGATGTGGGTGTCGCTGACTCGGCCAGCATTTATTGCCCATCCCTAATTGCCCTTGAACTGAGTGGCTTACTAGGCCATTTCAGAGTCAACCACATTGCTGTGGGTCTGGAGTCACATGTAGGCTAGATCAGGTAAGAATGGCAGATTTCCTTCCCGAAAGGACATTAGTGAACCAGATGGGTTTTCACAACAATCGACAATGGTTTCATGGTCATCATTAGACTAGCTTTTAATTCCAGATTTATTAACTGAATTCAAATTTCACCGTCTGCTGTGGTGAGATTCAATCCCATGTTACTAGAGCCTGGGCCTCTGCTTTACTAGGCCAGTGACATTACCACTACGCCACCAACTGCCCTAGTGGATGCTGATCGATCTCCCTGTTGCAGCCAATTCCAGCCCCTCAGCTCCTCATAGCGGCCAATACATAGCAGAGGCATCTCATGTCATCCACAGAAAGAGACTGTGCACAGAGAGAGTCTGATTCCTGTTGATACATGTCAATGATCTGGACTTTGTAGACAGGGCATAATTTCAAAGTCAGTAGATGACACAAAACTGTGAAATGGAGTAAACAATGAGCAGGATAGTAATAGCTTTCAGGACGACACAGGCTCGTGAAATGAGCAGACAAATGGTAGATGCAAGCTAACACAGAGAAGTTTCTTTTTGCAGCGGCGACAGGGAGAGCGAGGTGGCAGCTGGGTAAGTAAGTCCTATATATTTGGGCAGCGGCTGAACCCGAGACACTACACGGGTAGTATCTCCCACCCGCCCTCCTCCTCTAACCAAAAAAAAAGGGACTCGGTGGTGTGCAGATAAGGTAAGGCTTTTTCTATTTCTTATTTCTTTTCGTGTGATTGTTAAAAACTTTTCGCTCCTTTTTCATTTATCTAAGTTAAGACTAAGTTAAGCTTAAGATTGAAAATGGCAGGAGATCTCAGACCCGTGTTATGCTCCTCTTGCTCAATGTGGGAGCTCAGGGACATGGCTGATGTCCCTGACTCCTTCACGTGCAGGAAGTGTGTCCAGCTGCAGCTCTTGTCAGACCGCATGACGGCTCTGGAGCTGCGGATGGACTCACTTTGGAGCATCCGCGATGTTGAGGAGGTCGTGGATAGCACGTTTAGTGAATTGGTCACACCGCAGATTAGGATTGCTGAGGGAGAAAGGGAATGGGTGACCAAAAGGCAGAGAAAGAGCAGGAAGGCAGCGCAGGTGTCCCCTGCGGTCATCTCCCTCCAAAACAGGTATACCGTTTTGGATACTGTTGAGGGAGATGGCTCACCGGGGGAAGGCAGCAGTTGCCAGGTTCAAGGCACCGTGGCTGGCTCTGCTGTTCAGAAAGGCGGGAAAAAGAGTGGAAGGGCTATAGTCGTAGGGGATTCGATTGTAAGGGGAGTAGATAGGCGGTTCTGTGGTCGAAAACGAGACTCCCGAATGGTATGTTGCCTCCCAGGTGCACGGGTCAGTGATGTCTCAGATCGGCTGCAGAACATTCTGAAGGGGGAGGGTGAACAGCCAGTTGTCGTTGTGCACATAGGCACCAATGATATAGGTAAAAAACGGGATGAGGTCCTACAAGCAGAATTTAGGGAGTAAGGAGCCAAGTTAAAAAGTAGGACCTCAAAGGTAGTAATCTCAGGATTACTACCAGTGCCACGTGATAGTCAGAGTAAAAATGAAAGAATAGTCAGGATGAATGCGTGGCTTGAGAGATGGTGCAGGAAGGAGGGGTTCAGATTTTTGTGACATTGGGACCGGTTCTGGGGGAGGTGGGACTATTACAAATTGGACGGTCTACACCTGGGCCGGACTGGAACCAATGTCCTTGGGGGGGCTTTTGCTAACGCTGTTGGGGAGGGTTTAAACTAATGTGGCAGGGGGATGGGAACCAAATGAGGTCAGTTGACAGTGAGGAGGTAGTAACAAAAGCCTGTAAGGAACTAGATAATGAAGTCAGTGTGACTAAGAGGAAGAGTAGGCAGGGAGCAGATGATGAAAGCAAAGGGACTGGTGGTCTGAGGTGTATTTGTTTTAATGCAAGAAGTGTAGTAGGTAAGGCAGATGAACTTAGGGCTTGGATTAGTACCTGGGAGTATGATGTTATTGCTATTACTGAGACTTGGTTGAGGGAAGGGCACGATTGGCAACTAAATATCCCAGGATACCGATGCTTCAGGCGGGATAGAGAGGGAGGTAAAAGGGGTGGAGGAGTTGCAGTACTGGTCAAAGAGGATATCACAGCTGTGCTGAAGGAGGGCACTATGGAGGACTCGAGCAGTGAGGCAATATGGGCAGAACTCAGAAATAGGAAAGGTGCGGTAACAATGTTGGGGCTGTACTACAGGCCTCCCAACAGCGAGCGTGAGATAGAGGTACAAATATGTAAACAGATTTATGGAAAGATGTAGGAGCAACAGGGTGGTGGTGATAGGAGATTTTAATTTTCCCAACATTGAATGGGATTCACTTAGTGTTAGAGGTCTAGATGGAGCAGAATTTGTAAGGAGCATCCAGGGAGGTTTTCTAGAGCAGTATGTAAATAGTCCAACTCGGGAAGGGGCCATACTGGACCTGGTGTTGGGGAATGAGCCCGGACAGGTGGTTGAAGTTTCAGGAGGGGACTACTTTGGGAATAGTGATCACAATTCCGTAAGTTTTAAAATACTCATGGACAAAGACGAGAGTGGTCCTAAAGGAAGAGTGCTAAATTGGGGGAAGGCCAACTATACCAAAATTCGGCAGGAGCTGGGAAATGTAGATTGGGAGCAGCTGTTTGAAGGTAAATCCACATGTGATATGTGGGAGGCTTTTAAAGAGAGGTTGATTAGCGTGCAGGAGAGACATGTTCCTGTGAAAATGAGGGATAGAAATGGCAAGATTAGGGAACCATGGATGACAGGTGAAATTGTGAGACTAGCTAAAAGGAAAAAGGAAGCATACATAAGGTCTAGGAGGCTGAAGAAAGGCGAAGGTTTGAAAGAATATCGGGAATGTAGGACCAATCTGAAACGAGGAATTAAGAGGGCTAAAAGGGGTCATGAAATATCTTTAGCAAACAGGGTTAAGGAAAATCCCAAAGCCTTTTATTCATATATAAGGAGAAAGAGGGTAACTAGAGAAAGGATTGGCCCACTAAAGGACAAAGGAGGAATGTTATGCTTGGACTCAGAGAAAATGGGTGAGATTCTAAACGAGTACTTTGCATCGGTATTCACTGAGGAGAGGGACATGACGGATGTTGAGGTTAGGGATAGATGTTTGATTACTCTTGGTCAAGTCGGCATAAGGAGGGAGGAAGTGTTGGGTATTCTAAAAGGCATTAAGGTGGACAAGTCCCCAGGTCCGGATGGGATCTATCCCAGGTTACTGAGGGAAGCGACAGAGGAAATAGCTGGGGCCTTAACAGATATCTTTGCAGCATCCTTAAACACGGGTGAGGCCCCAGAGGACTGGAGAATTGCTAATGTTGTCCCCTTGTTTAAGAAGGGTAGTAGGGATAATCCAGGTAATTATAGACCGGTGAGCCTGACGTCAGTGGTAGGGAAGCTGCTGGAGAAGATATTGAGGGATAGGATCTATTCCCATTTGGAAGAAAATGGGCTTATCAGTGATAGGCAACATGGTTTTGTGCAGGGAAGGCCATGTCTTACCAACTTAATAGAATTCTTTGAGGAAGTGACAAAGTTGATTGATGAGGGAAGGGCTGTAGATGTCATATACATGGACTTCAGTAAGGCGTTTGATAAGGTTCCCCATGGTAGGTTGATGGAGAAAGTGAAGTCGCATGGGGTCCAGGGTGTACTAGCTAGATGGATAAAGAACTGGCTGGGCAACAAGAGACAGAGAGTAGCAGTGGAAGGGAGTTTCTCAAAATGGAGACGTGTGACCAGTGGTGTTCCACAGGGATCCGTGCTGGGACCACTGTTGTTTGTGATATACATTAATGATTTGGAGGAAAGTATAGGTGGTCTGATTAGCAAGTTTGCAGACGACACTAAGATTGGTGGAGTAGCAGATAGTGAAGGGGACTGTCAGAGAATACAGCAGAATATAGATAGATTGGAGAGTTGGGCAGAGAAATGGCAGATGGAGTTCAAGCAGGGCAAATGCGAGGTGATGCATTTTGGAAGATCCAATTCAAGAGTGAACTATACAGTAAATGGAAAAGTCCTGGGGAAAATTGATGTCCAGAGAGATTTGGGTGTTCAGGTCCACTGTTCCCTGAAGGTGGCAACGCAGGTAAATAGAGTGGTCAAGAAGGCATACGGCATGCTTTCCTTCATCGGACGGGGCATTGATTACAAGAGTTGGCAGGTCATGTTACAGTTGTATAAGACTTTGGTTCGGCCACATTTGGAATACTGCGTGCAGTTCTGGTCGCCACATTACCAAAAGGATGTAGATGCTTTGGAGAGGGTGCAGAGGAGGTTCACCAGGATGTTGCCTGGTATGGAGGGCGCGAGCTATTTAGAGAGGTTGAGTAGATTAGGAATATTTTCATTAGAAAGACAGAGGTTGAGGGGGGACCTGATTGAGGTGTACAAAATCATGAGAGGTATCGACAGGGTGGATAGCAAGAAGCTTTTTCCCAGAGTGGGGTATTCAATTACTAGGGGTCACGAGTTCAAAGTGAGAGGGGAAATGTTTAGGGGGGATATGCGTGGAAAGTTCTTTACGCAGAGGGTGGTGGGTGCCTGGAACGCGTTGCCAGCGGAGGTGGTAGACGCGGGCACGATAGCGTCTTTTAAGATGTATCTAGACAGATACATGAATGGGCAGGAAGCAAAGAGATACAGACCCTTAGAAAATAGGCGATAGATTTAGATAGAGGATCTGGATCAGCGCAGGCATGGAGGGCCGAAGGGCCTGTTCCTGTGCTGTAATTTTCTTTGTTCTTTGTGTTCTGAAGTGATACATTTTGGTCGTGAGACGACCAGGTGAGAAAGAGGTCTCGGGTCCCTCTCAACCTGGTCTTACCGTAATAGGGTTTAATTTTAAACACACAGTGTTTTTAGCTCCCTCTTGGAGTTATAGAGTGAAACAGCACGGAAACAGGCCCTTCGGCCCATCATATCCATGCCAACCATCAAGCACCTAACTATTCTAATCCCATTTTCCAGCACTTGGCCCGTAGCCTTGTACGCAATGGCGTTTCAAGTGCTTCTTAAATGTTGCGATGGTTCCTGCCTCTGCCACCTCTTCAGGCAGTGTGTTCCAGATTCCAACCACACTCTGGGTGAAGAATCTTTTCCTCAAATCCCCTTTAAACTTCCTGCCCCTTACCTTAAATCTATGTCGCCTGGTTATTGACCCCTCCGCAAAGGGATAAAGTTTCTTCCTATCTAACCTATCAATGCCCCTCATAATTTTGTATACCTCAATCATGTGCCCCCTCAGCCTTCTCTGCTCTAAGGAAAACAACCCGAGCCTTTTCAGTCTCTCTTCATAGCTGAAATGCTCCAGCCCAGGCAACATCCTGGTGAATCTCCTCTGCACCCTCTCCAGTGCAATCACATCCTTCCTATAGTGTGGTGACCAGAACTGTACCAGAGAGGTACCAGAGGACTGGAGGACAGTGAATGTGGTACCATTATTCAAGAAGGGTAGTAGGGATAAATCAGGTAATTACATGGCAGTGAGTGTAACATCAGTGGTTGGGAAACTATTGGAAAACGTTCTGAGGGACAGGATTAATCTGCACTTGGAGAGGCAGGGATTAATCAGGGATAGTCAGCATGGCTTTGTCAGGGGGAGATTCCCGCATGGGAAATTGGTTAAGAAGGTAGGAGCCCATGGGATCCAGGGCAATCTGGCAAATTGGATCCAAAATTGGCTGAGTGGCAGGAGGCAGAGGGTAATGGTGGAGGGTTGTTTTTGCGAGTGGAAGCCTGTGACCAGTGGTGTACCACAGGGATCATTGCTGGGATCCTTGCTGTTTGTAGTGTACATTAATGATTTAGATGTGAATATAGGAGGTATAATCAGTAAGTTTGCAGATGACACGTAAATAGTGAGGAGGAAAGCCTTAGATTACAGGATGATATAGATGGGCTGGTAAGATGGGCGGAGCAATGGCAAATGGAGTTTAATGCTGAGAAATGTGAGGTGATGCATTTTGGGAGGACTAACAAGGCAAGGGAATATACAATGGTTGGTAGAACCCTCGGAGGTACAGAAGGTCAGAGGGACCTTGGTGTACTTGTCCATAGATCACTGAAGGCAGCAGCACAGGGAGATAAGGTGGTCAGGAAGGCATGTTGGATACTTGCCTTTATTAGCCGAGGCATAGAATATAAGAGCAGGGAGGTTATGATGGAGCTGTATAAAACGCTAGTTAGGCCACAGCTGGATACATGATGCGGCCCAAGCTAGTATGCATACGCGATACACACATGCAAATATAGACAGAAAAGAGAAGAAAAAAAAGTGAAAAGTTTGAGGCAATATCTGAAGAGTTTTTGTTACAATTCTTCGAGCTCACTGTCGAGTCCTTGATTGTTGGTAGATCTTGCTTTTCGTTGGGGCCCAGTATTCTTCTTACATAGAAACATAGAAAATTAGAACAGGAGTAGGCCACTCGGCCCTGTGAGTCTGCTCCGCCATTCATTATGATCATGGCTGATCATCCAACTCAGTAACCTGTTCCCGCTTTCTCCCCATATAGGTTCTTAAATCTTGTTCTCTGTAGGAGACTTATGTCTCATGGGGTTTGTGTGTCTTCAGTGGATTCAGAGGCTTGTGTGAGAGAGAGATGAGGGCAGACAGGAGAGATCTTCTCAGTCCAGGAGCAAACAGACAATCTCCCAGTTCGCACTGTTTGTACAATTCAGAAAAACCCAGGTTGCCAAGCAGTTTAGAACAAGAACAAAGAACAATTGAACAGTACAGCACAGGAACAGGCCATTCAGCCCTCCAAGCCTGGGCCGATCTTGATGCCTGCCTAAACTAAAACCTTCTGCACTTCCGGGGACCGTATCCCTCTATTACCATCCTATTCATGTATTTGTCAAGATGCCTCTTAAACGTCGCTATCGTACCTGCTTCCACCACCTCCCCTGGCAACACGTTCCAGGCACTCACCACCCTCTGTGTAAAGAAATTGCCTCGCACAACCCCTCTAAACTTTGCCCCTCTCACCTTAAACCTATGTCCCCTAGTAACTGACTCTTCCACCCTGGGAAAAAGCTTCTGACTATCCACGCCGCTTATAACTTTGTAAACCTCTATCATGTCGCCCCTCCACCTCCGTCGTTCCAGTGAAATCAATCCGAGTTTATCCAACCTCTCCTCATAGCTAATGCCCTCCAGACCAGGCAGCATCCTGGTAAACCGCTTCAGTACCCTCTCCAAAGCCTCCACGTCCTTCTGGTAGTGTGGCGACCAGAATTGCACGCAATATTCTCAGTGTGGCCTAACTAAAGTTCTGTACAGCTGCAGCATGACTTGCCTATTTTTATACTCTATGCCCCAACCGATGAAGGCAAGCATGCCGTATGCCTTCTTGACTACCTTATCCACCTGCGTTGCCACTTTCAGTGACCTGTGGACCTGTACGCCCAGATGGGCGGCACAGTGGCGCAGTGGTTAGCACCGCAGCCTCACAGCTCCAGGGACCCGGGTTCGATTCTGGGTACTGCCTGTGCGAAGTTTGCAAGTTCTCCCTGTGTCTGCGTGGGTTTTCGCCGGGTGCTCCGGTTTCCTCCCACATCCAAAAGACTTGCAGGTGATAGGTAAATTGGCCATTGTAAATTGCCCCGAGTGTAGGGAGGTGATAGGGAATATGGGATTACTGTAGGGTTAGTATAAATGGGTGGTTGTTGGTCGGCACAGACTCGGTGGGCCGAAGGGCCTGTTTCAGTGCTGTATCTCTAAAATAAAATCTCTCTGCCTGTCAATACTCCTAAGGGTTCTGCCATTTACTGTATACTTCACACCTGCATTAGATCTTCCAAAATGCATTACCTCACATTTGTCCGAATTAAACTCCATCTGCCATTTCTCCGCCCAAGTCTCCAACCGATCTATATCCTGCTGTATCCTCTGACAATCCTCATCACTATCCGCAACTCCACCAACCTTTGTGTCATCCGCAAACTTACTAATCAGACCAGCTACATTTTCCTCCAAATCATTTATATATACTACAAACAGCAAAGGTCCCAGTACTGATCCCTGCGGAACACCACTAGTCACATCCCTCCATTCAGAAAAACACCCTTCCACTGATACCCTTTGTCTTCTATGACCGAGCCAGTTCTATATCCATCTTGCCAGCTCCCCTCTGATCCCGTGTGACTTCACCTTTTGTATCAGTCTGCCATGAGGGACCTTGTCCATATAGATAACATCCACTGCCCTTCCTTCATCAATCATCTTTGTCACTTCCTCAAAAAACTCAATCAAATTAGTGAGACACGACCTCCCCTTCACAAAACCATGTTGCCTCTCGCTAATAAGTCCATTTCTTTCCAAATGGGAGTAACTCCTGTCCCGAAGAATCCTCTCTAATAATTTCCCTACCACTGACGTAAAGCTCACCGGCCTATAATTTCCTGGATTATCCTTGCTACCCTTCTTAAACAAAGGAACACCATTGGCTATTCTCCAGTCCTCTGGGACCTCACCTGTAGCCAATGAGGATGCAAAGATTTCTGTCAAGGCCCCAGCAATCTCTTCCCTTGCATCCCTCAGTATTCTGGGGTAGATCCCATCAGGCCCTGGGGACTTATCTACCTTAATGCTTTGCAAGACACCCAACACTGCCTCCTTTTTGATAATGAGATGACTGAGACTATCTGCACTCCCTTCCCTAGGCTCATCATCCACCAAGTCCTTCTCCTTGGTGAATACTGATGCAAAGTACTCATTTAGTACCTCACCCATTTCCTCTGGCTCCACACATAGATTCCCTTCTCTGTCCTTGAGTGGGCCAACCCTTTCTCTGGTTAACATCTTGCTCTTTATATACGTATAAAAAGCCTTGGGATTTTCCTTAATCCTGTTTACCAATGACTTCTCATAACCCCTTTTAACCCTCCTGACTCCTTGCTTAAGTTCCTTTCTACTGTTCAAGAAGGGGAGTAGAGACAGCCCTGGTAATTATAGACCTGTGAGCCTTACTTCGGTTGTGGGTAAAATGTTGGAAAAGGTTATAAGAGATAGGATTTATAATCATCTTGAAAAGAATAAGTTCATTTGCGAAAGTCAGCACGGTTTTGTGAAAGGTAGGTCGTGCCTCACAAACCTTATTGAGTATTTCGAGAAGGTGACCAAACAGGTGGATGAGGGTAAAGCAGTGGATGTGGTGTATATGGATTTCAGTAAGGCGTTTGATAAGGTTCCCCACGGTAGGCTATTGCAGAAAATACGGAAGTATGGGGTTGAAGGTGATTTAGAGCTTTGGATCAGAAATTGGCTAGCTGAAAGAAGACAGAGGGTGGTGGTTGATGGCAAATGTTCATCCTGGAGTTTAGTTACTAGTGGTGTACCGCAAGGATCTGTTTTGGGGCCACTGCTGTTTGTCATTTTTATAAATGACCTGGAAGAGGGTGTAGAAGGGTGGGTTAGTAAATTTGCGGATGACACTAAGATCGGTGGAGTTGTGGATAGTGCCGAAGGGTGTTGTAGGGTACAGAGGGACATAGATAGGCTTCAGAGCTGGGCTGAGAGATGGCAAATGGAGTTTAATGCGGAGAAGTGTGAGGTGATTCACTTTGGAAGGAGTAACAGCAATGCAGAGTACTGGGCTAATGGGAAGATTCTTGGTAGTGTAGATGAGCAGAGAGATCTTGGTGTCCAGGTACATAAATCCCTGAAGGTTGCTACCCAGGTTAATAGGGCTGTTAAGAAGGCATATGGTGTGTTAGCTTTTATTAGTAGGGGGATCGAGTTTCGGAGCCACGAAGTCATGATGCAGCTGTACAAAACTCTGGTGAGGCCGCACCTTGAGTATTGCGTGCAGTTCTGGTCACCGCATTATAGGAAGGATGTGGAAGCTTTGGAAAGGGTGCAGAGGAGATTTACTAGGATGTTGCCTGGTATGGAGGGAAGGTCTTAGGAGGAAAGGCTGAGGGACTTGAGGTTGTTTTCGTTGGAGAGAAGGAGGAGGAGAGGTGACTTAATAAAGACATACAAGATAATCAGAGGGTTAGATAGGGTGGATAGTGAGAGTCTTTTTCCTCGGATGATGATGGCAAACACGAGGGGACATAGCTTTAAGTTGAGGGGTGATAGATATAGGACAGATGTCAGAGGTAGTTTCTTTACGCAGAGAGTAGTAAGGGCGTGGAACGCCCTGACTGCAACAGTAGTAGACTCACCAACTTTAAGGGCATTTAAGTGGTCATTGGATAGACATATGGATGAAAATGGAATAGTGTAGGTCAGATGGTTTCACAGGTCGGCGCAACATCGAGGGCCGAAGGGCCTGTACTGCGCTGTAATGTTCTAATTCTAATTCTAATACTGTCTTTATATTCCTCAAGGGCTTCGTCAGTTCCGAGCCTTCCAGCCCTTACGAATGTTTCCTTTTTCTTTTTGACTAGGCTCACAATATCCCGCGTTATCCAAGGTTCCTGAAACTTGCCAAACTTATCCTTCTTCCTCACAGGACCATGCTGGTCCTGGATTCTAATCAACTGACGTTTGAAAGACTCCCACATGTCAGTTGTTGAGTTACCCTCAAACAGCCGCCCCCAATCTAACTTCTTCAGTTCCTGCCTAATATTGTTATAATTAGCCTTCCCCCAATTTAGCACTTTCACCCGAGGACTACTCTTATCCTTATCCACAAGTACCTTAAAACTTAAGGAATTATGGTCACTGTTTCCGAAATGCTCCCCCACTGAAACTTCAACCACCTGGCCGGGCTCATTCCCCAATACCAGGTCCAGTACGGCCCCATCCCCTGTTGGACAATCTACGTATTGTTTCAAGAAGCCCTCCTGGATGCTCCATATAAATTCTGCCCCATCCAAGCCCCTAGCACTCAGCGAGTCCCAGTCAATGTCGGGGAAGTTAAAATCACCCACCACTACAGCCCTGTTACCTTTACATCTTTCCAAAATCTGTCTACATATCTGCTCCTCTACCTCCCGCTGGCTGTTGGGAGGCGTGTAGTAAACCCCCAACATCGTGACTGCACCCTTCCTATTCCTGAGCTCCACCCATATTGCCTCGCTGCACGACCCCTCTGAGGTGTCCTCCCGCAGTCCAGCTGTGATATTCTCCTTAACCAGTAATGCAACTCCCCCACCCCTTTTACATCCCCCTCTATCCCGCCTGAAGCTTCTAAATCTTGGAACATTTAGCTGCCAATCTTGTCCTTCCCTCAACCAAGTTTTGGTAATAGCAACAACATCATCGTTCCAAGTACTAATCCAAGCTCTAAGTTCATCTGCCTTACCTGTTATACTTCTCGTATTGAAACAAATGCATTTCAGACCACCAGTCCCACTGTTCTCCGCAACATCTCCCTGCCTGCTCTTCCTCTTCGTCTTACTGGCCTTATTTACTAGTTCCCCTTCATTTATTTCACTTGCTGTCCTACTGCTCTGGGTCCCACCCCCCTGCCACACTAGTTTAAACCCTCCCGAGTGACGCTGGCAAACCTCGCAGCCAGGATATTTGTGCCCCTCCAGTTTAGATGCAACCCGTCCTTCTTGTACAGGTCCCATCTGTCCCTGAAGAGATCCCAATGGTCCAGATATTTGAAACCCTCCCTTCTACACCAGCTGCTCAGCCACGTATTTAGCTGCACTATCTTTCTATTTCTAGCCTCACTGGCACGTGGCACAGGGAGTAATCCCGAGATTACAACCCTAGAGGTCCTGTCTTTTAACTTTCTACCTAACTCCCAAAACTCCCCCTGCAGGACCTCATCACTCTTCCTGCCTATGTCGTTGGTACCAATATGTACCACAACCTCTGGCTGTTCACCCTCCCCCTTCAGAATGCCCCCTGTCCGTTCAGAGACATCCTTGACCCTGGCACCAGGGAGGCAACATACCTTCCTGGAGTCTCTTTCACGTCCACAGAAGCGCCTATCTGTGCCCCTGACTATAGAGTCCCCTATAACTATTGCTCTTCTGCGCTTTGTCCCTCCCTGCTGAACAACAGTGCCAGCCGTGGTGCCACTGCTCTGGCTGTTGCTCTTTTCCCCTGATAGGCCATCAACCCCAACAGTATCCAAAACGGTTTACTTGTTAGAGAGGGGGATAGCCACAGGGGATTCCTGCACTGACTGCCTGCCCCTTCTAGCGGTCACCCATCTATCTGCCTGCACCTTGAGTGTAACCACTTCTCTAAAACTCCTGTCTATGATGCTCTCTGCCACCTGCATGCTCCTAAGTGCATCCAGTTGCCGCTCCAACCGATCCATGCGGTCTGTGAGGAGCTGCAACTGGGTACACTTCCTGCAGATGTAGTCGTCCGGAACGCTGGAAGCGTCACGGACTTCCCACATCTCACAGGTGAAGCACTTCACCCCTCTAACTGACATTTCTAGCACTAATTAGTTAATTAATATAAAATAAATAAATATTTATTAAATCCTTACTAAATTGTTATAATTAACTATATGATCCCGACTGCTAGATTTCTACTATAAATATTCTTCTTCTTCTTCTTCTTTGGCCTCCTTATCTCGAGAGACAATGGGTAAGCGCTTGGAGGTGGTCAGTGGTGTGTGGAGCAGCGCCTGGAGTGGCTATAAAGGCCAATTCTAGAATGACAGGCTCTTCCACAAGTGCTGCAGAAAAATTTGTTTGTCGGGGCTGTTACACAGTTGGCTCTCCCCTTGCGCTTGTCTTTTTTTCTGCCAACTGCTAAGTCTCTTCGACTCGCCACACTTTAGCCCCGCCTTTATGGCTGCCCACCAGCTCTGGCGAATGCTGGCAACTGACTCCCACGACTTGTGATCAATGTCACAGGACTTCATGTTGCGTTTGCAGACGTCTTTAAAGTGGAGACATGGATGGCCGGTGGGTCTGATACCAGTGGCGAGCTCGCTGTACAATGTGTCTTTGGGGATCCTGCCATCTTCCATGCGGCTCACATGGCCAAGCCATCTCAAGCGCCGCTGACTCAGTAGTGTGTGCAAGCTGGGGATGTTGGCCGCCTCGAGGACTTCTGTGTTGGAGATAAGGTCCTGCCACCTGATGCCAAGTATTCTCCGGAGGCAGCGAAGATGGAATGAATTGAGACGTCGCTCTTGGCTGGCATACGTTGTCCAGGCCTCGCTGCCGGAGAGCAAGGTACTGAGGACACAGGCTTGATACACTCGGACTTTTGTGTTCCGTGTCAGTGCGTCATTTTCCCACACTCTCTTGGCCAGTCTGGACATAGCAGTGGAAGCCTTTCCCATGCGCTTAAACACGGATGAGGTCCCGGAGGACTGGAGAATTGCTAATGTTGTCCCCTTGTTTAAGAAGGGTAGCAGGGATAATCCAGGTAATTATAGACCGGTGAGCCTGACGTCAGTGGTAGGGAAGCTGCTGGAGAAGTTACTGAGGGCTAGGATCTATTCCCATTTGGAAGAAAATGGGCTTATCAGTGATAGGCAACATGGTTTTGTGCAGGGAAGGTCATGTCTTACCAACTTAATAGAATTCTTTGAGGAAGTGACAAAGTTGATTGATGAGGGAAGGGCTGTAGATGTCATATACATGGACTTCAGTAAGGCGTTCGATAAGGTTCCCCATGGTAGGCTGATGGAGAAAGTGAAGTCGCATGGGGTCCAGGGTGTACTAGCTAGATGGATAAAGAACTGGCTGGGCAACAGGAGACAGAGAGTAGCAGTGGAAGGGAGTTTCTCAAAATGGAGAAGTGTGACCAGTGGTGTTCCACAGGGATCCGTGCTGGGACCACTGTTGTTTGTGATATACATAAATGATTTGGAGGAAAGTATAGGAGGTCTGATTAGCAAGTTTGCAGACGACACTAAGATTGGTGGAGTAGCAGATAGTGAAGGGGACTGTCAGAGAATACAGCAGAATATAGATAGATTGGAGAGTTGGGCAGAGAAATGGCAGATGGAGTTCAATCAGGGCAAATGCGAGGTGATGCATTTTGGAAGATCCAATTCAAGAGTGAACTATACAGTAAATGGAAAAGTCCTGGGGAAAATTGATGTCCAGAGAGATTTGGGTGTTTTGGTCCATTGTTCCCTGAAGGTGGCAACGCAGGTCAATAGAGTGGTCAAGAAGGCATACGGCATGCTTTCCTTCATCGGACGGGGTATTGAGTACAAGAGTTGGCAGGTCATGTTACAGTTGTATAAGACTTTGGTTCGGCCACATTTGGAATACTGCGTGCAGTTCTGGTCGCCACATTACCAAAAGGATGTGGATGCTTTGGAGAGGGTGCAGAGGAGGTTCACCAGGATGTTGCCTGGTATGGAGGGCGCTAGCTATGAAGAGAGGTTGAGTAGATTAGGATTATTTTCATTAGAAAGACGGAGGTTGAGGGGGGACCTGATTGAGGTGTACAAAATCATGAGAGGTATAGACAGGGTGGATAGCAAGAGGCTTTTTCCCAGAGTGGGGGATTCAATTACTAGGGGTCACGAGTTCAAAGTGAGAGGGGAAATGTTTAGGGGGGATATGCGTGGAAAGTTCTTTACGCAGAGGGTGGTGGGTGCCTGGAACGCGTTGCCAGCGGAGGTGGTAGATGCGGGCACGATAGCGTCTTTTAAGATGTATCTAGACAGATACATGAATGGGCAGGAAGAAAAGAGATACAGACCCTTAGAAAATAGGCGACATGTTTAGAGAGAGGATCTGGATCGGCGCAGGCTTGGAGGGCCGAAGGGCCTGTTCCTGTGCTGTAATTTTCTTTGTTCTGTCACCAGGGGGCATAATTTTAAGGTGATTGGAGGAAGGTTTCAGGGAGATGTCAGAGGTAGGTTCTTTGCACAGAGAGTGGTGGGTGCGTGGAATGCGCTGCCAGCGGTGGTAGTAGAAGCAGATACATTAGGGACATTTAAGCGACTCTTGGATAGGTACATGGATGATAGTAGAATGAAGGGTCTGTAGGTAGTTTGATCTTCGAGTAGGTTAAAGGTTCGGCACAACATCGTGGGTCGAAGGGCCTGTACTGTGCTGTACTATGTTCTATAATCCTTCTCATCTGTATTTACCGTGGAGGTGGTCATGGAAGCTCGTGAGTTCAAGGGAGGGAACACCGATATCCTGGAGCATATCAACATTACAAAGGAGGTGGTGTTGGAGGTTTTGAAGCGTATTAAGGTGGATAAATCCCCAGGGCCTGACCAGGTGTATCCTAGGATGCTATGGGAAGCAAGGGAAGAGATTGCTGGGGCCCTGGCAGAGATTTTTGTTTCATCGTTAGCCACGGGTGAGGTACCGGAAGACTGGAGGATAGCTAATGTTGTGCCTTTATTTAAGAAGGGCAGCAGGGATAAGCCAGGGAACTACAGGCCAGTGAGCCTTAAATCATTGGTGGGAAAGTTATTGGAAGGGATTCTGAGAGACAGGATTTATATGCATCTGGAAAGGCAACGTCTGATTCGGGATAGTCAGCATGGCTTTGTGCGTGGGAAATCATGTCTCACAAATTTGATTGACAAGGTCCCGCATGGTAGGCTGGTCCAGAAGGTTCAAACACATGGGATCCAGAGTGTGCTAGCAAATTTGATACAAAATTGGCTTGGTGATAGGAAGCAGAAGGTGGTAGTGGAGGGTTGTTTTTCAGATTGGAGGCCTGTGACCAGTGGTGTGCCGCAGGGATCGGTGCTGGGCCCTCTGTTGTTTGTCATATATATTCATGACTTGGATGTGAATGTAGGGGGTATGATTAGTAAGTTTACAGATGACACCAAAATTGCTGGTCTAGCGGAGATTGAAGAAGGTTGTCTCAGGTTACAACAGGATATAGATCAACTGGGAAAGTGGGCAAGGGATTGGCAAATGGAATTTAACACAGACAAGTGTGAAGTGATGCATTTTGGGAAGTTAAACCAGGGCAGGACATATACAGTGAATGGCAGGGCCCTGGGGAGTGTTGTTGATCAGAGAGACCTTGGGGTGCAAGTACATAGTTCCCTGAAAGTGGCAACACAGGTAGACAGGGTGGTGAAGAAGGCATATGGCATGCTTGCCTTCATCGGCCGAGGCATTGAGTACAAGAGTTGGGACGTCATGTTACAGTTGTACATAATGTTGGTTAGGCCGCATTTGGAGTACTGCGTGCAGTTCTGGTCGCCGCATTGCAGGAAAGATGTGATTAAGCTAGAGAGGGTGCAGAAAAGATTCACAAGGATGTTGCCTGGTTTGGAGGGCTCGAGTTATAAAGAGAGATTGGATAGGCTGGGTCTGTTTTCCCTGGAGCGAAGGAGGCTGAGAGGGGACATGATAGAGGTATATAAAATTATGAGGCATAGATAGGGGAGATAGCCAGAGTTTGTTTCCCATGGTAGGGGTGACTAAAACTAGAGGGCATAGATTTTAGGAGAGAGGGAGGAGGTTTAAAGGGGACCAAAGGTGTAAATTTTTCACACAAAGAATAGTGGGTATCTGGAATGAGCTGCCTGAGGAGGTGGTGGAGGCAGGAACAGTAGCAACATTTCAGAGGCACCTGGACAGGTACTTGAATGAGCAAGGCAGAGAGGGATATGGAATTAATGCAGGCAGGTGGGATTAGTTTTGACAGGCATTATGGTCGGCATGGACGCGGTGGGCCAAAGGGCCTGTTTCTATGCTATACGACTCTATGATTCTATATCCTTCCTATCGTGTGGTGCCCAGAATTGTATACAATACTCCAGCTATGGCTTAACTTGCATTTTATACAGCTCCATCATAACCTCCCTGCTCTTATATTCTGTGCCTTGGCTAACAAAGGCAAGTATCCCACATGCCTTCCTAACCACCTTATCTGCCTGTGCTGCTGCCTTCAGTGATCTATGGACAAGTACACCAAGGTCCCTCCGACCCTCTGTACTTCCTAGGGTCCTACCATCCATTATATATTCCCTTGCCTTGTTCGTCCTCCCAAAATGCATCACCTCTCAGGATTAAATTCCATTTGCCACTGCTCAGCCCATCTATATCGTCCTGTAATATAACGATTTCCTCTTCACTACTTCCAACACCACCAATTTTCGTGTCATCAGCGAACTTACTTATCATACCTCTTATGTCCTATGAAGAGAGATTGGAGAAACTGGACCTGTACTCTCTAGTTACTAAGAATGAGAGGTGATCTCATTGAAACCTATAAAATACTTAAAGGGATAGACAGGGTAGATGCAGCTAAGATGTGTTCACTGGTTGGGGAGTCTAGAACCAGGGGACACAATTTCAAAATAAGGGGAAAGCCACTTCGGACTGAGATGAGGAGAAATTTCTTTACTCAGACGGTTGTAAATCTTCGGAATTTTCTACCCCAGAGGGCTCTGGAAGCTCAGTCATTGAGTATGTTTAAAGCAGAGATTGACAGATTTATGAATACTAATGATATAAAGGGGATATGGGGATAGTGTGGGAAAAGGCATTGAAGTGGATGATCAGCCATGATCATGTTGAATGGCAGGGCAGGCTCGATGGGCTGAATGGCCTACGTCCTGAATGTTCCTATGCCCCTGGAAGAGATTTATGAGGATGTTGCCAGGAATGAAGAATTTGCCCTGAGGTAACATTGGACAGGCGAAGGTTGTTTTCTTTATAACAGAGGAGACTGAGGGAAGATTTAATTGAGGTGTATAAAACTGAGAGGCCTAGATAAAGTTGTTAGGAAGGACCCATTTCTGTTCGCAGAATAATTGGTGTAAGAATTCAAGAGTTGAGCAGTAATTCTTTTACCCCAGGGTCTGGAACTCACTGTCTGAAAGGGTGGTCGAGGCAGAAATCCTTATGTCTAAAAATAACTTTGATATTGAAGTGCCATAACCTACAGGACTACGGACCAAGAGCTGGTAGGTGAGATTAGACTGGATAACTTTTCTTCAGTCGGCATGGAAACGATGGGCCAAATAGCCTCCTTCTGTGCCATTATCAGAGTTAAGCTCCCTCTACACTATCCCCATCAAACACTCCCAGGACAGGTACAGCACGGGGATTAGATACAGAGTAAAGATCCCTCTACACTGTCGCCATCAAACACTCCCAGGACAGGTACAGCACGGGGGTTAGATACAGAGTGAAGCTCCCTCTAAATAAGAAAAAAAAAATGAGGTTAGATACAGAGTAAAGCTCCCTCTACACTGTCCCCATCAAACACTCCCAGGACAGGTACAGCACAGGGTTAGATACAGAGTAAAGCTCCCTCTACACTATCCCCATCAAACACTCCCAGGACAGGTACAGCACGGGGATTAGATACAGAGTAAAGATCCCTCTACACTATCCCCATCAAACACTCCCAGGACAGGTACAGCACAGGGTTAGATACAGAGTAAAGCTCCCTCTACACTGTCCCCATCAAACACTCCCAGGACAGGTACAGCACAGGGTTAGATACAGAGTAAAGCTCCCTCTAAATAAGAAAAAAAAAATGGGGTTAGATACAGAGTAAAGCTCCCTCTACACTGTCCCCATCAAACACTCCCAGGACAGGTACAGCATGGAGTTAGATACAGAGTAAAGCTCCCTCTACACTGTCGCCATCAAACACTCCCAGGACAGGTACAGCACAGGGTTAGATACAGAGTAAAGCTCCCTCTACACTGTCCCATCAAACACTCCCAGGACAGGTACAGCACGGGGGTTAGATACAGAGTAAAGCTCCCTCTACACTATCCCCATCAAACACTCCCAGGACAGGAATAAAAGCAAAGTCCTGCAGATGCTGCAAATCTGAAATTAAAAAAAGTGCTGGAAATACTCAGCAGGTCTGGCAGCATCTGTGGAGAGAGAAACAGAGTTAACGTTTCAGGTCTGTGACCCTTCATCAGAACTGGCAGAGGTTAGAAAAGAATTAGGTTTTTAGCAAGTGAAGGGTGGTGGGAGGAAGGTGTTTGATAGAGCAGGAAAGATTAAATAACAAAGCTGTCCTGGGCATTAACACACTCTTTGCCTTTGTCCCAGGACAGCTTTGTTATTTAATCTCTCCTGCCCTCTGCCCTAGCAGTGTAGCAAAATATCACTGTGCAGTATTTGAGTGTGAAATTAAGTGTGTATGTAATTGAACATGTGTGTCAGAGTGTGAGCGAGCCAGTGTAATTGATGCAGTCATGTTTAATGTGTTTACAAATAAAACAGTGACAAACTCACATCTCAAACTATCCAAGGTTCACCTTTATTCAATTTCTCTTCTGGAAGGTACTTTACATTAAAAAATGAAAACATTTTTATATTGATCACATAAAAACAAAGCTGTTTGACTCTTGCACAGAACATTCTTCCTGGTGCAGTATCTAAACTGTGACAGGGCTGGGTTGTGTGTCAGCTGGTGAATTTATTCTCCAAGAGGAATCCTCAAGCATATCCATGGAACAGGAAGCCACACACGGAGCTGCTCACCAAATCTCTGCCATTCCAGAGAAGCCATTCAGTTCCACAGACGCCACCTGACTGTGATCGCTGTGTCAAACTGAACAAGTCCTGCAGTCGGTTTGCTGGAAGTCTCAACCCTCCAACTGAACTGCTAGAAGGTAAACTACAATGAAATGAAAGGTGCATTATGAATTGGGATGGCAGAGATTGAGTTAACGAGCAGACTGTCGATCATGGCCACATGGGATTCTTCAAAGTATATACTGCAGCAATCCTGTGTTGAGAGTGTCTGGAGGACTCTGATGTCTAGAAAGGCCATCAGTGCAGGCGGTCGAGTTTAGCCTGCAGCGATTTGAAATTTCCGATTGTTGTCTGTAAGGTGCTGGTGGGACTCATAGACTGAAGTTCAACAAGGAATCGCCCAATTGCATCCAGGCAGCTGTTGGTGAATCGCCGTCTGTAACAGAGGAAAAGCTCACAACATCCAATCACCGCGTCCCGAGTCACCGGCCATTCACTGCGCCCCGAGCCACCGGCCATTCACCGCGCCCCGAGCCACCGGCCATTCACCGAGCCCCGAGCCACCGGCCATTCACCGCGCCCCGAGCCACCGGCCATTCACTGCGCCCCGAGTCACTGGCCAATCACCGCGCCCAGAGTTACCGGCCATTCACTGTGCCCCGAGCCACCGGCCATTCACTCCAAAGCACTCGCTACAGTTGGTGTGAGATGTCTTGCTACAGAGAACCCACACTCACCTCTCATGGGCTGGAACTTTGTTGGGTTCTTGCACGTAGGCACTGAGAAGGACATGAATACACTCCAGTAAGTGGAGGGGCTTTTTAACCCTCTGCCAATAAGGATCCTAAACAAAGAGCACATCAAAGAGTCAGAAATTGCAAAAGAAAACAAAGCTCAGGTAATATTAACAGCCTCACAGTACTGAGATATGTATTACTGAAAACAGACACACACAGGAACTCTCTCACTCACATACACACAAGCTCATTTCAATGGCGGGGTGGGGGGGGGTGGTTTAAACTAATTTGGCAGGGGGATGGGACACAGAGTGGAGGTAGAGCAGCGGGTAATATAGAACAGAAAGTGAGTCTGCCTGGAAAGCAGAGCAAATGTAGACCTGGTAAGGCACAAGGGAAAAATGCAAGGTTGGATTGCATCTATTTCAATGCAACTAGTCTTAGAATAGAACATTACAGCGCAGTACAGGCCCTTCGGCCCTCGATGTTGCGCCGACCTGTGAAACCATCTGACCTACACTATTCCATTTTCATCCATATGTCTATCCAATGACCACTTAAATGCCCTGAAAGTTGGCGAGTCTACTACTGTTGCAGGCAGGGCGTTCCACGCCCCTACTACTCTCTGAGTAAAGAAACTACCTCTGACATCTGTCCTATATCTATCACCCCTCAACTTAAAGCTATGTCCCCTCGTGTTTGCCATCACCATCCGAGGAAAAAGACTCTCACTATCCACCCTATCTAACCCTCTGATTATCTTGTATGTCTCTATTATGTCACCTCTCCTCCTCCTTCTCTCTAACGAAAACAACCTCACGTCCCTCAGCCTTTCCTCGTAAGACCTTCCCTCCATACCAGGCAACATCCTAGTAAATCTCCTCTGCACCCTTTCCATAGCTTCCACATCCTTCCTATAATGCGGTGACCAGAACTGCACGCAATACTCCAGGTGCGGTCTCACAAGAGTTTTGTACAGCTGCATCATGACTTCGTGGCTCCTAAACTCGATCCCCCTACTAATAAAAGCTAACACACCATATGCCTTCTTAACAGCCCTATTAACCTGGGTAGCAACCTTCAGGGATTTATGTACCTGGACACCAAGATCTCTCTGCTCATCTACACTACCAAGAATCTTCCCATTAGCCCAGTACTCTGCATTCCTGTTACTCCTTCCAAAGTGAATCACCTCACACTTTTCCGCATTAAACTCCATTTGCCATCTCTCAGCCCAGCTCTGCAGCCTATCTATGTCCCTCTGTAACCTACAACATCCTTCGGCACTATCCACAACTCCACCGACCTTCGTGTCATCCGCAAATTTACTAACCCACCCTTCTACACCCTCATCCAGGTCATTTATAAAAATGACAAACATCAGTGGCCCCAAAACAGATCCTTCCGGTACACCACTAGTAACTAAACTCCAGGATGAACATTTGCCATCAACCACCACCCTCTGTCTTCTTTCAGCTAGCCAATTTCTGATCCAAAGCACTAAATCACCTTCAACCCCATACTTCCGTATTTTCTGCAATAGCCTACCGTGGGGAACCTTATCAAACGCCTTACTGAAATCCATATACACCACATCCACGGCTTTACCCTCATCCACCTGTTTGGTCACCTTCTCAAAAAACTCAATAAGGTTTGTGAGGCACGACCTACCCTTCACAAAACCGTGCTGACTATCGCGAATGAACTTATTCTTTTCAAGATGATTATAAATCCTGTCTCTTATAACCTTTTCCAACATTTTACCCACAACCGAAGTAAGGCCCACAGGTCTATAATTACCAGGGCTGTCTCTACTCCCCTTCTTGAACAAGGGGACAATATTTGCTATCCTCCAGTCTTCCGGCATTATTCCTGTCTAAATGACGACATAAAGATCAAGGACAAAGGCTCTGCAATATCCTCCCTGGCTTCCCAGAGAATCCTAGGATAAATCCCATCTGGCCCAGGGGACTTATCTATTTTCACACTTTCCAAAATTGCTAACACCTCCTCCTTGTGAACCTCAATCCCATCTAGCCTAGTAGTCTGAATCTCAGTATTCTCCTCGACAACACTTTCTTTCTCTACTGTAAATACTGACGCAAAATATTCATTTAACGCTTCCCCTATCCCCTCTGATTCCACACACAACTTCCCACTACTATCCTTGATTGGCCCTAATCTAACTCTAGTCATTCTTTTATTCCTGATACACCTATAGAAAGCCTTAGGGTTTTCCTTGATCCTATCTGCCAATGACTTCTCGTGTCCTCTCCTTGCTCTTCTTAGCTCTCCCTTCAGATCCTTCCTGGCTAGCTTGTAACTCTCAAGCGCCCTAACTGAGCGCCCTTACTAGAAAGGCAGATAAAATGAGGGTGTTGATTAGCACATGGGAATACGATATTATTGCTATCACAGAGAAATGGTTGAGGGAGGGACAGGACTGGCAGCTCAATATTCCAGGGTATAGAATCTTCAAGCATGACAGGGGAGAGGATAAAAGAGGAGGTGGCATTGCACTGTTGATTAGGGAGTCAATTACTGCAGTAAGGAGGGATGACATCTTAGAAGGTTCCTCAAATGAGGCCATATGGGTAGAACTTAAAAACAAAATGGGGGCAATCACTTGGCTGGGTGTGTACTACAGACCTCCAAACAGTCAGCAAGAGATAAGAGGAGCAGATATGTAGGGCAAATCTCAGAGAGGTGTAAAAATAATAAGGTAATAATAGTAGGGGATTTCAACTTCCCCTATATCAACTGGGCTAGTCTTAGTGCAAAAGACTTAAAGGGGGCGGAATCCTTAAAATGCATACAGGAGAGCTTTTTGAGCCAGTACACAGAAAGTCCTACAAGAGAAGGGGCAGTACTGGACCTAATCCTAGGGAATGAAGCCGGTCAAGTGGTAGAAGTGTCAGTGGGGAAGCATTTCAGGATAGTGACCATAACTTTGTAAGATTTAAGATAGTTATGGAAAAGGACAAAGACGGCCCGGAAATAAAGGTACTGAATTGGGGGAAGGCCGATTTCAATATGATAAAACAGGATCTGGCCAAAGTGGACTGGGAGCAGCTACTTGTCGAAAAGTCTACATCACATCAGTGGGAAACATTCAAAGAGGAAATTGTGAGAGCTCAGAGCCAACATGTACCCGTTAAGGTGAAGGGTAGGACCAACAAGTCCAGGGAACCCTGGATGTCAAGGGATATAAAGCATTGGATCAGGAAAAAAAAAGGAGGCTCACGGCAGATGCCAAGCACTGAAAACAGCGGAGGCACTAGAGGAGTATAGAAAGTGTAGGGTGGCACTTAAAAAACTAATTAGGAGAGCGAAGAGGGGACATGAAAAAACAGTGGCGGGCAAGATAAAGGAAAATCCCAAGGCATTTTATAAGTATATTAAGGGTATGAAGATAAACAGGGAAAGAGTAGGGCCCATTAGGGACCAAAGTGGTAATCTGTGTGTAGAGCCGGAGGATACAGGTGAGGTTTTAAATGATTACTTTTCATCTGTGTTCACTATGGAGAAGGACGATGTAGGTGTAGAGATTGGAGGGGGATTGTGATATACTTGAACATATTAGCACAGAAAGGGAGGAAATATTAGCTGTTTTAGAGGGCTTAAAAGTGGATAAATCCCCAGGCCCAGATGAGATGAATCCCAGGCTGTTATGTGAGGCAAGGGAGGAGATAGCAGGGGCTTTGATACAAATTTTCAAATCCTCTCTGGCCACAGGAGAGGTGCCAGAGGACTGGAAGACAGCGAATGTGGTACCATTATTCAAGAAGGGTAGTAGGGATAAACCAGGTAATTACAGGCTGGTGAGTCTATCATCAGTGGTTGGGAAAATATGGGAAAAAATTCTGAGGAACAGGATTAATCTCCACTTGGAGAGGCAGCGATTAATCAGGGATCGTCAGCATGGCTTTGTCAGGGAAAGATCGTGTCTAACTAACTTTATTGAATTTTTCGAGGTGACTAGATGTGTAGATGAGGGTAAAGCATTTGATGTAGTCTACATGGATTTCAGTAAGGCTTTTGATAAGGTCCCACATGGGAGATTGGTTAAGAAGGTAAGAGCCCATGGGATCCAGGGAAATTTGGCAAATTGGATCCAAAATTGGCTTAGTGGCAGGAGGCAGAGTGTAATGGTGGAGGATTGTTTTTGCGAGTGGAAGCCTGCGACCAGTAGTGTACCGCAGGGATCGGTGCTGGGACCCTTGCTGTTTGTACTGTACATTAATGATTTAGACATGAATATAGGAGGCATGATCAGTAAGTTTGCAGATGACATGAAAATTGGTGGTGTTGTAAATCGTGAGGAGGAAAGCCTTAGATTACAGGACGATATAGATGGGCGGAGCAGTGGCAAATGGAATTTAATCCTGAGCAGTGTGAGGTAATGCATTTTGGGAGGACTAACAAGGCAAGGGAATATACAATGGATGGTAGGACCCTAGGAAGTACAGAGGGTCAGACGGACCTTGGTGTACTTGTCCATAGATCACTGAAGGCAGCAGCACAGGTAGATAAGGTGGTTAGGATGGTACATGGGATACTCGCCTTTATTAGCTGAGGCACAGAATATAAAAGCAGGGAGGTTATGATGGAGCTGTATAAAACGCTAGTTAGGCCACAGCTGGAGTACTGTGTATAGTTCTGGGCACCACACTATAGGAAGGATGTGATTGTACTGGAGAGGGTGCAGAGGAGATTCACCAGAATGTTGCCTGGGCTGGAGCATTTCAGCTATGAAGAGAGATTGAAAAGGCTAGGGTTGTTTTCCTTAGAGCAGAGAAGGCTGGGGGGATATGATTGAGGTATACAAAATTATGAGGGGCATTGATAGGTTAGATAGGAAGAAACTTTTTCCCTTAGCACAGGGGTCAAGAACCAGGGGGCATAGATTTAGGGTAAGGGGCCGGAGGTTCAGGGGGGATTTGACGAAAAATGTTTTCACCCAGAGGGTGGTTGGAATCTGGAACACACTACCTGAAGAGGTGGTGGAGGCAGGAACCCTCACAACATTTAAGAAGTATTTAGATGAACACTTGAAACGCCATAGCATACAAAGCTATGGGCCAAGTGCAGGAATATGGGATTAGAATAGTTGGGTGCTGGATGGCCGGCACAGACACGATGGGCCTGTTTCTGTGCTGTATAACTCTATGACTCTAATAGGGTTTAATGTGTAACATGATCATTGGGGAGATGGTGGCATAGTGGCAAAGTCGCTGAACTAGTCATCTAGAGGCCCAGGCTAGTGCCCTGGGGACACGGGTTCAAATCCCACCAGGGCAGCTAGTGGAACTGAAATTCAATTAAAAAATAACAATCTGGACTGGTGCCATGAAACTATCATCAGTTGTTATAAAAACCCATCTGATTCACTAATGTCCTTTATGAAGGAAATCTGTCTGCCATCTTTACCTGGTCTGGCCTACATGAACTCCAGCCCACAGCAACTGCCCTCTGAAATGGCCAACAATTGCTGGCTTTGCCAGTGATGCTCACATCCCATGAAAGAATAAAAACAAAGACTCCCCCACAAGCATCTACCCTTCAAGTCCTCTCAGGATTTTATATGTTTCAATAAGATCACCTCTCACTCTTCCAAACTCCAATGGGTATAGACCCAGTTGCTCAACCTTTCCTCACAAGACAACTCATTCTTCCCAGGAGTCAGTCGAGTGAGCCTCCTCTGAACTGCTTCTAATTCAATTATATCCTTTCTTAAGTAAGGAGACCAAAACTGTACACAGTTGCAGTCCAACTAAGGCCTTGTACAGCTTTGGCAACACCTCTCCACTTTTATGCTTGATTCCCCCTACAATAAATGCCAACATGCCATTTGTTTTCCTAATTACTTGCAGTACCTGAATGCTATCCTTTTGTGATTGATATACCAGGACACCCAGATCCCACTGTACTTTTTTGTAGCGGCGACAGGGAGAGTGAGGTGGCAGCTGGGTAAGTAAGTCCCATATATTTGGGCCTTTTCTGAACCCGAGACACTACACCAGTAGTGTCTCCCACCCGCCCTCCTCCTCTAACCAAAAAAAAGGACTCGGTGGTGTGTAGATAAGGTAAGGCTTTTTCTATTTCTTTTCTTTTTTCCGTGTGATTGGGAAAAACTTTTCGTTCCTTTTTCATTTATCTAAGTTAAGACTAAGTTAAGCTTAAGATTAAAAATGGCAGGAGATCTCAGACCCGTGTCATGCTCCTCTTGCTCAATGTGGGAGCTCAGGGACACGGCTGATGTCCCTGAATCCTTCACGTGCTGGAAGTGTGTCCAGCTGCAGCTCTTGTTAGACCGCATGACGGCTCTGGAGCTGCGGATGGACTCACTTTGGAGCATCCGCGATGCTGAGGAGGTCGTGGATAGCACGTTTAGCGAATTGGTCACACCGCAGATTAGGATTGCTGAGGGAGAAAGGGAATGGGTGACCAAAAGGCAGAGAAAGAGCAGGAAGGCAGTACAGGTGTCCCCTGCGGTCATCTCCCTCCAAAACAGGTATACCGTTGTGGATACTGTTGGGGGAGATGGCTCACCAGGGGAAGGCAACAGTAGCCAGGTTCATGGCACCGTGGCTGGCTCTGCTGTTCAGAAGGGCGGGAAAAAGAGTGGAAGGGCTATAGTCATAGGGGATTCGATTGTAAGGGGAGTAGATAGGCGGTTCTGTGGTCGAAAACGAGACTCCCGAATGGTATGTTGCCTCCCAGGTGCACGGGTCAGGGATGTCTCAGATCGGCTGCAGAACATTCTGAAGGGGGAGGGTGAACAGCCAGTTGTCGTTGTGCACATAGGCACCAATGATATAGGTAAAAAACGGGATGAGGTCCTACAAGCAGAGTTTAGGGAGTTAGGAGCCAAGTTAAAAAGTAGGACCTCAGAGGCAGTAACCTCAGGATTGCTACCAGTGCCACGTGATAGTCAGAGTAGAAATGAAAGAATAGTCAGGATGAATGCGTGGCTTGAGAGATGGTGCAGGAGGGAGGGGTTCAGATTTTTGGGACATTGGGACCGGTTCTGGGGGAGGTGGGACTATTACAAATTGGACGGTCTACACCTGGGCCGGACTGGAACCAATGTCCTTGGGGGTGCTTTTGCTAACGCTGTTGGGGAGGGTTTAAACTAATGTGGCAGGGGGATGGGAACCAAATGAGGTCAGTGGACAGTAAGGAGGTAGTAACTAAAGCCTGTAAGGAACTAGATAATGAAGTCAGCGTGACTAAGGGAAAGAGTAGGCAGGGAGCAGATGATGAATATAAAGGGACTGGTGGTCTGAGGTGCATTTGTTTTAATGCAAGAAGTGTAGTTGGTAAGGCAGATGAACTTAGGGCTCGGATTAGTACCTGGGAGTATGATGTTATTGCTATTACTGAGACTTGGTTGAGGGAAGGGCACGATTGGCAACTAAATATCCCAGGATATCGATGCTTCAGGCGGGATAGAGAGGGAGGTAAAAGGGGTGGAGGAGTTGCATTACTGGTCAAAGAGGATATCACAGCTGTGCTGAAGGAGGGCACTATGGAGGACTCGAGCAGTGAGGCAATATGGGCAGAACTCAGAAATAGGAAGGGTGCGGTAACAATGTTGGGGCTGTACTACAGGCCTCCCAACAGCGAGCGTGAGATAGAGGTACAAATATGTAAACAGATTATGGAAAGATGTAGGAGCAACAGGGTGGTGGTGATAGGAGATTTTAATTTTCCCAACATTGACTGGGATTCGCTTAATGTTAGAGGTCCAGATGGAGCAGAATTTGTAAGGAGCATCCAGGAGGGTTTTCTAGAGCAGTATGTAAATAGTCCAACTCGGGAAGGGGCCATACTGGACCTGGTGTTGGGGAATGAGCCCGGCCAGGTTGTTGAAGTTTCAGTAGGGGACTACTTTGGGAATAGTGATCACAATTCCGTAAGTTTTAGAATACTCATGGACAAAGACGAGAGTGGTCCTAAAGGAAGAGTGCTAAATTGGGGGAAGGTCAACTATACCAAAATTCGGCAGGAGCTGGGGAATGTAGATTGGGAGCAGCTGTTTGAAGATAAATCCACATTTGATATGTGGGAGGCTTTTCAAGAGAGATTGATTAGCGTGCAGGAGAGACATGTTCCTGTGAAAATGAGGGATAGAAATGGCAAGATTAGGGAGCCATGGATGACAGGTGAAATTGTGAGACTAGCTAAGAGGAAAAAGGAAGCATACATAAGGTCTAGGAGGCTGAAGAAAGACGAAGCTTTGGAAGAATATCGGGAATGTAGGACCAATCTGAAACGAGGAATTAAGAGGGCTAAAAGGGGTCATGAAATATCTTTAGCAAACAGGTTTAAGGAAAATCCCAAAGCCTTTTATTCATATATAAGGAGCAAGAGGGTAACTAGAGAAAGGATTGGCCCACTAAAGGACAAAGGAGGAATGTTATGCTTGGAGTCAGAGAAAATGGGTGAGATTCTAAACGAGTACTTTGTATCAACGAGGAGAGGGACATGACGGATGTTGAGGTTAGGGACAGATGTTTGATTACTCTTGGTCAAGTTGGCATAAGGAGGGAGATAGTGTTGGGTATTCTAAAAGGCATTAAGGTGGACAAGTCCCCAGGTCCGGATGGGATCTATCCCAGGTTACTGAGGGAAGCGAGAGAGGAAATAGCTGGGGCCTTAACAGATATCTTTGCAGCATCCTTAAACACGGGTGAGGTCCCGGAGGACTGGAGAATTGCTAATGTTGTCCCCTTGTTTAAGAAGGGTAGCAGGGATAATCCAGGTAATTATAGACCGGTGAGCCTGACGCCAGTGGTAGGGAAGCTGCTGGAGAAGATACTGAGGGATAGGATCTATTCCCATTTGGAAGAAAATGGGCTTATCAGTGATAGGCAACATGGTTTTGTGCAGGGAAGGTCATGTCTTACCAACTTAATAGAATTCTTTGAGGAAGTGACAAAGTTGATTGATGAGGGAAGGGCTGTTGATGTCATATGCATGGACTTCAGTAGGGCGTTTGATAAGGTTCCCCATGGTAGGTTGATGGAGAAAGTGAAGTCGCATGGGGTCCAGGGTGTACTAGCTAGATGGATAAAGAACTGGCTGGGCAACAGGAGACAGAGAGTAGCAGTGGAAGGGAGTTTCTCAAAATGGAGACGTGTGACCAGTGGTGTTCCACAGGGATCCGTGCTGGGACCACTGTTGTTTGTGATATACATAAATAATTTGGAGGAAAGTATAGGAGGTCTGATTAGCAAGTTTGCAGACGACACTAAGATTGGTGGAGTAGCAGATAGTGAAGGGGACTGTCAGAGAATACAGCAGAATATAGATAGATTGGAGAGTTGGGCAGAGAAATGGCAGATGGAGTTCAATCCGGGCAAATGCGAGGTGATGCATTTTGGAAGATCCAATTCAAGAGTGAACTATACAGTAAATGGAAAAGTCCTGGGGAAAATTGATGTACAGAGAGATTTGGGTGTTCAGGTCCATTGTTCCCTGAAGATGACAACGCAGGTCAATCGAGTAGTCAAGAAGGCATACGGCATGCTTTCCTTCATCGGACGGGGTATTGAGTACAAGAGTTGGCAGGTCATGTTACAGTTGTATAAGAATTTGGTTCGGCCACATTTGGAATACTGCGTGCAGTTCTGGTCGCCACATTATCAAAAGGATGTAGATGTTTTGGAGAGGGTGCAGAGGAGGTTCACCAGGATGTTGCCTGGTATGGAGAGCGCTAGCTATGAAGAGAGGTTGAGTAGATTAGGATTATTTTCATTAGAAAGACGGAGGTTGAGGGGGGAACCTGATTGAGGTGTACAAAATCATGAGAGGTCTAGACAGGGTGGATAGCAAGAAGCTTTTTCCGAGAGTGGGGGATTCAATTACAAGGGGACACGAGTTCAAAGTGAGAGGGGAAAAGTTTAGGGGGGATATGCGTGGAAAGTTCTTTACGCAGAGGGTGGTGGGTGCCTGGAACGCGTTGCCAGCAGAGGTGGTAGATGCGAACACGATGGCGTCTTTTAAGATGTATCTAGACAGATACATGAATGGGCAGGAAGTAAAGAGATACAGAACCTTAGAAAATAGGCGACAGGTTTAGAGAGAGGATCTGGATCGGCGCAGGCTTGGAGGGCCGAAGGGCCTGTTCCTGTGCTGTAATTTTCTTTGTTCTTTGTACTGTCGTTTTGCACACACTCCTGTCGGGGTCAAGCTAACATTTGCATATACACTCAGCCCCCAAGGGCACTGTCTAAACTTTCCAATCCACCCTTACCCGTGTTTTGAAGAGCTGATTATACACCTCCAGCAGCCTGGGTAAGGATATTCCTATCTCTTGCATGGTGAAGGTCACAAAGCCAGTGTCCCAGGTAAGCACACAGGATTGCTGCTCCAGGTACTGGACCAAGAACTCTGCAAAAGGAATGAGAACAGTTATATGCATGTCCATGCGATACCACCTCATCCTGGACACCTTCCTCGACTCTCTGGCTCCATGAGCAGCTTCCCTAACCCATGGCCTGATATACGATTGTGCCCATTGGATGCATCTGTCGTTATTCTCCAGCAGGGAGTCATGCACAGTACGGATGGAGAGTCTCTGTCTGGATGGCTTTCTGTGGTGGCACTTCCCACTTCCACACCCTCTCCTCTCCAGTGCTCCTCCTCTTCCCTCTTTGGACTAACAATAAATGGCCTGTACTGTGGGTGGTGTCAGCTGTTTAAATCCAGCAGATGCCTGGTCAAATCTACAGTTCCCGAGGCACACTGCTATAAAACTACATCTAACCTTGCAAATTAGGGAGGAGGATGTGGTGCCAACGGGGCAGGGGGAAGACATAATGTTTGGCAACAGGGAGGGGTGGGGGGCGGTGGGAGAATATGGGAGGGGGCGGAGGGAGAACGAGGGGTTGGGGGGGGGGGAAGAACGAGGGGCTGGGGGGGGAAGAACGAGGGGCTGGGGGGGGGGGGGGAAGAACGAGGGGCTGGGGGGGGGGGGGAAGAACGAGGGGCTGGGGGGGGGGGAAGAACGAAGGGCTGGGGGGGGAACGAGGGGCTGGGGGGGGAACGAGGGGCTGGGGGGGGAACGAGGGGCTGGGGGGGGAACGAGGGGCTGGGGGGGGAACGAGGGGCTGGGGGGGGAACGAGGGGCTGGGGGGGGAACGAGGGGCTGGGGGGGGAACGAGGGGCTGGGGGGAGAACGAGGGGCTGGGGGGGGAACGAGGGGCTGGGGGGGGAACGAGGGGCTGGGGGGAAGAACGAGGGGCTGGGGGGAAGAACGAGGGGCTGGGGGGAAGAACGAGGGGCTGGGGGGGGGGGAAGAACGAGGGGCTGGGGGGGGGAAGAACGAGGGGCTGGGAGGGGGGGAAGAACGAGGGGCTGGGGGGGGGGGGGGGAAGAACGAGGGGCTGGGGGGGGGGAAGAACGAAGGGCTGGGGGGGGAACGAGGGGCTGGGGGGGGAACGAGGGGCTGGGGGGGGAACGAGGGGCTGGGGGGGGAACGAGGGGCTGGGGGGGGAACGAGGGGCTGGGGGGGGAACGAGGGGCTGGGGGGGGAACGAGGGGCTGGGGGGGGAACGAGGGGCTGGGGGGGGAACGAGGGGCTGGGGGGGGAACGAGGGGCTGGGGGGGGAACGAGGGGCTGGGGGGGGAACGAGGGGCTGGGGGGGGAACGAGGGGCTGGGGGGGGAACGAGGGGCTGGGGGGGAACGAGGGGCTGGGGGGGGAACGAGGGGCTGGGGGGGGGAACGAGGGGCTGGGGGGGGAACGAGGGGCTGGGGGGGGAACGAGGGGCTGGGGGGGGAACGAGGGGCTGGGGGGGAACGAGGGGCTGGGGGGGGAACGAGGGGCTGGGGGGGGAACGAGGGGCTGGGGGGGGAACGAGGGGCTGGGGGGGGAACGAGGGGCTGGGGGGGGAACGAGGGGCTGGGGGGGGAACGAGGGGCTGGGGGGGGAACGAGGGGCTGGGGGGGGAACGAGGGGCTGGGGGGGGAACGAGGGGCTGGGGGGGGAACGAGGGGCTGGGGGGGGAACGAGGGGCTGGGGGGGGAAACGAGGGGCTGGGGGGGGAACGAGGGGCTGGGGGGAAGAACGAGGGGCTGGGGGGAAGAACGAGGGGCTGGGGGGAAGAACGAGGGGCTGGGGGGAAGAACGAGGGGCTGGGGGGAAGAACGAGGGGCTGGGGGGAAGAACGAGGGGCTGGGGGGAAGAACGAGGGGCTGGGGGGAAGAACGAGGGGCTGGGGGGAAGAACGAGGGGCTGGGGGGAAGAACGAGGGGCTGGGGGGAAGAACGAGGGGCTGGGGGAAGAACGAGGGGCTGGGGGGAAGAACGAGGGGCTGGGGGGAAGAACGAGGGGCTGGGGGGAAGAACGAGGGGCTGGGGGGAAGAACGAGGGGCTGGGGGGAAGAACGAGGGGCTGGGGGGAAGAACGAGGGGCTGGGGGGAAGAACGAGGGGCTGGGGGGAAGAACGAGGGGCTGGGGGGAAGAACGAGGGGCTGGGGGGAAGAACGAGGGGCTGGGGGGAAGAACGAGGGGCTGGGGGGAAGAACGAGGGGCTGGGGGGAAGAACGAGGGGCTGGGGGGAAGAACGAGGGGCTGGGGGGAAGAACGAGGGGCTGGGGGGAAGAACGAGGGGCTGGGGGGAAGAACGAGGGGCTGGGGGGAAGAACGAGGGGCTGGGGGGAAGAACGAGGGGCTGGGGGGAAGAACGAGGGGCTGGGGGGAAGAACGAGGGGCTGGGGGGAAGAACGAGGGGCTGGGGGGAAGAACGAGGGGCTGGGGGGAAGAACGAGGGGCTGGGGGGAAGAACGAGGGGCTGGGGGGAAGAACGAGGGGCTGGGGGGGGGGGAAGAATGAGGGGCTGGGGGGGGGGGGAAGAATGAGGGGCTGGGGGGGGGGGGAAGAAAGAGGGGCTGGGGGGGGAAGAACGAAGGGCTGGGGGGGGGAAGAACGAGGGGCTGGGGGGGGGGGAAGAACGAGGGGCTGGGGGGGGGGGGGAAGAACGAGGGGCTGGGGGGGGGGAAGAACGAGGGGCTGGGGGGGGAAGAACGAGGGGCTGGGGGGGGAACGAGGGGCTGGGGGGGGGGGAAGAACGAGGGGCTGGGGGGGGAAGAACGAGGGGCTGGGGGGGGGGGAAGAACGAGGGGCTGGGGGGGGAAGAACGAGGGGCTGGGGGGGGGGGGAAGAACGAGGGGCTGGGGGGGGAAGAACGAGGGGCTGGGGGGGGAACGAGGGGCTGGGGGGGGGGGAAGAACGAGGGGCTGGGGGGGGAAGAACGAGGGGCTGGGGGGGGGAAGAACGAGGGGCTGGGGGGGGGAAGAACGAGGGGCTGGGGGGGGGAAGAACGAGGGGCTGGGGGGGGAAGAACGAGGGGCTGGGGGGGGAAGAACGAGGGGCTGGGGGGGGAAGAACGAGGGGCTGGGGGGGGAACGAGGGACTGGGGGGGGAACGAGGGGCTGGGGGGGGAAGAACGAGGGGCTGGGGGGGGAACGAGGGACTGGGGGGGGAACGAGGGGCTGGGGGGGGAACGAGGGGCTGGGGGGGGAACGAGGGGCTGGGGGGGGAACGAGGGGCTGGGGGGGGAACGAGGGGCTGGGGGGGGAACGAGGGGCTGGGGGGGGAACGAGGGGCTGGGGGGGGAACGAGGGGCTGGGGGGGGAACGAGGGGCTGGGGGGGGAACGAGGGGCTGGGGGGAAGAACGAGGGGCTGGGGGGAAGAACGAGGGGCTGGGGGGAAGAACGAGGGGCTGGGGGGAAGAACGAGGGGCTGGGGGGAAGAACGAGGGGCTGGGGGGAAGAACGAGGGGCTGGGGGGAAGAACGAGGGGCTGGGGGGAAGAACGAGGGGCTGGGGGGAAGAACGAGGGGCTGGGGGGAAGAACGAGGGGCTGGGGGGGGGGGAAGAACGAGGGGCTGGGGGGGGGGGAAGAACGAGGGGCTGGGGGGGGGGGAAGAACGAGGGGCTGGGGGGGGGGGGAAGAACGAGGGGCTGGGGGGGGGAAGAACGAAGGGCTGGGGGGGGAACGAGGGGCTGGGGGGGGAACGAGGGGCTGGGGGGGGAACGAGGGGCTGGGGGGGGAACGAGGGGCTGGGGGGGGAACGAGGGGCTGGGGGGGGAACGAGGGGCTGGGGGGGGAACGAGGGGCTGGGGGGGGAACGAGGGGCTGGGGGGGGAACGAGGGGCTGGGGGGGGAACGAGGGGCTGGGGGGGGAACGAGGGGCTGGGGGGGGAACGAGGGGCTGGGGGGGGAACGAGGGGCTGGGGGGGGAACGAGGGGCTGGGGGGGGAACGAGGGGCTGGGGGGGGAACGAGGGGCTGGGGGGGGAACGAGGGGCTGGGGGGGGAACGAGGGGCTGGGGGGGGAACGAGGGGCTGGGGGGGGAACGAGGGGCTGGGGGGGGAACGAGGGGCTGGGGGGGGAACGAGGGGCTGGGGGGGGAACGAGGGGCTGGGGGGGGAACGAGGGGCTGGGGGGGGAACGAGGGGCTGGGGGGGGAACGAGGGGCTGGGGGGGGAACGAGGGGCTGGGGGGGGAACGAGGGGCTGGGGGGGGAACGAGGGGCTGGGGGGGGAACGAGGGGCTGGGGGGAAGAACGAGGGGCTGGGGGGAAGAACGAGGGGCTGGGGGGAAGAACGAGGGGCTGGGGGGAAGAACGAGGGGCTGGGGGGAAGAACGAGGGGCTGGGGGGAAGAACGAGGGGCTGGGGGGAAGAACGAGGGGCTGGGGGGAAGAACGAGGGGCTGGGGGGAAGAACGAGGGGCTGGGGGGAAGAACGAGGGGCTGGGGGGAAGAACGAGGGGCTGGGGGGAAGAACGAGGGGCTGGGGGGAAGAACGAGGGGCTGGGGGGAAGAACGAGCGGCTGGGGGGAAGAACGAGGGGCTGGGGGGAAGAACGAGGGGCTGGGGGGAAGAACGAGGGGCTGGGGGGAAGAACGAGGGGCTGGGGGGAAGAACGAGGGGCTGGGGGGAAGAACGAGGGGCTGGGGGGAAGAACGAGGGGCTGGGGGGAAGAACGAGGGGCTGGGGGGAAGAACGAGGGGCTGGGGGGAAGAACGAGGGGCTGGGGGGAAGAACGAGGGGCTGGGGGGAAGAACGAGGGGCTGGGGGGAAGAACGAGGGGCTGGGGGGAAGAACGAGGGGCTGGGGGGAAGAACGAGGGGCTGGGGGGAAGAACGAGGGGCTGGGGGGAAGAACGAGGGGCTGGGGGGAAGAACGAGGGGCTGGGGGGAAGAACGAGGGGCTGGGGGGAAGAACGAGGGGCTGGGGGGAAGAACGAGGGGCTGGGGGGAAGAACGAGGGGCTGGGGGGAAGAACGAGGGGCTGGGGGGAAGAACGAGGGGCTGGGGGGAAGAACGAGGGGCTGGGGGGAAGAACGAGGGGCTGGGGGGAAGAACGAGGGGCTGGGGGGGGGGGAAGAATGAGGGGCTGGGGGGGGGGGAAGAATGAGGGGCTGGGGGGGGGGGGAAGAAAGAGGGGCTGGGGGGGGAAGAACGAAGGGCTGGGGGGGGGGAAGAACGAGGGGCTGGGGGGGGGGGAAGAACGAGGGGCTGGGGGGGGGGGGAAGAACGAGGGGCTGGGGGGGGGGGGAAGAACGAGGGGCTGGGGGGGGGGGGAAGAACGAGGGGCTGGGGGGGGGGGGAAGAACGAGGGGCTGGGGGGGGGGGGAAGAACGAGGGGCTGGGGGGGGGGGGGAAGAACGAGGGGCTGGGGGGGGGGGAAGAACGAGGGGCTGGGGTGGGAAGAGACCGGGGAATGGGTGTGTCCTTACACAGAGAGAGAGAGCGAGACACTGTGTGTCACTATCAGCCAGAGACACTCTCTCGTTACTGTGATATCTTGCCCTGATTCGCTGATATGTACATACCAAGTGGAAAATAGCGTGGAGTCCCAGCATAAAGTTTTCCCAGAGACACAAGCTTCATACTCAGGGTCTGCATCCGATCCATGCAACTCATCAACCTGCTGTCAGCCAATTCTAAAAAAAAATCAGCAATGGGAAAGGTTAGAGGGACAGAGAGAGAAACACAGAAAGGAAGAGATTTCAGTTTTCCCACATCACAGAGAGACAAACGAGGGGTTGGCGGGGGGGGGGGGGGGAGGAGAACGAGGGGCTCGGGGAAGGGAGAATGAGGGGCTGGTGGGGGGGGGGTGAACGAGGGGCTGGTGGGGGGGGGGAGGCAGAACGAGGGGCCGGGGGGGGTGGAGAGAACGAGGGGCCGGGGGGGGTGGAGAGAACGAGGGGCCGGGGGGGGTGGAGAGAACGAGGGGCCGGGTGGGGTGGAGAGAACGAGGGGCCGGGTGGGGTGGAGAGAACGAGGGGCCGGGTGGGGTGGAGAGAACGAGGGGCCGGGTGGGGTGGAGAGAACGAGGGGCCGGGGGGGTGGAGAGAACGAGGGGCTGGGGGGGGTGGAGAGAACGAGGGGCTGGTGGGGTGGAGAGAACGAGGGGCTGGTGGGGGGGAGAGAACGAGGGGCTGGTGGGGGGGAGAACGAGGGGCTGGTGGGGGGGGGGGGGAAGAACGAGGGGCTGGTGGGGGGGGGGGAGAACGAGGGGCTGGTGGGGGGGGGGGGAGAACGAGGGGCTGGGGGAAGGGAGAACGAGGGGCTGGGGGAAGGGAGAACGAGGGGCTGGGGGAAGGGAGAACGAGGGGCTGGGGGAAAGGGAGAACGAGGGGCTGGGGGAAAGGGAGAACGAGGGGCTGGGGGAAAGGGAGAACGAGGGGCTGGGGGAAAGGGAGAACGAGGGGCTGGGGGAAAGGGAGAACGAGGGGCTGGGGGAAAGGGAGAACGAGGGGCTGGGGGAAAGGGAGAACGAGGGGCTGGGGGAAGGGAGAACGAGGGGCTGGGGGAAGGGAGAACGAGGGGCTGGGGGAAGGGAGAACGAGGGGCTGGTGGTGAGGGGGGGGGAGAGAACGAGGGTCTGGGGGGGTGGGGGGGAGAAAGAGAAAGAGAGAGAGAGGAAGACGGCGGGAGCAGCAGCAGGGAAAAATGGAAAAGTTTGGGAAGGTATGGTAAATCAAGTAGTAGAGAGAAGGCAAGAGAGAAAGGTATTAATATGGGAAATGATAAACAGACTGTGACAGGAAGGGACAGAGCGTACAAATCTAAGAGTAAATCAACTTTAAGGCTAGAGGTTACAAAAATAATAAAAGGACAAAACTAAAGGCTCTGTATCTGAATGCATGTAGCATTCGAAACAAAACAGAAGAACTGAGAGCACAGGATTTATATGCATTTGGAAAGGCATAGCCTGAATAGGGATAGTCAGTATGGCTTTTCGCGTGGGAAATCATGTCTCATGAATTTGACTGAGTTTTTTGAGGAGGTGACCAAGAGGATTGACAAGGGCAGGGCGATGGACGTTGTCTCCATGGACTTTAGCAAGGCCTTTGACAAGGTCCCACATGATAGGCTGGTCCAGAAAGTTCGAACACATGGGATCCAGGGTGAGCTAGCAAATTGGATACAAAATTGGCTTGGTGATAGGAGGCAGAGGGTGATAGTGGAGGGTTGTTTTTCAGATTGGAACCGGTGACCAGTGGTGTGCCGCAGGGATCGGTGCTGGGCCCTCTGTTGTTCGTCATATATATTAATGACTTTGATGTGAATGTAAGGGGCATGATTAGTAAGTTTGCAGATGACACCAAAATTGGTGGTATAGTGGAGAGTGGAGAAGGTTGTCTGAGGTTACAACAGGATATAGATCAACTGGGAAAGTGGGCAAGGGAGCGGCAAATGGAATTTAACGCAGACAAGTGCGAAGTGATGCATTTTGAGAAGTTAAACCAGGGCAGGACATATACAGTGAATGGCAGGGCCCTGGGGAGTGTTGTTGAGCAGAGACACCTTGGGGTGCAAGTACATAGTTCCCTGAAAGTGGCAACACAGGTCGACAGGGTGGTGAAGAAGGCCTATGGCATGCTTGCCTTCATTGACCGAGGCACTGAGTACAAGAGTTGGGACGTCATGTTACAGTTGTGCATAACGTTGGTTCGGCCGCATTTGGAGTACTGTGTACAGTTCTGGTCGCCGCACTACAGAAAAGATGTGATTAAGCTAGAGAGGGTGCAGAAAAGATTCACAAGGATGTTGCCTGGTTTGGAGAGCTTGAGTTATAAAGAGAGATTGGATAGGCTGGATCTGTTTTCCCTGGAGCGAAGGAGGCTGAGAGGGGACATGATAGAGGGATATAAAATTATGAGAGCCATAGATAGGATAGATAGCCAGAGTCTGTTTCCCATGGTAGGGGTGACTAAAACTAGAGGGCATAGATTTAAGGTGAGAGGGAGGTGGTTTAAAGGGGTTCAAAGGGGTAAATTTTTCACACAAAGAATAGCGGGTATCTGGAATGAGCTGCCAGAGGAGGTGGTGGAGGCAGGAACAGTAGTGACATTTAAGAGGCGTCTGGACAGGTACTTGAATGAGCAAGACATAGAAGGATATGGAATTAATGCAGGCAGGTGGGATTAGCCTAGATAGGCATTGTGGTCAGCATGGACGTGGTGGGCCGAAGGGCCTGTTTCTATGCTGTACGACTCCATGACTATGACAAATAGAAATAAGTAAGTACGATCTGACAGCCATTCCAGAAACATGACTGCAGGATGACATAGATTGGGACCTGAATATTGAAGGGTACATGGCATTTAGGAAGGACAGGAAGCGAGGAAAAGGTGGAGGGGTAGCTCTGTTAATTAATGATGGTATTAGCACAATAGAGAGGGATGACCTAAGTTCAGGAGACCAGGATGCAGAAGCAGTTTGGGTGGAGATGAGAAATCATAAAGGCAAGAAGTCACTTGTGGGAGTGGTGTACAGGCCACCTGACATCAACCACACTGTAGGACAGGGTATAAAGGAAGAAATAATGGCAGCTTGTCAGAAAGGTACAGCAATAATTATGGGGGATTTTGACCGACATATAGACTGGAAAAATGAGATGGGCAGAGGTAGCCTAGATGAGTACATAGAATGTTTTCGGGATAGTTTCTTGGAACAATACGTTCTGGAGCCAACCAGAGAGCAGGCTATACTAGACCTGGTATTCTGCAACGAGATCGGATTAATTAATGACCTCATAGTTAAGGCGCCCCTAGGTAGCAGTGATCATAATATGATTGAATTTTACATTTAGTTTGAGGGAGAGAAGAGTGGGCCGAAGACTAGCATTTTAAACTTAAATAAGGGAAATTATGAGGGCGTAGCTAGCTAAAGTGAACTGGCAAATCAGGTTAAGGGACAGTTCGATAGAGATGCAGTGGCAGACATTTAAGGGGATACTTCAGAATACACAGAATAGATACATTTCAACGAGAAAGAAAAATTCCAAGAGTGGGACCCGTCATCCGTGGTTAACTAAAACAGTTAAAGATAGAATCAAACTTAAAGAAAAAGCCTATAATTGCGCAAAGATGGGAGGCAGGTCAGAAGATTGGACAGAATATAAAAAACAGCAAAGAATGACGAAAAGATTGATTAGGCAAAATTAGAGTATGAGAGAAAGCTAGCTAGAAATATAAAGAGAGATAGTAAGAGTTCTATTGATATTTAAAAAAGAAAAGTTAACAAAGTGAGCGTTTGTCCTATAGAAAGTGAGTCTAGGGAATTAATAATGGATAATAAGGAGATGGCAGATGAATTGAACAGATATTTTGCATCAGTCTTCACTATTGAGGATACAAGTAATATCCAGTATTAGCTGTAAGTCAGCAAATGGAAGAGAGGGAGGAATTCAAGAAAATTACAATCACCAGGGAAGTAGTACTGAACAAAATTGTTAGAGCTGCAGGCTGACAAGTCCCCGGGTTCTGATGGACATCATTTTAGGGTGTTAAACAAGTGGCTAGTGAGATAATTGATGCATTAGTTTTAATGTTCCAAAATTTCCTAGATTCTGGGAAGGTCCTGTTAGATTGGAAAATAGCGAATCTAACTCCTTTATTCAAAAAGGGAGACAAAAAGCAGGCAACTACTGCCCAGTTAGCGTAACATCTGTCTTAGGGAACATGTTAGAAGCTATTATTAAAGACGTTATAGCAGGGCACTTAGCAAAATAGAAGGTAACCAGGCAGAGTCAACATGGTTTTGTGAAAGGGAAATCATGTTTAACCAATTTAGTGAACTTCTTTGAGGGAGTTACATGTGCTGCAGATAAAGGGGAACCAGTGGATGTATTGTATGTGGATTTCCAGAAGGCATTTGATAAGGTACCACATCAAAGGTTATTGCAGAAAATAAAAGCTCATGGTGCAGGGGGTAACATATTGGCATGGTTGGGGGGCAGGTAGAAGATTGGCCAGCTAACAGGAAACAAAGAATAGGCATAAATGGGTCATTTTCTGGTTAGCAAGATGTAACGAGTGGTGTGTCCCAGGGATCTGTGCTGGGGCCTCAACTTTTTACAATTTATATAAATGAGTTAGGACCGAAGGTATGGTTGCTAAATTTGCTGATGACACAAAGATAGGTGGGAAAGTAACTTGTGAAGAGGACATAAGGGGGCTACAAAGGGACATAGATAGGTTAAGTGAGTGGGCAACGATCTGGCAAATTGAGTATAATGTGGGAAAGTGGGAAATTGTCCACTTTGGCAGGAAGAATAAAAAAGCATATTATCTAAATGGTGAGAGATTGCAGAGCTCTGAGATGCAGAGGGATCTGGGTGTCCTAGTGCATGAATCACAAAAAGTTAGTATGCAGGTACAGCATGTAATTAGGAAAGCTAATAGAACGTTATCGTTTATCACAAGGGGAATTGAATACAAAAGTAGGGAGGTTATGCTTCAGTTATACAGGGCATTGGTGAAACCACATCTGGAGTACTGTGTACAGTACCGGTCTCCTTATTTAAGGAAGGATGTAAATGCGTTGGAGGCAGTACACATAACATTTACTAGACTAATACCTGGAATGGGTGGGCTGTCTTACGAGGAAAGATTGGACAGGCTAGGCTTGTATCTGCTTATTTAGAAGAGTAAGAGGCGACTTGATTGAAACATAAAAGATCTTGAGGGGTCTTGACAGGGTGGATGTGGAAAGGACGTTTTCCCTTGTGGGAGAATCTGAACTAGGGGTCACTGTTTAAAAATAAGGGGTCGCCCATTTAAGACAGAGATGAGGAGAAACAGTTGCTCTCAGAGGGTTGAGAGTCTTTGGAATTCTCTTCCTCAAAAGGCGGTGGAAGCAGAGTCTTTGAATATTTTTAAGGCAGAGGTGATAGATTCTTGATAAACAAGGGGGTGGAAGGTTATCGCGGGTAGGCGGGAATGTGGAGTAATCAGTTCAGCCATGAATCTGTTGAATGGCGGAGCAGGCTCGAAGGGCCGACTGGCCTACTCCTGCTCCTAATTCGTATGTTCGTACTCACCTTTCTCAATGATTTCTTGCCAAAGGGTCTGCACCAGAATGGTGTCTGAGTGACCTGCGCAGTGGATGATAGCCAGCTTGCACTCTGAGAGACGGAAATGGTCGGCAAACTCTCCATACAACTGGAAAAGGCAAAACAGAATCTCAGAATCATAGAACCATACAGCACAAGAGGAAACAATTTGGCCCATCATCCCTGAGTAGCGCCTTGCTGTGAAAGAGCTGCCCCTTAGCCCAGTTCCCCATTCTGGCCACTTATAGCATTAGACAGTACAGGAAATGGTGATTCAGTCCATGTGGTCTGTGCCAGCTCTTTGAAAGAGCTATTCAAATTTGTCCCACTCCCCTGCCTTTTCCCATAGTCCATAAATTTTTTCTTGCTCAAGATTTATCCAATCCACTTTTCAAAGTTATTATTGAATGTGTTTCCACCACCCTTTCAGGTGACGCATTCCAGATCACAACAGCTCACTGCGTGAAAATCTTTTACCATCTGCCCTCTGGTTCTTTTTCTAATCACCTTAAATCTGTGTCCTCTGGTTATCAACGCTTCTGCCATCGGAAACAATTTCTCTTCATTCACTCCGTCATAACACTTTATATCAAACCTTACATTTCCTTTTTCTGTTCACTATACTTTTTACGTTCAGCTTGGTTCTCAACTGACATTTATCTGAAGTCTCCATTTTCTGGTCTTTTTTAATCTCGATATCTTTAGTTATCCAGCGAGATCTAGCTTTGGATTGCCTTCCATTCCCTCCCATGGGAATCTGTCAACTCTGTTCCCAAACCACTCCCTTTGAAGGGCCCTAATTGCACATTTGCTGTTTTATCTGCCAATCTTTGATCCTAACCCACCTGGGCCATATCCCTTTTCAACTCACTGAAATTAGCCCTCCTCCAGTTGAGCATTTTCATGTTTGATTGTTCCAGTTCTTTACCATAACTATTCAAGGAGAATGCGCAGAACATTCTGTCCGGGGGTAGTGGGGTGGGGACAGCTGGGCACAGGAGGCGGCCATTTGGCCCATTGGGTCCATGTCGGCTTTCTGTAAAGTGATCCAGTCAGTCCCATTCCCCATCTGTATCCTGTAGCCCTGCAACTTCATTTCCCTCAAGTGCCCATCCAATCTCCTTTTGAAATGATTCATCCTATCCGCTTCCACTACCATCTTGGGTACCAAGTTCCAGGTCATGACTACTTGCTGCATAAAGAAGAGCTTTCTCACATTCCCCCCTGCATCTCTTGTCAAAAACCTTCAACTGGTGTCTCCTAGTCTTGTACCATCAGTTAATGGGAACAGTTTTTCCTTGTCTAACTTATCTAAACACAAGAACACAAGGAATCGGAGCAGGAGTGGACCATGTGGCCCATCGAGCCTGCTCCGCCATTCAATACCATCACGGCTGATCTTGGGCTTCAAATCCACTTTCCTGCCCGTTCCCCAAATCCCTTGATTCCCTGCGAGACCAAAACTCTGTCTATCCCAGCCTTAAATATACTCAACGACAGAGCATCCACAACTCTCTGAGGTACAGAATTCCAAAGATTCACAACCCTTTGAATGAAGTAATTTCTCCTCACTGACCTGAAATGTTAACTCTGCTTCTCTCTCCACAGATGCTGCCAGACCTGCTGAGTATTTCCAGCATTTCTTGTTTTTATTTCAGATTTCCAGCATCTGCAGCATTTTGCTTTTAATTTCTCATCTCAGTCCTGAATGATTGACCCCTTATCCTGAGACTGTGTCCCCGTGTTTTAGATTACCTGTCATAATCTTGTACACCTCTATCAAATCTTCCCTCAATCTCCTTTGCTTCAAGGAGAACAACCCCAGCTTCTCCAACCTAACCTAGTTAGAAATAGAAAAACAGATAGTGAGAGTTTCTACAGGTATTTAAAAGGGAAAAGAGTAAGTAAAGTGAGCGTTGGTCCTCTAGAGAGTGAGAATGGGGAGCTAATAATGGAAAATAAGGAAATGGTGGAGGAACTGAACAGATTTTTTGCATCGGTCTTCACTGTGGAGGACACAAATAACATCCCAGAAATAATTGTGAATCAAGAGTTGAAAAGGAGGGAGGAACTTAAAAAAATTACCATCACCAAAAAAAAGAACTGAGAAATTTTTTAGAACTAAAAACTGACAAATCCCCTGGTCCGGATGGACTGCATCTGGGGTCTTAAAAGAAGTGGCTTTTTTTTTCATTTGTGGGATATGAGCGTCATTGGCAAGGTCAGCATTTATTGCCCATCCCTAATTGCCCTTGAACTAAAGGCCTGCTACCCAATCCGAACCCGACGGGACCCAACGACGTTCGGGTTGCTCTTCTGGGTCCGGCACACACAGCAAGAAGTGTTAAAAGTAAAAAAAACCTACCTGTCCTGGGAGTCTGGGCTGTCAAAGAGGGGAACTCTAAGTCTGCGCAGTGAGCGTCTCTATGACGTCATCACGCTCATGCTGCAGCTTCCTGCAGATTCGGAGTCGCAAGGTGGTCGGATCGGGCACGGGAAAAAAATGGAGGGACTCTGGCCAGATTGGGCTTGGGTCCGATGTGGTTTGGTCGGGTTCGGGTCGGGGTTTTTTTTTCCATGACCCAAGCAGGCCTTTCCCTTTAACTGAGTGGCTTGCTAAGCCATTTCAGAGGGCATTTTTAAGAGTCAACCACATTGCTGTGGGTCTGGAGTCACATGTCGGCCAGACCAGGTGAGGACAGCAGATTTCCTTCCTGAAAGGGCATTAGTGAACCAGATGGGTTTTTACAACAATCGACAATGGTTTCATGGTCATCATTAGAACATAGAACAGTACAGGCCCTTCGGCCCACGATGTTGTGCCGACCCTTTAACCTACTCTAAGATCAAACTACCTACATACCATTCATTCTACTATCATCCATGTACCTATCCAAGAGTCACTTAAATGTCCCTAATGTATCTGCTTCTACCACCACCACTGGCAGCGCATTCCACACACCCACCACTCTGTGTAAAGAACCTACCTCTGACATCTCCCCTGAACCTTCCTCCAATCACCTTAAAATTATTCCCCCTGTTGATAGCCCTGGGAAAAAGTCTCTGGCTATCCACTCTATCTATGCCTCTATCTTGTACCCCTCTATCAAGTCAACTCTCATCCTTCTGCGCTCCAATGAGAAAAGCCCTAGCTCCCTCAACCTTTCTTCATTAGACATGCCCTCCAGTCCAGGCAGCATCCTGGTAAATCTCCTCTGCACCCTCTCTAAAGCTTCCACATCCTTCCTATAATGAGGCGACCAGAACTGAACACAATATTCCAAGTGTGGTCCAACCAGTGCTTTATAGAGCTGCAGCATAACCTCGCGGCTCTTAAACTCAATCCCCCAGTTAATGACAGCCAACACACCATACGCTTTCTTAACAACCCTATCAACTTGCGTGGCAACTTTGAGGGATCTATGGACGAGGACCCCAAGATCCCTCTGTTCCTCCACATTGCCAAGAATCCTGTCTTTAAGCCTGTATTCTGCATTCAAATTCGACCTTCCAAAATGAATCACTTCACATTTTTCCAGGTTGAACTCTATCTGCCACTTCTCAGCCCAGCTCTGCATCCCATCAATGTCCCGTTGCAACCTACAACAGCCCTCCACACTATCCACAACTCCAGCAACCTTTGTGTCATCGGCAGACTTACTAACCCAGCCTTCCACTTCCTCATCCAAGTCATTTATAAAAATCACAAAGAGCAGAGGTCCCAGAACAGATCCCTGCGGAACACCACTGGTCACCGAGCTCCAGGCTGAATACTTTCCATCTACTATCACCCTCTGTCTTCTATGGGCCAGCCAATTCTGTATCCAGACAGCCAAATTTCCCTGTATCCCATGCCTCCTTACTTTCTGAATGAGCCTACCATGGGGAACCTTATCAAACGCCTTGCTAAAATCCATATACACATCCACTGCTCTTCCTTCATCAATGTGTTTTGTCACATCTTCAAAGAATTCAATAAGGCTTGTGAGGCATGACCTGCCCCTCACAAAGCCATGCTGACTATCTCTAATCAAACTATGCTTTTCCAAAGAATCATAAATCCTGTCTCTCAGAATCCTCTCCAATAACTTGCCCACCACCAATGTAAGACTGACTGGTCTGTAATTCCCAGGGTTATCCCTATTCCCTATCTACATCCTCATTCTCTTGGGTGAAGACAGATGTGAAGTATTCGTTCAACACCCTACCAATGTCCTCTGGCTCCACCCACAAATTTCCCCCTTGGTCCCTAATGGGTCCTACTCTTTCCCTGGTTATCCTCTTCCCATTGATATACTTACAGAATATCTTGGGATTTTCCCTACTTTTACCAGCCAGAGTTTTCTCATATCTCCTCTTTGCCCTTCTAATTGCTTTCTTGAGCTCCATCCTACACTTTGTGTACTTCACTAATGCTTCCATTGATTTGCTCTTCTTGTATTTGCTAAAAGCCTCTCTTTTCCTTCTCATGGTACCCTGAATGTTTCTGGTCATCCATGGTTCTCTGGGCTTGTTGCTCCTACCTATTACCCTGGAGGGAACATGTTGGGCCTGTACCCTCCCCATTTCCTTTTTGAATGCCCCGCACTGCTCTTCTGTAGATTTCCCGACAAGTAACTCTTTCCAGTCTACCTTGGCCAGATCCTGCCTCATTTTACTAAAATTCGCTCTCAACCAATCCAAAACCTTTATTTGCAACTTGTCTATTTCTTTCTCCATAACAAGCTTAAATTGTATCATGTTGTGGTCGCTATCACCAAAATGCTCCCCCACCAGCACATCAACCACCTGTCCGGCTTCATTCCCCAGAATTAGGTCCAGCACTGCACCCTCCCTTGTTGGATCCTTTACATATTGAGCTAAAAGGTCTCCTGTATACATTTTAAGAACTCCACTCCATCGAAGCCCTTAACACGATGACTATCCCAATTAATCGACTGAAGAACAGTGGAGAATATTTAAAGAAACATTTAATGAAATCCAGAGCGAGTATAAACCCCTGAGAGGAAAAAGCTCCACTTCACAGAAAAAACAGCCATGGACAACTAAAGAGATTAGGGATAGCATAAAACAAAAAGAAAGGGCTTACAAAAATAAAAAAACGCAGCACAGATCCAGACAAATGGGATTGATAAAAAGACCAGCCAAGGGTCACAAAGCAGCTTATAAGAGCTATTAAAAGAGATTATGAAAGGAAACTTGCAAGGGGCATCAAAATCAATAAGAAGAAATGTTATAGTTACATAAAGGGAAAGCGGGTGGTCAAGAGCAATGTAGGCCCACTAAAAACTGAAAATGGAGAAATTGTCATTGATAATGGGGAAATGGCAGACATGTTGAACAATGACTTTGCCTCAGTATTTACAGTTGAAAAGGAGGATGACTTGCCGTAAGTCGCGAAAAAATTAATAGCCGATAGGGGACAGGGACTTAATACAATTAACGTAGGTAAATCATCAGTAACAGGGAAATTAATGGAACTAAAGAGTGAGAAATCCCCAGGACCTGACGGTTTCCATCCGAGGGTGTTAAAGGAAGTCGGGGAGCACATTGCAGATGCCCTAACTTTTGTCTTTCAGAGTTCCCTAGATTCAGGAGTGGTCCCTCTGGATTGGAAAGTTGCGCATGTCACTCCACTTTTTAAGAAGGGTGAAAGGGGGAACCAGGGAAATTACAGACCAGTTAGCCTGACATCTGTGGTGGGCAAGTTGCTGGAGGTTATAATCAAGGATGGTGACTGGATAATCAAGGATAATCAATCTAGGTGACTGAACACCTCGAAAAATTTCAGTTAATCAGGGACAGCCAGCATGGATTCATGATGGGAATGTCATGCCTGACAAATCTCATTGAATTTTGTGAAGAGGTGACTAAGGTAGTGGACAGGGGAGTGTCTATGGATGTTATTTATATGGACTTCCAGAAGGCATTTGATAAAGTCCCACATAAGATACTGTTAACTAAGGTAGAAGCCCGTGGAGTTGAGAGAAAATTATTGACATGGTTAGGAAGTTGGTTGAGTGGTAGGTGACAGAGAGTGGGGATAATGGGTAAGTACTCCGATTGGCAGGATGTAACTAGTGGTGTCCTGCAGGGATCTGTGTTGGGGCCTCAATTATTCATATTATTCATTAACGACTTAGATGATGGCAGAGTAAGTCATATATCCAAATTTGCTGATGATACAAAGTTAGGCGGCATTGTAGACAGTCTAGATGATAGCATAAAATTGCAAAAAGATATTGACAGACCAGGTGAGTGGGCAAAACTGTGGCAGATGGATTTCAATGCGGGCAAGTGTGAGATTATCCATTTTGGACCAAAAAAGGATAAAGCAGGGTACTTTCTAAATGGGAAGAGGTTAAGTACAGTGGATGTCCAAAGAGACTTGGGTGTTCAGGTGCATAGATCTTTAAAATGCCATGAGCATGGGCGGCACAGTGGCGCAGTGGTTAGCACCGCAGCCTCACAGCTCCAGGGACCCGGGTTCGATTCCAGGTACTGCCTGTGTGGAGTTTGCAAGTTCTCGCTGTGTCTGTGTGGGTTTTCTCCGGGTGCTCCGGTTTCCTCCCACAAGCCAAAAGACTTGCAGGTTGATAGGTAAATTGGCCATTATAAATTGTCACTAGTATAGGTAGGTGGTAGGGAAATATAGGGACAGGTGGGGATGTTTGTTGGGAATATGGGATTAGTGTAGGATTAGTATAAAATGGGTGGTTGATGTTCGGCACAGACTCGGTGGGCCGAAGGGCCTGTTTCAGTGCTGTATCTCTAATCTAATCTAATCTAATGTTGGGAAAATTGAAATCACCTAATATAATTACCCTATTATTTTTGCATACCTCTGCAAACAGCGCACATATTTGCTCCTCAATTTCCCGCTGACTATCTGGGGGTCTATAATAAACACCTAGCAATGTGGCTGTCCCTTTTTAATTCCTAAACTCTACCCATAAAGCTTCATTTGATGCCCCCTCCAAGATATCATCTCTCCTTACGACAGTAATTGACTCCTTAACTAATATTGCAATGCCCCCTCCTCTTTTACCCCCTCCTCTGTCTCGCCTGAAGATTCTGTATCCCGGGATATTGAGCTGCCAATCCTGCCCCTCTCTCGACCATGTCTCCGTGATGGCTACTATATCACAATTCCACGCGTCAATCTTTGCCCTTAATTCATCCGTTTTACCTGCCATACTCCTGGCATTCAAGTAGAGGCCTTCCATCCTGGTCTTACTCCCTTGAAACTTACTTCCGCTGTATTCCCTCTGACTTGCTGCTTTCCTGTTTAGCTGTGTCCCTATTCTGCTAGGAGTCTGCGTCCCCTCCCCCTGCCAAATTAGTTCAAACTCCTCCCAACAGCACTAGCAAACCCACCAGCAAGGATGTTAGTCCCCCTCTGGTTCAGATGTAGACCGTCCCGCTTGTACAGGTACCACCTTCCCCAGAAACGGTCCCAGTGGTCCAGGAATCGAAAACCCTCCCTCCTGCACCAACTCTTAAGCCACGCGTTAATCTGTGCTATTCTCCTATTTCTATACTCACTAGCATGTGGCACTGGGAGTATTCCAGAGATTACAACCCGAGAGGTCCTGCTTTTTAGTCTACTGCCTCACTCCCTGAATTCTTGATGCAAGACCTCATCCCTCTTTCTACCTATGTCATTGGTACCAACACGTCCCATGACCTCTGCCTCATCACCGTCCCCATTCAGGATGCCCTGCAGCCGTTCAGTGACATCCACCGCGGTCTCTGGCACCAGGGAGGCAACACACCATCCTGGAGTCACGTTGATGGCCGCAGTAGCGCCTATCTGTTCCCCTGACTATAGAATCCCCTATTACTATTGCTCTTCCTCTCTTTCCCCCTTCCTGTATAGACAGGCTACTTGCGGTGCCAGAAGCTTGGCTCTGTCCGCACTCCCTAGAGGAACCAGCCTCATCAGCCTCCAAAATGGAATACCGATTTGCAAGCGGGACCCCAGGGGACTCCTGAACTACCTGCCTGATTCTCTTGGACTGCCAGGTGGTCACCCATTCCCTTCCTTCCTCAAGTCCCTTCAGCTGCGGTGTGACCACCTCTCTATACGTGCTATCCACAATGCTCTCAGACTCGCGGATGTTCCACAGTGTTACCTGCCGCCGTTCCAGCTCTGAAACCAGAGTTTCCAGGAGCTGCAGCTGGACACACTTCTTGCACACATGCTGGTCCCGGGGACTGGAAATGTTACCGGATTCCCACATGCAGCAAGAGGAGCAAACCACGGCTTTAAGCTCTCCTGCCATGACTAAACCCTTTAAATTTAAAACTTTAGAAGACTATTATAATTTTAAAAAAACAACTAAGTCTTGCAAAAACAATGACTTACAATTCAATCCCGTTTGAAAAATATCCACCAGGAATATTGTTATTGCTATTACTGAGACTTGGTTGAGCGAAGGGCATGATTGGCAACTAAATATCGCAGGATACCTATGCTTCAGGCGGGATAGAGAGGGAGGTAAAAGGGGTGGAGGAGTTGCATTACTGGTCAAAGAGGATATCACAGCTGTGCTGAAGGAAGGCACTATGCAGGATACGAGCTGTGAGGCATATGGGCAGAACTCAGAAATAGGAAGGGTGCGGTAACAATGTTGGGGCTGTACTACAGGCCTCCCAACAGCGAGCGTGAGATAGAGGTACAAATATGTAAACAGATTATGGAAAGCTGTAGGAGCAACAGGGTGGTGGTGATAGGAGATTTTAATTTTCCCAACATTGACTGGGATTCACTTAGTGTTAGAGGTCTAGATGGAGCAGAATTTGTAAGGAGCATCCAGGAGGGTTTTCTGGAGCAGTATGTAAATAGTCCAACTCGGGAAGGGGCCATACTGGACCTGGTGTTGGGAATTGAGCCGGGCCAGGTGGTTGAAGTTTCAGTAGGGGACTACTTTGGGAATAGTGATCACAATTCCGCAAGTTTTAGAATGCTCATGGACAAAGACGAGAGTGGTCCTAAAGGAAGGGTGCTAAATTGGGGGAAGGCCAACTATACCAAAATTCGGCAGGAGCTGGGGAATGTAGATTGGGAGCAGCTGTTTGAAGGTAAATCCACATTTGATATGTGGGAGGCTTTTCAAGAGAGGTTGATTAGCGTGCAGGAGAGACATGTTCCTGTGAAAATGAGGGGTAGAAATGGCAAGATTAGGGAACCATGGATGACAGGTGAAATTGTGAGACTAGCTAAGAGGAAAAAAGAAGCATACAGAACGTCTAGGCGGCTGAAGAAAGACGAAGCTTTGGAAGAATATCTTCAGCAAACAGCGTTAAGGAAAATCCCAAAGCCTTTTATTCATATATAAGGAGCAAGAGGGTAACTAGAGAAAGGATTGGCCCACCCAAGGACAAAGGAGGAATGTTATGCGTGGAGTCAGAGAAAATGGGTGAGATTCTAAACGAGTACTTTGCATCGGTATTCACCGAGGAGAGGGACATGACGGATGTTGAGGTTCGGGCCAGATGTTTGATTACTCTAGGTCAAGTCGGCATAAGGAGGGAGGAAGTGTTGGGTATTCTAAAAGGCATTAAGGTGGACAAGTCCCCAGGTCCGGATGGAATCTATCCCAGGTTACTGTGGGAAGCGAGAGAGGAAATAGTTGGGGCCTTAACAGATATCTTTGCAACATCCTTAAACACGGGTGAGGTCCCGGAGGACTGGAGAATTGCTAATGTTGTCCCCTTGTTTAAGAAGGGTAGCAGGGATAATCCAGGCAATTATAGACCGGTGAGCCTGACGTCAGTGGTAGGGAAGCTGCTGGAGAAGATACTGAGGGATAGGATCTATTCCCATCTGGAAGAAAATGGGCTTATCAGTGATAGGCAACATGGTTTTGTGCAGGGAAGGTCATGTCTTACCAACTTAATAGAATTCTTTGAGGAAGTGACAAAGTTGATTGATGAGGGAAGGGCTGTAGATGTCATATACATGGACTTCAGTAAGGCGTTTGATAAGGTTCCCCATGGTAGACTGATGGAGAAAGTGAAGGCGCATGGGGTCCAAGGTGTACTAGCTTGGTGGATAAAGAATTGGCTGGGCAACAGGAGACAGAGAGTAGCAGTGGAAGGGAGTTTCTCAAAATGGAGACGTGTGACCAGTGGTGTTCCACAGGGATCCGTGCTGGGACCACTGTTGTTTGTGATATACATAAATGATTTGGAGGAAAGTATAGGTGGTCTGATTAGTAAGTTTGCAGACGACACTAATATTGGTGGAGTAGCAGATACTGAAGGGGACTGTCAGAGAATACAGCAGAATATAGATAGACTGGAGAGTTGGGCAGAGAAATGACAGATGGAGTTCAATCAGGGCAAATGCGAGGTGATGCATTTTGGAAGATCCAATTCAAGAGTGAACTATACAATAAATGGAAAAGTCCTGGGGAAAATTGATGTTCAGAGAGATTTGGGTGTTCAGGTCCATTGTTCCCTGAAGGTGGCAACGCAGGTCAATAGAGTGGTCAAGAAGGCATACGGCATGCTTTCCTTCATCGGACGGGGTATTGAGTACAAGAGTTGGCAGGTCATGTTACAGTTGTATAGGACTTTGGTTCGGCCACATTTGGAATACTGCGTGCAGTTCTGGTCGCCACATTACCAAAAGGATGTGGATGCTTTGGAGAGGGTGCAGAGGAGAATCACAATGACGTTGCCTGGTATGGAGGGCGCTAGCTATGAAGAGAGGTTGAGTAGATTAGGATTATTTTCATTAGAAAGACGGAGGTTGAGGGGGGACCTGATTGAGGTGTACAAAATCATGAGAGGTATAGACAGAGTGGAGCGCAAGAAGCTTTTTCCCAGAGTGGGGGATTCAATTACAAGGGGACACGAGTTCAAAGTGAAAAGGGAAAAGTTTAGGGGGGATATGCGTGGAAAGTTCTTTACGCAGAGGGTGGTGGGTGCCTGGAACGCGTTGCCAGAGGAGGTGGTAGACGCGGGCACGATAGCGTCTTTTAAGATGTATCAAGACAGATACATGAATGGGCAGGAAGCAGAGATACAGACCCTTAGAAAATAGGCGACAGGTTTAGATAGAGGATTTGGATCGGCGTAGGCTTGGAGGGCCGAAGGGCCTGTTCCTGTGCTGTAATTTTCTTTGTTCTTTGACTTACTCACCAGTCAGCTGTGCTCTTTGGAAACTCTCGGCTCCCCTCACTGAGGACAGGTAGGAATTGAAAGGAGCTCCTCGCTCCCTCCTCACCGAACTTCCTCAGTCACCAAACTTCCACTTTAGCACTCTAATGCAACACATGTCAGCACTCTAGTGCAAACAAAGTCAGCACTGTAAGATGGCCCACTTTTATACTGACTGACTGACTGACTCTAGCCCCTGAAAACTGGTTTCAGCCAATTCTCTAATTAACAAGGTGCCGCTGCAAGCAGAGCCTGAGTGAACTCTGTTTAAAGCTTGTCTAAAACTCACCTTCTCCAACCCAAACAGCAACTGTTAAGTTAATCTGCTAAATAAAAGACAGACTCGACTTAAGATAAAATTAACCCTTAATTGCCCTCAGTCACCAAACTTCCACTTTAGCACTCTAATGCAACCCAAGTCAGCACTCCAGTGCAAACAAGCTGAGAGGAAGTACCATTCTGGTAAATCTCCTCTGCACCCTCTCAAGGACCTTCACATCCTTCCGAAATTGTACTGATCAGAACTGGATGCAATACTCTATTGAGGCCTAACCAGAGCTTTACAAAGGTTCAGAATAATTTCCTTGCTTTTGTACTCAATGCCTCTATTTATGAAGCCCAAGATCCCATATGCTTTGCTAACCACTCTCTCAATATGTCCTGCCACCTTCAAAGATCGATACACATGCACCCCCAGGCCCCTCTACTCGTGTACACTCTTTAGAACTGTGCCATTAAGTCTATATTGCCTCACCCTATCCCTTATGCCAAAATGCATCACCTCACACTTGTCTGCACTAAATTCCATCTGCCAGTTGCCTGCCCATTCCCATAGCCTCTGTATGTCCTGTTGCAAGCAGTTTATATCGTCCTCATTGTTTGCAACTCCTATGTGATACTTTGTCAAACGTTTTCTTCAAATCCATATAGACAACATCCACCGCATTCCGTTCATCAACCTTCTCTGTTACGTCATCAAAAAATTAATTGAAATTAATCAACAAGATCTGCCTTTTACAAATCCGTGCTGGCTATCATTAACTAACTCAAATGTCACTCAGTGCCTGTTGATTTTTTTCCCTGATTAATTTTTTCGAAAACTTTACCCACCACTGATGTTAAACTAATTGACCTGTAGTTGCTGGGACTGTCTTTACACCCTTTCTTGAAGAAGGGTGTCACATTTGCCACTCTCCAATCCTCTGGCACCTCCCCCGTATCCAGGGAAGATTGGAAGACTATGGTAAGCCCTTCCGCGATCTCCAGCCCCACTTCCTTTAGCAACCTGGGATGCAAGCTATCCTGATCAGGTGACTTATGTACCCTAAACATAGCTAACGTTTCCAGTACGTCCTCCCTCTCAGTTTTGACCCTATCCCTTGCCACTAATCTCTCCGCTTTTACCGATATTTTGTCAGATTCCTCCTCCTTAGTAAACACCAATACAAAGTACTCATTCAGTATTCTAACCTTGCCTTGTACTTCTCAGCATATATTACCCTCTTGGTCCCTAAAAGGCCCCACTCCTCTTAACTGTCCGCTTACTATTTACACGCGTAGAAAATTTTTGGGTTCCCTTATATGTTGACATCCATTCTATTCTCATATTCTCTCTTTGCCCATCTCTTCTTCCTCTTCAGCCCCTGAATGATAGACAGTGGTGTTCCCCAAGGGTCAGTGCGAGGACCACTTTTTCTTTGCTAGCTATAAATGATTTGGATCTTGGAATGCAGAGCAGAATCTCAAAATTTACTGATGACACTAAATTTGGAGGTGCGGCAGATGGGCATGTTAGTTACAAGGTTAGGCTGGAAAAACTGGGGTTCTTCTCCGCAGAACAAAGGAGATTGAGGGGAGATTTAACAGAGGTGCACAAGATTATGACAGGGTTAGATAAGGAAAAACTGTTTTCATTATCTAATGGTACAAGGACTACGGCTCACAGATTTAAGGTTTTGGGCAAAAGAGGCAGGGGGAATATGAGGAAGCATTTTTTTTTACAGCGGGTGGCAATGACCTGGAACTCACTGCCCATAAGGGCGGTGGAAGCAGAGACAATGAATGACTTCAAAAGGAAACTGGATGGCCACTTGAAGGAACAATGACCCATGAAAAACTCCTCTCTGGTACACAGACACACAGTGATCAATGACTCAGGATAAACTCCCCTCTGGTACACAGACACACAGTGATCAATGACCCAGGATAAACTCCTCACTGGTACACAGACACACAGTGATCAATGACCCAGGATAAACTCCTCTCTGGTACACAGACACACAGTGATCAATGACTCAGGATAAACTCCTCTCTGGTACACAGACACACAGTGATCAATGACCCAGGATAAACTCCTCTCTGGTACACAGTCACACAGTGATCAATGACTCAGGATAAACTCCTCTCTGGTACACAGACACACAGTGATCAATGACCCAGGATAAACTCCTCTCTGGTACACAGACACACAGTGATCAATGACCCAGGATAAACTCCTCTCTGGTACACAGACACACAGTGATCAATGACCCAGGATAAACTCCTCTCTGGTACACAGACACACAGTGATCAATGACCCAGGATAAACTCCTCTCTGGTACACAGACACACAGTGATCAATGACCCAGGATAAACTCCTCTCTGGTACACAGACACACAGTGATCAATGACCCAGGATAAACTCCTCTCTGGTACACAGACACACAGTGATCAATGACCCAGGATAAACTCCTCTCTGGTACACAGACACACAGTGATCAATGACCCAGGATAAACTCCTCTCTGGTACACAGTCACACAGTGATCAATGACCCAGGATAAACTCCTCTCTGGTACACAGACACACAGTGATCAATGACCCAGGATAAACTCCTCTCTGATATACACTGTCACGAGAGTTTTGTTTTTCTAAAAAAAAAACTAAGAGGCCTTCAAGACTGAGAAAAAGGACTTTCTGTGAACGGTGACTGCAGAGGCTTTGTGTTTGAAGAGTACAGACTTTAAGACCAGTTTCTAAGCAATCAGAAAGATTTACGACAGTCTTGTGACTTAGATTGTCGGAGAGTTTCAGTTTCGTAGACTGAAAGAGACTAGGGAGCTGGACAAGCAGCAAGCACTGAACTGTAGCTGATTTGCTGATAGACCAGACAAAAAGACCTACTCTCTCTGCAACAGAAGCTTCTCATCTCTCCTAAATAAATACGACATTTGAGGTGTGGTTTTGATCTGCCTGAAAAGAGAGAAAAGACACAGGAAAAGAGGAGTTGCTACACTCTGTGAAACCATCTGACCTACACTATTCCATTTTCATCCATATGCCTATCCAATGTCCACTTAAATGCCCTTAAAGTTGGCGAGTCTACTACTGTTGCAGGCAGGGCGTTCCACGCCCCTACTACTCTCTGAGTAAAGAAACTACCTCTGACATCTGTCCTATATCTATCACCCCTCAACTTAAAGCTATGTCCCCTCGTGTTTGCCATCACCATCCGAGGAAAAAGACTCTCACTATCCACCCTATCTAACCCTCTGATTATCTTATAGGGTCTGCTATGTGGCCTGGTCCAATCTACACCTTCTCCTTTGTTATCTCATGCCCCACCCCCACCTCACTTGCTTATAATCTGTGACTTTTCTAATATTTGTCAGTTCTGAAGAAGGGTCACTGACCCGAAACGTTAACTCTGCTTCTCTTTCCACAGATGCTGCCAGACCTGCTGAGTGATTCCAGCATTTCTTGTTTTTATTTCAGATTTCCAGCATCCGCAGTATTTTGCTTTTATATTATTATGGTGTGTTGCCTGCCTGGTGCCAGGGTCAAGGATGTCACTGAGCGGCTGCAGAGCATCCTGAAGGGGGAGGGTGAACAGCCAGCAGTCGTGGTCCACATCGGAACCAACGACGTGGGTAGGAAGAGGGATGTGGTCTTGCAGTCAGAATGTAGGGAGCTAGGTAAGAAATTAGCAAGCAGAACCTCAAAAGTAGTAATCTGCGGATTACTCCTTGTGCCACGAGCAAGTGAGTATAGAAATAGAAGGATAAGACAGATATACGTGTGGCTGGAAAGATGGTGCAGGAGGGAGGGCTTCAGCTTCCTGGGACATTGGGACCAGCTCTGGGGAGAGACAGGATCTGTAGAGGCTGGACGGGTTGCACCTGAACAGAGCTGAAACTGAGTTCCTTGCAGAACGTTTTGCTAGTGCTGTTGGGGGGGGTTTAAACTAGTTTGGCAGGGGGGTGGGGAGCTGAGGGTAGACTCAGCTGTGACACAATCAGAAATTAAAATGGAAGGCAGAAAATTAATGGACGAGTCTGGAAGACAGAAGAAACGAGGGTTAGAAAATAAAAAAGTTCGGCAGTGCTCAAAGGTATCTATTTCAATGCAAGGAGTATAGCAAATAAAGCAGATGAGCTGAGGGCACAGATAGACACGTGGCAGTATGATATCATAGCTATTACAGAAACATGGCTTAAGGACGGACAGGAATGGCAGCTCAAGTTCCTGGTTACAGGGTTTTCAGACACAATAGGGAGGAGGATAAGAAAGGAGGGGGAGTGGTAATTCTAGTCAAAGAAACTATTACAGCTGTGAGGAGGGATGGTATGTTGGAAGGTTCATCAAATGAGACCAGATGGATTGAGCGAAGGAACAAAAAAGGGGCAATCACACTGCTGGGAGTGTACTATAGACCCCCAAACAGTCAGAGGGAGATAGAAGAGCAGATATGTAGGAAAATCTCTCAGAAGTGCAAGAACAATAGGGCAGTAATAGTAGGGGATTTTAACTACCCCAATATTAACTGGGATAGTTTTAGTGTGAAAGGAATTGAGGGAGCAGAATTCTTAAGGTGCATTCAGGAGAACCTTTTTGCCCAGTATGTAGCAAGTCCAACAAGAGAGGGTGCAGTTTTAGACTTAGTTTTTGGAAATGTAGATGGGCAGGTGGAAGGAAGGGCAGTGGGAGAGCATTTTGATGGTAGTGATCATAATTCAGTCAGTTTTAACAATTATGGAAAAGGACAGAGATAAAACAGGAGGTAGTGTTGTCAATTGAGGCAAGGCCAACTTTACTAAACTGAGGAGTGATTTAGCGAAAGTGGACTGGAAACAGCTTCTTGAAGGTAATTCAGTGTCAGAAGAGTGGGAGGGATTCAAAAGGGAGATTCAAAGGGTTCAGGGTAAACATGTGCCCACAAAGAAAAAGGGAGAGACGGCCAAATCTAGACCCCATGGATGTCAAGGAGCCTACAGGGTAAGATAAGGCAGAAAATTAAAGCTTATGTCCTACACCGAGAACTCAATACTACAGAAAGCCAAGAGGAGTATAGAAAGTGGAGGGGTGAAATCAAAAAGGAAATTAGGAAAGCAATAGGAACATAGGAAGATCGGGAGAGGAGTAGGCCATTGAGGCCCTCGAGCCTGTCCTGCCATTCAATGAGATCATGGTTGATCCGCGGCCTAACTCCATATACCTGCCTTTGGCCCATATCCCTTAATATCTTTGCTTAACAAAAATCTATCTATCTCAGATTTAAAATTAACAACTGTTCTAGCTTCAACTGCTGTTTGCGGGATCTAGTTCTAAACCTCTACCACCCTTTGCTTGAAGAAGTACTTCCCAACATCTCTCCTGAACGGTCTGGTCCTAATTTTTAGACTATGCCCCCTAGTTTTAGAATCTCCAACCCGTGGGGTCTAACCAGGGTTTTGTACAGCTGCAACATAACCTCTGTGTCTTTATACTCCAATCCTCTAGATAAAAAGGCTAGCATTCCATTAGCCTTTTTGATTATTTTCTGCACTTGATTAGATTAGAGATACAGCACTGAAACAGGCCCTTCGGCCCACCGAGTCTGTGCCGAACATCAACCACCCATTTATACTAATCCTACACTAATCCCATATTCCCAACAAACATCCCCACCTGTCCCTATATTTCCCTACCACCTACCTATACTAGTGACAATTTATAATGGCCAATTTACCTATCAACCTGCAAGTCTTTTGGCTTGTGGGAGGAAACCGGAGCACCCGGAGAAAACCCACACAGACACAGCGAGAACTTGCAAACTCCACACAGGCAGTACCTGGAATCGAACCCGGGTCCCTGGAGCTGTGAGGCTGCGGTGCTAACCACTGCGCCACTGTGCCGCCCATGCTCATGGCATTTTAAAGATCTATGCACCTGAACCCCCAAGTCTCTTTGGACATCCACTGTACTTAACCTCATCCCATTTAGAAAGTGCCCTGCTCTATCCTTTTTTGGTCCAAAATGGATAATCTCACACTTTTCCGCATTGAAATCCATCTGCCACAGTTTTGCCCACTCACCTAGTCTGTCAATATCTCTCTGCAATTTTATGCTATCATCTAGACTGTCTACAATGCCGCCTAACTTTGTATCGTCAGCAAATTTGGATATATGACTTACTCTGCCATCATCTAAGTCGTTAATGAATAATATGAATAATTGAGGCCCCAACACAGATCCCTGCAGGACACCACTAGTCACATCCTGCCAATCGGAGTACTTACCCATTATCCCCACTCTCTGTCACCTACCACTCAACCAACTTCCTAACCATGTCAATAATTTCCTCTCAACTCCATGGGCTTCTACCTTAGTTAACAGTATCTTATGTGGGACTTTATCAAATGCCTTCTGGAAGTCCATATAAATAACATCCATAGATATTCCCCTGTCCACTACCTTAGTCACCTCTTCACAAAATTCAATGAGATTTGTCAGGCATGACATTCCCATCATGAATCCATGCTGGCTGTCCCTGATTAACTGAAATTTTTCGAGGTGTTCAGTCACCTAGATTGATTATCCTTGATTATCCAGTCACCATCCTTGATTATAACCTCCAGCAACTTGCCCACCACAGATGTCAGGCTAACTGGTCTGTAATTTCCCTGGTTCCCCCTTTCACCCTTCTTAAAAAGTGGAGTGACATGCGCAACTTTCCAATCCAGAGGGACCACTCCTGAATCTAGGGAACTCTGAAAGACTAAAGTTAGGGCATCTGCAATGTGCTCCCCGACTTCCTTTAACACCCTCGGATGGAAACCGCCAGGTCCTGGGGATTTCTCACTCTTTAGTTCCATTAATTTCCCTGTTACTGATGATTTACCTACGTTAATTGTATTAAGTCCCTGTCCCCTATCGGCTATTAATTTTTTCGCGACTTCCGGCAAGTCATCCTCCTTTTCAACTGTAAATACTGAGGCAAAGTAATTGTTCAACATGTCTGCCATTTCCCCATTATCAATGACAATATCTCCATTTTCAGTTTTTAGTGGGCCTACATTGCTCTTGACCACCCGCTTTCCCTTTATGTAACTATAACATTTCTTCTTATTGATTTTGATGCCCCTTGCAAGTTTCCTTTCATAATCTCTTTTAATAGCTCTTATAAGCTGCTTTGTGACCCTTGGCTGGTCTTTTTATCAATCCCATTTGTCTGGATCTGTGCTGCATTTTTTTTTTTTGTAAGCCCTTTCTTTTTGTTTTATGCTATCCCTAATCTCTTTAGTTGTCCATGGCTGTTTTTTCTGTGAAGTGGAGCTTTTTCCTCTCAGGGGTTTATACTCGCTCTGGATTTCATTAAATGTTTCTTTAAATATTCTCCACTGTTCTTCAGTCGTTTGACCCATTAACAGATCTACCCAGTTTACTGTGGACAGTCTCTGTCTCATCCCGGTAAAGTTCAGCCTTATCCAAGTCTAAAATTCTAGTAGCTAATTCGTGCTTTACACTTTCAAACACTACCTTGAATTTGATCATGTTGTGATCACTATTTGATAAATGTTCACACACAGTTAGGCTACTAATTAAATTTGGCTCATTATTCATAACTAAATCTAATATCGCCTGTCCCCTTGTTACATCTAGAACATACTGCTATAGGAAACTATCCCGAACACATTCCAGAAATTCACTACCTTTCTGACAGGTGCTAGTCTGCCTCTCCCGATCTATGTGTAAGTTAAAATCCCCCATTAATACTACTCTGCCTTTGTTACACACTTGCCTAATTTGTGCATTTATACAATCTAACACCTCAGAACTGCTACCAGGGGGTCTATACACAACACCCATTACAGTTTTAGATCCTTTTCTGTTCCTCAATTCCACCCATAAGGTCTCCACTGGATGCTTTCCCCTCATTATATCCTCCCTCACCAATGAGGTGATATTATTTCTAATCAGTAAGGCTACTCCATCCCCTCTGCCATTTTCCCTGTCCCTCCTGTAAACTTTATAACCAGGTATATTGAGTTCCCAGTCCCGACCATCCTGCAGCCACGTCTCCACAATGACCACCACATCATAATCTTCCATTTGAATTTGCGCCTGCAGCTCATCTAGTTTATTCCTTACACTCCATGCATTTGTATATAGAACTCTTATTTGGGCTATACCCCCTAACCTGTCCCTCAGCACTGATGCTTTATTCGCCTATTTATTATTTCTCTCTTCTGGTTTACACAGTATACGTCTTGCAATTTGGTAACAATCAGCCTCACCACTAACCTGCACTTCTACCTTCTCCTTTAACTTCCTGTTTTTCCATGTAACTGAACCCTCCCTCCCACTATTTAGTTTAAAGCCTTATCTACAGCCCTAGTTATACGATTCGCCAGGACTCTGGTCCCAGCATGATTCAGGTGGAGCCCGTCCCATCGCAACAGCTCCCTCCTTCCCCAGTACTGGTGCCAATGTCCCACGAATTCAAACCCATTCCTCCCACACCAAACTTTGAGCCATGCATTTACCTCTTTAATCTTGTTGACCCTGTGCCAATTTGCTCATGGCTCAGGTAGTAATTCGGAGATTACCACCTTTTTGGTTCTGCTTTTTAATTTAGCCCCGAGCTGCTCATATTCTCTCAGCAGAACTTCAAACCTCGTTCTACCTGTATCGTTGGTACCTATGTGGACCACGACAACTGGATCTTTCCCTCCCACTCCAAGTTCCCCTGCAGCCCAAATGAGATATCCTGAACCCTTGCACCAGGTAGGCAACAGAGCCTTCGGGACTCTCGATCCTGGCCACAGAGAACTGTGTCTATGCCCCTAACTATACTATCCCCGATTACAACTAGATGTCTCTTTTCTCCCCCCACTTGAATGGCTCCCTGTACCACGGTACTGTGGTCAGTTTGCTCATCCTCCCTACAGTCCCTGCTCTCATCCACACAGGGAGCAAGAATCTCAAACCTGTTGGACAAGGACAAGGGCTGAGGCTCCTGCAGCACTACCTCCTGGATCCCTCTACCTGCCTCACACCCTCCTGTCCCTGACCACTGGCCGAATTCACGGTAGTTAATCTCAGGGGTGTGACTGCCTCCTGAAACACAGCGTCCAGGTAACTCTCCCCCTCCCTAATGTGTTGCAGTGTCTGAAGCTCAGACTCCAGCTCATCAACTCTGAGCCGAAGTTCCTCGAGTAGCCAACACTTGCTACAGATGTGGTCACCAGGAACCACAATGGGGTCCACCAGCTCCCACATTATGCAGGTACAACACATCGCCTGGCCCTGCATCTCTATTTTATTTAATTAGATTTTAATTTGTTTTTTAAATTTCCGACAGTCTTTAGTTTTTAATCTGTAAAATATTTCTCCTATTCACATTTAATCTGAAATCAACTTAGAATAGGTAATTCAAATTAGCAGTTACTTACCAAGCAATGAACTTACGGCTTTCCTGTGATGTCACTCTTTATTTTTTTTTCACTCTGTTTTTACTCCCTTAAATTACCCATGGGCATGAAAGAATATTGGAAAGCAAAATCAAGGTGAACCCAAAGATGTTTTATCAATAAAGCAAGCGAGACGCACGGATGGTTTGTTGCCTACCTGGTGCCAGGGTCCGTGATGTTTGTGATCGCGTCTTCAGGATCCTTAAAGGGGAGGGGGAGCAGCCAGAGGTCGTGGTGCACATTGGCACCAACGACGTAGGAAGGAAGGGTGGCACAGATGTTAGAAGTGAGTTTAGGGAGTTAGGCTGGAAGCTGAAAGCTCGGACGGACAGAGTTGTTATCTCTGGTTTGTTGCCGGCGCCACGTGATAGTGAGGCTAGGAATAGGGAGAGAGCACAGCTGAACACGTGGCTGCAGGAATGGTGTAGGAGAGAGGGCTTCCAGTTCTTGGATAATTGGACTGCATTCTGGGGAAGATGGGACCTGTTCAAACAGGACGGGCTGCATCTGAACCAGAGGGGCACCAATATCCTGGGAGGGAGGTTTGCTAGTACTGTTCGGGAGGGTTTAAACTAGTTTGGGAGGGGGATGGGAACCGGACTTGTAGTCCAGGGACCAGTGGGTCCACTCAGAAAGACAAAGAGTGTAGTGAGGTATTGGGGAAGGTAGCACTGTCGCAGAGGACAGATGGGCACGGAGAAGGGTTAAAGTGCGTATACTTCAACGCAAGAAGCATCAGGAATAAGGTGAGTGAATTGAAGGCGTGGATGGGCACTTGGGACTACGATGTTGTGGCCATCACTGAAACGTGGATAGGTGAGGGGGAGGAATGGTTCTTGGAGGTACCTGGTTATAGATGTTTTCATAAGATTAGGAATGGTGGTAAAAGAGGTGGGGGGGTGGCATTGTTAGTTAGAAATAGTGTAACAACTGCTGAAAGAATTTTCGAGGAGGATCTGCCGACTGAGGCACTGTGGGTTGAGGTCAGGAACAGGAAAGGAGCAGTCACCTTGATGGGAGTTTTCTATCGGCCCCCCAATAGCAGCAGGGAGGTGGAAGAGCAGATTGGGAAACAGATTTTGGAAAGGAGCAGAAGTCACAGGGTAGTAATTATGGGGGATTTCAACTTCCCAAATATTGATTGGCAACTCTTTAGATCGAATAGTTTGGATGGGGTAGTGTTTGTGCAGTATGTCCAGGAAGCTTTTCTGACTCAGTATGTAGACTGCCCGACCAGAGGGGAGGCAATATTGGATTTGGTACTAGGTAATGAACCAGGGCAAGTGATAGAGCTGTTGGTGGGCGAGCACTTTGGAGATAGTGATCACAATTCTGTAGCATTCACTGTGGTAATGGAGAGGGATAGGTATGTGCAACAGGGCAAGGTTTACAATTGGGGGAAGGGTAGATATGATGCTGTCAGGCAGGAACTGAGGAGCATAAGTTGGGAGCATATGCTGGCAGGGAAGGGCACGGTCGAAATGTGGAACTTTTTCAAGGAGCAGATAGTAGGGGCCATTGATAAGCATGTCCCTGTCAGACAGGGAAGGGATGGTCATGTGAGGGAACCGTGGTTGACAAGAGAGGTTGAGAGTCTTGTTAGGAAGAAGAAGGATGCGTATATAAGGTTGAGGAAAAAGGGCACAGGCATAGCTCTGGAGGGATACAAGATGGCCAGGAAGGATCTGAAGAAAGGGATTAGGAGAGCTAAGAGAGGGCATGAAAAATGCTTGGCGGGTAGGATAAAAGAAAACCCCAAGGCCTTTTACGCGTATGTCAGAAATATGAGGATGACTAGGGGGACCGTAGGTCCGGTCAAGGACAATAGCGGGAGACTGTGTGTTGAGCCGGAAGAGATAAGTGAGGTTTTGAATGAGTACTTCTCTTCGGTATTTACGAATGAGAAGGGGTGTATTACTGAAGAGGACGGTGTGAAACAGACTGGTAAGCTCGAGGAAGTGCTCGTTAGGAGGGAAGATGTGTTGGGGTTTTTGAATAACTTGAAGATAGACAAGTCTCCCGGGCCTGACGGGGTATATCCAAGGATGTTATGGGAAGCAAGGGATGAAATTGCAGAGCCGCTGGCAATGATCTTTTCATCTTCTCTGTTGACGGGGGTGGTACCAGGTGATTGGAGGGTGGCAAATGTTGTGCCCCTGTTCAAGAAAGGGAATAGGAACAACCCTGGGAATTACAGGCCAGTTAGTCTTACATCGGTGGTAGGCAAGTTGATGGAAAAGGTGCTGAGGGATAGGATTTCTGAGCATCTGGAAAGACACTGCTTGATTCGGGACAGTCAGCACGGTTTTGTGAGGGGTAGGTCTTGCCTCACAAGCCTGATTGAATTCTTTGAGCAGGTGACCAAGCAAGTGGATGAGGGTAAACCAGTGGATGTGGTGTACATGGATTTTAGTAAGGCATTTGATAAGGTCCCCCATGGTAGACTTATGGAGAAAGTCAGGAGGCATGGGATAGTGGGGAATGTGGCCAGTTGGATTAAGAATTGGCTAACTGATAGAAGGCAGAGAGTGGTCTTAGATGGTAAATACTCAGCCTGGAGCCCAGTTACCAGTGGCGTGCCACAGGGATCAGTTCTGGGTCCTCTCCTGTTTGTGATTTTTATTAACGACTTGGATGAGGAAGTCGAAGGGTGGGTCAGTAAATTTGCAGATGATACAAAGGTTGGTGGAGTTGTGGATACCGAGGAGGGCTATTGTCGTCTGCAAAGGGACTTGGATAGGTTGCAGTGCTGGGCTGAAAAGTGGCAGATGGAGTTTAACCCTGAAAAGTGTGAGGTCGTCCATTTTGGAAGGACAAACACGAATGCAAAATACTGGGTTAACGGTAGGGTTCTTGGGCATGTGGAGGAGCAGAGAGACCTTGGGGTCTATGTGCATAGATCGTTGAAAGTTGCAACTCAAGTGGATAGGGATGTGAAGAAGGCATATGGGGTGTTAGCGTTCATTAGCAGAGGGATTGAATTTAAGAGCCGTGAGGTGATGATGCAGCTGTACAGGACCTTGGTAAGGCCTCATTTGGAGTACTGTGTGCAGTTCTGGTCGCCTCATTTTAGGAAGGATGTGGAAGCCTTGGAGAGGGTGCAGAGGAGATTTACCAGGATGTTGCCTGGAATGGAGAATAAGTCTTACGAGGAAAGGCTGAACATTCTAGGCCTCTTCTCATTAGAACGGAGAAGGATGAGGGGTGACATGATAGAGGTTTATAAGATGATCAGGGGAATAGATAGGGTAGACAGTCAGAAACTTTTTCCCCGGGTGGAGCAAAGCGTTACAAGGGGTCATAAATTTAAGGTGAAGGGTGGGAGATATAAGGGGGATGTCAGGGGAAGGTTCTTTACCCAGAGAGTGGTCGGGGCATGGAATGCCTTGCCTGGGGAAGTTGTTGAGTCAGAAACTTTAGGGACTTTCAAACGGCTTTTAGATAGGTATATGGATAAAGGAGAATGATGGGGTATAGATTAAATTGTCCTTGACAGAGGACAAAGGATCGGCACAACATCGTGGGCCGAAGGGCCTGTTCTGTGCTGTATTTTTCTATGTTCTATGTTCTAATACATTAAGAGTAAGAGGATAACTAAGGAGAGAGCTGGACCCATAAAAGACCAAAAAGGTAATCTATGTGTAGAAACTGAAGGTATCGGTATGGTTCTTAATGAATACTTTGTGTCTGTCTTCAAAAAAGAGGGGGATGATGCAGATTTTGTAGTTAAGGAGAAAGAGTGTGAAGTATTGGATGTGATAAACATAGGGAGAGAGGAAGTATTAATGGGATTAGCATCCTTGAAAGTTGATAAATCACCAGGGCCTGATGAAATGTATCCTAGGCTGTTAAAAGAAGCGAGAGAGGAAATAACAGAGGGTCTGACTATCATTTTCCAGTCCTCACTGGATACAGGTGTGGTGCCAGAGGATTGGAGAATTGCTAACGTTGTACCTCTGTTTAAAAAGGGAGCGAAGGATAGACCGAATAATTACAGGCCAGTCAGTCAAACCTCAGTCGTGGGCAAATTATTAGAATCTATTCTGAGAGACAGGATAAACTGTCACTTAGAAAGGCACAGGTTAATCAAGGATAGTCAGCATGAATTACTTAAGGTAAGATCTTGTCTGACCAACTTGATCGAATTTTTTGAAGAGGTAACAAGGAAGATAGATGAGGGTAGTGCAGTTGATGTGGTCTACAGGGATTTTAGCATGGCTTTTGACAAGGTCCCACATGGAAGGTCTAATGCAGTTGGGAAGTATACAGTAAATGGCAGAACCCTCAGGAGTATTGACAGGCAGAGAGATCTGGGGGTACAGGTCCACAGGTCACTGAAAGTGGCAACGCAGGTGGATAAGGTAGTCAAGAAGGCATACGGCATGCTTGCCTTCATCAGACGGGGCATAGAGTATAAAAATTGGCAAGTCATGCTGCAGCTGTACAGAACCTTAGTTAGGCCACACTTAGAATATTGTATGCAATTCTGGTCGCCACACTACCAGAAGGACGTGGAGGCTTTGGAGAGGGAACAGAAGAGGTTTACCAGGATGTTGCCTGGTCTGGAAGGCATTAGCTATGAGGAAAGGTTGGATAAACTCGGATTGTTTTCACTGGAACAACGGAGGTGGAGGGGCGACATGATAGAGGTTTACAAAGTTATAAGCGGCATGGACAGAGTGGATAGTCAGAAGCTTTTTCCCAGGGTGAAAGAGTCAGTTACTAGGGGACATAGGTTTAAGGTGAGAGGGGCAAAGTTTAGAGGGGATGTGCGAGGCAAGTTCTTTACACAGAGGGTGGTGAGTGCCTGGAACTTGTTGCCGGGGGAGGTGGTGGAAGCAGGTCCGATAGCGACGTTTAAGAGGCATCTTGACAAATACAAGAATAGTATGGGAATAGAGGGATACGGTCCCCGGAAGTGCAGAAGGTTTTAGTTTAGGCAGGCATCAAGATCAGCGCAGGCCTGGAGGGCCGAATGGCCTGTTCCTGTGCTGTACTGTTCTTTGTAGACTGGTTAAAAAAATAAAAGCCCATGGGATCCAGGGAAATGCAGCAAGGTGGGTACAAAATTGGCTCAGTGGCAGGAAACAAAGGGTGGTAGTTGACGGCTGTTTTAGCGACTGGAGGGCTGTTTCCAGTGGCGTTCTGCAGGGCTCCGTCCTGGGTCCCCTGCTTTTTGTGGTGGATATTAACGATTTGGATGTCAATGTAGGGGGCATGATCAAGAAGTTTGTGGACGACACAAAGATTGGCCGTGTGGTAGATAGCGAGGAGGATAGCTGTAGGCTGTAGGCAGATATTGATGGTCTGATCAGATGGGCAGAAAAGTGGCAAATGGAATTCAACTTGGAGAAGTGTGAGGTGATGCATTTGGGGAGGTCAAAAAAGGCAAAGGAATGCAAAATTAATGGGAAAATACTGAGAAGTGTAGAGGAAGTGAAGGACCTTGGAGTGAATGTCCACAGATCCCTGAAGGTCACAGGACAGGTCTCTAAGGTGGTTAAGAAGGCATATGGAATCCTTTCCTATATGAGCTGAGGTATAGAATATAAGAGCAGGGAGGTTATGCTGCAACTGTATAACACATTGGTTAGGCCACAACTTGAGTACTGTGTGCAGTTCTGGTCACCTCATTACAGAAAGGATGTAATTGCACTAGAGAGGGTACAGAGGAGATTTACGAGCATGTTGCCCGGACTGGAAAAATGCAGCTATGAGGAAAGATTGGATAGGCTGGGGTTGTTCTCCTTGGAACAGAGAAGGCTGAGGGGAGATCTGATTGAAATGTACAAAATTTTGAGAGGCCTGAAGAGAGTGGAGGTGAAGGGTCTATTCACCTTAGCAGAGAGGTCAGTGACGAGGGGGCATGGATTTAAAGTGATTGGCAGAAAAATTAGATGAGGAAAAACCTTTTCACCCAGAGGGTGGTGATGGTCTGGAACTCACTGCCTGAAAGGGTAGTTGAGGCAGAGACCCTCAACTCATTCAAAAGGAGTCTGGATATGCACCTCAAGTGCTGTAAGCTCCAGGGCTACAGACCAAATGCTGGAGGTGGGATGAGAATAGGTGGGTCGTTTTTTGGCTGGCACAGACATGATGGGCCAAGTGGCCTCTTTTTGTGCCTTAAATGTTCTATGATTCTATGTTTACGAAGAAGTGACAGGTCAAGATTTACAGGGTTCAGGAGGCTTGACTCCTAAGATGTTTTTGGATTTGCTTTGGACAGGCAGTTGGTGATATGGACAGTGTTGAAAAGACAGTTGGAGAAAACTTGCAAAGGGAGCAAAACCCACCTGATGATTATGAGCTAACGTATAAGCCCAAACCCTTTGTCCGTCACCCCCACAACCCCAAGAAAGACAGAAGGTGGGAGGGTGAAAGGAAGGCAAGTAGCCGGGGACAAGAAGGGACAGCTGGGAACGCCCTGGGATCTCATCAGGCCAGAAAGGAAGATGCTGAGGGTAGAAGTGAGGTCCATAAGCCGAAATGTTACCATTGTCACAAGATGGGACACCTTCGTGCAGAATGCTGGAAGTAGCGGGGCAAACACATGGGACGTATTGGGGTACACAAGCCAATGCAGAGAAAGGGACCCTGACTGGGAGAACAACAGATCAAGCTGCAGCTCTGACTGCAGCTGTAAGGCCAAGTACTAAAAACACTGTGAGTGCCAGGGTCGTGAATAAGATACCCGAGAGTTATAGGGAATTCTTGTCAAAAGGGAAAGTAACTCCATCTCCCTCAAGTAAGGCAGGTAAACCTATAGTTATACTTAGGGATACAGGAGCTACCCAAACTCTCCTGCTGGGGAAAGGCCTAATTTCTCCACCTGAGTGCAATGAATGCCAAAGTTTTAGTGAATGGTATTGGCAGGGAGTACATACCCGTATCTTTATATCGGATGCACCTAGAGTGTGACCTAATGTCTGTAACGGTAACTGTAGGACTTGTCCATAGTTTGCCAGTAGACGGAGTTGACCTACTCCTGGGGAATGATTTGGCTGGAGTGAAGGTAGTAGCTTCTCCAGAAGTCACAGAAAAAACAAGTGAAGTTAAAGAGACAGAACTTTTCCTTCCTGTGCAGTGACCCGAGCAATGGCTAAACAAGTTCCATTGTCGGAGATAAAATTGGCACCACAGACAGATAGCCGAATATCTGAAACTTTCTTTGGGGATTTGGATAATCCAAAGGAAATGTTCAATAAATCTTCTCTGATCAAGGCTCTGCAAGCCAATCCAGAGTTAAATAAAGTGGCAATATCAGCTATAACTGAAACTGAGGCAAAAGGAATTCCGGATGATACCGTATTAAAAATGGGATTCTGATGAGGAAGTAGAGACCTCCTCATAGACCTGCGGACGAAGAACAGATGGTTGTTCACCAGATAGTGGTACCACCCAAGTACCGCCAGGAAATATTAAAGAAAGCCCATGAAATTCCTATAGTGGGACATGTGGGATCCGGAAGACCCAATCACATATAGGTCGACATTTTTACTGGCCAGGTCTTTCCAAGGATCTGGTACATAGAGTCATACAGCACAGAAACAGGCCCTTCGGCCCATCGTGTCCATGCTAGCCATCAAACGCCTAATTATGCTAATCCCATTTTCCAGCACTTGGCCCATAGCCTTGTATGCTATGGCGTTTGTCTGCCTTTTGATTCTTCCTACCAAAGTGCATGACCTCACACTTTCCTACATTAAACTCAATCTGCCAAGTTTCTGCCCACTCACTCAACCTATCTATATCCCTTGCAGATTCCTTATGTCCTCATCACAACATGCCCTCCCACCTATTTTTGTATCTTCAAATTTGGATACATTACACTCTGCCCCCCTCCTCCAAGTCATTAATATAGATAGTAAATAATTGAGGCTGATCCTTGTGGCATTCCACTAGTTACATCTTTCCAACCTGAAAAAGTCCTATTAATCCCGACTCTCTGTCTTCTATGAGTTAACCAATCCACAATCCATGCTAATACATTACCCCCAATACCGTGAGCTCCTATCGCGTTAATCTTTTATGTGGCACCTTATCAAATGCCTTCTGGAAATCTAAATACACTACATCTACCAATTCCCCTTTATCAACTCTGCTTGTTATATCCTCAAAGAACTCTAGAAAATTTGTCTAACATGATTTCCCTTTCACAAAACCATGTTGACTTTGTTTGATTGTGTTAAGCTTTTCTAAATGTCCTGCTATTTCTTCCTCAATAATGGACTTAGCATTTTTCCAATGACTGATGTTAGGCTGACTGGTCTGTAGTTTTCAGCTTTCTGTCTCCCTCCCTTCTTGAACAGTGACGTCACATTAGTGGTTTTCCAATCCGCTAGGACCCGCCCGGAATCCAGTGAGTTCTGGAATATTTCGATCAATACCTCCACTATCTCTGCAGCCACTTCCTTTAAAACCCTTGGATACAGGCATCAGGTCCTGGCGACTTGTCTGCCTTTAATCCCATTAGTTTGTCAAATACTTTGTCCCTCGTGATAGAGACTGTTACAAGATCTTTCCTCCCATTAGCTCCTTGCTTATCTGATATCTGTGGGATGTTTATAGTGTCCTCCACCGTGAAGACCAATGCAAAATATTGGTTTAAGTTATCTGCCATTTCCCTGTTCTCCTTTATCAATTAGTTTAGTTTAGTTTAGAGATACAGCACTGAAACAGGCCCTTCGGCCCACCGAGTCTGTGCCGACCATCAACCACCCATTTATACTAATCCTACACTAATCCCATATTCCTACCACATCCCCACCTGTCCCTATATATTTCCCTACCACCTACCTATACTAGGGGCAATTTGTAATGGCCAATTAACCTATCAACCTGCAAGTCTTTGGCGTGTGGGAGGAAACCGGAGCACCCGGAGGAAACTCACGCAGACACAGGGAGAACTTGCAAACTCCGCACAGGCAGTACCCAGAATCGAACCCGGGTCCCTGGAGCTGTGAGGCTGCGGTGCTAACCACTGCGCCACTGTGCCGCCCTGGTCTGCAGTCGCAACCTCCAAGGGTCCCACGCCCACTTTAGCTCCTCTCTTTTTATACACCCGTAGAAGCTCTTGCTGTTTGTTTTTATATTTCTTGCCAATTTACTTTCATAATCAATTTTCTCCCTCTTTATTAGCTTTTTAGTCATCTGCTGCTCGTTCCTAAAAAATTCCCAATCCTCTGGCCTACCACTAGTTTTCACCGCTTTGAATGCCTTAGTTTTTGATTGGATACTCTCCTTAACCGCCTTTGTTAACCACTGGTCATTCATCCTTCTCATCTAGTCCTTCTTTTTGACCAGGATAAATTTTTGCTGAGCGTTATGAAATATCTGCTTAAATCTGCCACTGCTCATCCACTGACCTTCCCCTTAGTCTATTTTCCCAGCCTGCTTTAGACAACTCTTTCTTCATACATCTGTAACTGCCCATGTTTAAGTTGAAGACACTGGTTTGAGGGCCGAGTTGCTCACCCTCAAAGTGAATTTGAAATTCTACCATGTTGTGATCTCTACCCCCTAGAGGATCCTTAACTACGATATATCTTATTAATCCTACCTCATTACACATTACTAGATCTAAAATAGCCTGTTCCCGGGTAGGTTCTGCAACGTGCATTGCTCTAAGTAACAATCCCTGATGCACTCTACAAATTCGTCTTCCACATTACCTCTAACAATCTGATTTGTCCAGTCAATATGCAGATTAAAATCACTCATGACAATTGTAGCAGTTTTGTAAAACATGCCATACGTGGGAAAACCACAACCTGCCACAAAACTGGCACCTCTAATTCCCACACCAGTTTCTGGGGAGCCTTTTAGTAAGGTGTTGGTAGACTGTGTAGGACCTTCACTGAAAACAAAAGCAGGACACCAATATATACTCATTACCACGGATATGGCTGCTCTGTTCCCAGAGGCCATTCCCTTGAGAACAATTTCTGCTTGGGTAATGGTACAGAAGTTAACCTACTTCTTCACTTGATATGGATTACCGATTGAGATTCAGTAGGATTAAGGTTCCAATTTTATGTCGAAACTTTTTCAGCAAGTTATAAGTAATTTGGAGATGACACAGTTTAAGTTTTCAGCATACCACCCACAGACACAAGGAGCTTTAGAAAGGTATGATCAGACCCTCAAAACAATGATCAGGGCATACTGTCATAAATATCCCCATGATTGGGACAAAGGGCTAGAATTTCTTTTGTTTGCCACTCGGGATTCACGTAATGAATCTACTGGTTTTAGTCCTTTTGAATTAATTTATGGACATGAGATAAGAGGTCCTCTAAAACTAATAAAAGAAAGGTTTTTAGAACAAAGGGACGAATCCTTTGTGCTCAATTATATAACCATGTTCCAGGAACGGCACACTAGAGCCTGCAAAGTGGCTCAGGAACACCTTAAAGCTTCCCAAACAACCATGAAGAAATGGGCAGACAAGCATGCCAAGACCCGAACATTTCAACCAGGGATGAGGTGTTAGTATTATTACCTTTAAAGGGTAAACCGCTAAAAGGACGGTTCAGTGGTCCATAAAAGGTGGTCAAGAGAATTGGTAAAGTAAGTTATTTGATGGACACCTCAGATCGTCAGAAAAGGAATCGGCTGTGTCACATCAATATGTTGAAACAATATTATCAGCAGGAGGCGGAGAAGCAAACAAAGGAATGTCAGGTATTAGGGACAGTGAAGGGTGAAAGGGATAGTGAGGATAAGGCCGAAGGAGGCCTAGATAATTCTCAAATTGAATCTCCTACTATCCAATTAGCTAATACTGAATTGTTAGTGAGATTTGACACTATGCTTTCATATTTAGATTTTTTTTTTGAAGTTTCACTGCATTTAAAATTTATTTTAAGATGAATCTCAGTTACAGCAAAACAATTATGAGGCCAACATAGGAAAAATGTCCGATGAAATCTATTTGTCCTTGCAATCTGACCTATTGCAGTCATGATACTGATCTTGTCCCAATGTCAATAAATTTACATAAATCGCAAAAGAATTTCAAAGTTAGTGAGCAGCTGCATTGGAATCAGATGCAGAAGACGACCTAACAAGGCTACTCACAGCATTTAAAAGAATCTGGAGGGATAAGCCATGATGTACAACCTTAGCCACACATGATGTGGATGTCGGGGAATCCTTTCCTATAAAACAGTATCCTTATCGCTTAAATCCAGAGAAACAGGCACAGGTAAAATCAGAAATGCAATACATGCTGGAAAACCTCCAAATAGAACCCAGTCAAAGCGGCTGGAGTTCCCCAGTCATGTTAATGCCTAAACCTGACAGTTCAACTAGACTCTGCATAGACTACAGAAAGGTTATTGCAGTAACAAAGGCAGACTCCTACCCAATTCCTCACTTGGAGGATTGTACTGACAAGAGTGGGCAGTGCTAGATTTCTTACAAAAATAGATTTGTTCACATTTGCATATTGATAGCAATGCCATGTCCACGTGCTCATTTGACATTGCCAGCCTATTCACCAATATACCACTTAAAGAAGCCATGTATATTTGCACTGCAGCACTACAGCATGGCGATCCAGCCCCTCAACAGTGCGTGAATCAGTATTCATTGAACTTATGAATTCGGCAACTTGAGCAATTGAGTTAAGTTTTAACAACACCATGTATGCCCAAATAGATAGTGTTGCCATGGGATCCACTCGAGGCCCAGCTCTCGCAAACATCTTTGTTGGGTTCCACGAGAAACGTGTCTTGGAGGGAAAGCCACCTAACCTCCTACCTTTTACGTATTTCCGATATGTAGATGATACATTTGCTATATCTGAATCCGCAGCTGCGTGTAATAATTTCCTTCCATGTCTTAATGCGCTCCATCCTGCGCTCAAATTCACCTTTGAAATGGAGCAGTCAAATGAGCTCCCTTTCCTTGACGCACTAGTTGAGAAATCTGTGATGGGGTTCTGTACCATGATCTACCGCAAGAAAAGTTACTGCACAGAAGGAGGCCATTCAGCCTATCACATCTGTGCCGGCTGAAAAAAACTAGCCACCCAATCTAATCCCACCTTCCAGGACCTAGCCCATAGCCTTGCAGGTTACAGCACTTCAGGTGCATGTCCAGGTGCATTTTAAATGAGTTGAGGGTTTCTGCCTCCACCACTGTTCCTGGCAGTGAATTCCAGACACCCACCACCCTCTAGGTAAAAAGGTTTTTCCCCATGTCCCCTTTAATCCTTCCACCAATCACCTTACATCTGTGCCCCCTGGTAATTGACCTCTCCTCTAGGGGAAACAGGTCCTTCCTGTTTACTCTATCTAGGCCCCTCATAATTTTCCACACCTCAATTAAGTCACCCCTCAGCCTCCTCTGTTTTAAGGAAAACAACCCTAGCCAATCCAATCTTTCCTCATAGCTGCAACTTTCGAGCCCTGGTAATATTCTTATAAATCTTATCTGTACTCTCTCCAGAGCAATTATGTCCTTCCTGTAATGTGGTGACCAGAACTGTATGCAATACTCCAGCTGTGGCCTAACCAGCATTTTATACAGTTCCAGCATTACATTCCTGCTTTTCTATTCTATATATCGGCCAATAAAGAAAAGCATTCCATATGTCTTCATCACTCTATCTACCTGTCCTGCCACCTTCAGGGACCTGTGGACATGCACTCCAAGGTCTCTCACTTCTTCGACCCCTCCCAACATCCTCTCATTTATTGTGCATTCCCTTACTTTGTTTGCCCTCCCCAAATACATTACCTCACACTTCTGGACTGAATTCCATTTGCCACTTTTCCGCCCACTCAAAGAAACCATTGATATCATTCTGGAGTCTACAGTTATCCTCTTCACGATCAACTACATATCATCAGCAAATTTCCCAATCATGCCTCCCACATTTAAGTACAAATCATTAATATATAACACTAACAGCAAGGGACCCAACACTGAGCCCTGTGGAATGCCACTGGAAACTGCTTTCCATTCGCAAAAACATCCATCGACTACTACCCTTTGTTTCCTCTCACTGAGCCAATTTAGGATCCAAAATGGATAGTCTTTAAAAGACAGTTGGACAAAAACTTGCCAAGGGAGCAAACCCCAGCTCAGCTGGTTCCATCTCTTTGAAAAAACCTGCTAACTTTTCCATCTCTTCAAGAAGCGCTGAGAACGGGAAGGTTTGCTAGTACCACTCGGGAGGGTTGAAACTAGTCTTGCGGTGGGGGGGGGGGGGGCGCGGGGCGGGACGCAAAGTAGTAGTCTCTCCGATGAGATAGTTAAGGCAAATGTAGAGGTTAAAGCAAGCAAGTCCAGTAGGCAGGTCAGGCAGGGGCAGGACAGGGAGCGTGGAAGGCCTGGTAGGCTAAACTGCATTTACTTTAATGCAAGAAGATTTACAGGTAAGGCAGATGAACTCAGAGCATGGATCAGTACATAGGATTGTGATATTATAGCTATTACGGAAACATGGTTGAGGAATGGGCAGGACTGGCAGCTCAATGTTCCGGGGTATCAATGTTTCTGCAGTGACAGAGGTGGAGGTAAGAGAGGAGGGGGATTGCACTATTGATTAGGGAGGACATCACGGCAGTACTTAGAGAGGATATCCCGGGGGAATGTCCAGCGAGGCCATATGGCCTTAGAACTTAGAAATAAGAAAGGGGTGATCACTTTGATGGGATTATACTATAGGCCCCCCAATAGTCAGAGGGAATTGGAGGAGCATATATGGAGGGAAATCACAGGTAGGTGTAGGAATTATAGGATAAAAGCAAAATACTGCGGATGCTGGAAATCTGAAACAAAAACAAGAAATGCTGGATTCACTCAGCAGGTCTGGCAGCATCTGTGGAAAGAGAAGCAGAGTTAACGTTTCGGGTCAGTGACCCTTCTTCGGAATTATAGGGTTGTAATAGTAGATGATTTTAACTTCCCTAATATTGACTGGGACTGCCTTCGTGCTAAGGGATCAGATGGGGAAGAATTTGTTAAGTGTGTCCAGGATAGTTTTCTGAAGCAGTATGTGGATGGCCCTACTGGAGAAAGGGCTACACTCGACCTCCTCTAAGGAAATGAGGATGGGCAGGTGGTTTATGTGTCAGTGGGGGAGCACTTTGGGACCAGTGACCATAACTCTATTAGCTTCAAGAGAGTTATGGAAAAGGATAGGACTGGTCCTCAGGTTGAAGTCCTAAATTGGGGGAAGGCTAATTTCGATGGCATCAGACAGGAACTCTCAAAAGTTGAACGGGAGAAGTTGTTTACAGGTAAAGGGACGTCTGGCAAGTGGGAGGCTTTTAAAAGTGAGATAGGAAGAGTTCAGGGCTGACATGTTCCTGTTAGATGGAAGGGCAAGGCTGGCAAGTTTGGTTGACGTGGGCTATTGAGGGTCTGGTCAGGACAAAGAAGGAGGCACATGTCAGGTATAGGCAGCTGGGATCAAGCGAGTCCCTCGAGGAGTATAGGGGATGTAGGACTACACTTAATGAAATTAGGAGGGCGAAAAGAGGCCATGAGATTTCCCTGGCAGATGAGATAAAGGAGAATCCTAAAAGATTCTATAAGTATATTAAGAGTAAAAGGGTAGCTAGGGAGAGAGTAGGTCCCCTTAAGGATCAGTGTGGTAATCTATGTGTGGAGACACAGGAAATGGGCGAGGTCTTAAATGAATATTTCTCATCCATATTTACCGTGGAGAAGGTCATGGAAGCTAGTGAGTTCAAGGGAAGGAACAGTGATATCCTGGAGCATATCAACATTACAAAGGAGGAGGTGTTGGAGGTTTTGAAGCGTATTCTGCAGGAGCTGGGGAATGTAGATTGGGAGCAGCTGTTTGAAGGTAAATCCACATTTGACATGTGGTCGGCTTTTAAAGAGAGGTTGATTAGCGTGCAGGAGAGACATGTTCCTGTGAAAATGAGGGATAGAAATGGCAAGATTAGGGAACCATGGATGACAGGTGAAATTGTGAGACTAGCTAAGAGGAAAAAGGAAGCACACATAAGGTCTAGGAGGCTGAAGAAAGACGAAGCTTTGAAAGAATATCGGGAATGTAGGACCAATCTGAAACGAGGAATTAAGAGGGCTAAAAGGGGTCATGAAATATCTTTAGCAAACAGGGTTAAAGAAAATCCCAAAGCCTTTTATTCATATATAAGGAGAAAGAGGGTAACTAGAGAAAGGATTGGCCCACTAAAGGACAAAGGAGGAATGTTATGCGTGGAGTCAGAGAAAATGGGTGAGATTCTAAACGAGTACTTTGCATCGGTATTCACCGATGAGAGGGACATGACGGATGTTGAGGTTAGGAACAGATGTTTGATTACTCTAGGTCAAGTCGGCATTAGGAGGGAGGAAGTGTTGGGTATTCTAAAGGGCATTAAGGTGGACAAGTCCCCAGGTCCGGATGGGATCTATCCCAGGTTACTGAGGGAAGTGAGAGAGGAAATAGCTGGGGCCTTAACAGATATCTTTGCAGCATCCTTAAACACGGGTGAGGTCCCGGAGGACTGGAGAATTGCTAATGTTGTCCCCTTGTTTAAGAAGGGTAGCAGGGATAATCCAGGTAATTATAGACCGGTGAGCCTGACGTCAGTGGTAGGGAAGCTGCTGGAGAAGATACTGAGGGATAGGATCTATTCCCATTTGGAAGAAAATGGGCTCATCAGTGATAGGCAACATGGTTTTGTGCAGGGAAGGTCATGTCTTACCAACTTAATAGAATTCTTTGAGGAAGTGACAAATTTGATTGATGAGGGAAGGGCTATAGATGTCATATACATGGACTTCAGTAAGGCATTTGATCAGGTTCCCCATGGTAGGCTGATGGAGAAAGTGAAGGCGCATGGGGTCCAAGGTGTACTAGCTAGATGGATAAAGAACTGGCTGGGCAACAGGAGACAGAGAGTAGCAGTAGAAGGGAGTTTCTCAAAATGGAGACGTGTGACCAGTGGTGTTCCACAGGGATCCGTGCTGGGACCACTGTTGTTTGTGATATACATTAATAATTTGGAGGAAAGTATAGGTGGACTGATTAGCAAGTTTGCAGACGACACTAAGATTGGTGGAGTAGCAGATAGTGAAGGGGACTGTCAGAGAATACAGCAGAATATAGATAGATTAGAGAGTTGGGCAGAGAAATGGCAGATGGAGTTCAATCAGGGCAAATGCGAGGTGATGCATTTTGGAAGATCCAATTCAAGAGTGAACTATACAGTAAATGGAAAAGTCCTGGGGAAAACTGATGTCCAGAGAGATTTGGGTGTTCAGGTCCACTGTTCCCTGAAGGTGGCAACGCAGGTCAATAGAGCGGTCAAGAAGGCATACGGCATGCTTTCCTTCATCGGACGGGGTATTGAGTACAAGAGTTGGCAGGTCATGTTACAGTTGTATAGGACTTTGGTTCGGCCACATTTGGAATACTGCGTGCAGTTCTGGTCGCCACATTACCAAAAGGATGTGGATGCTTTGGAGAGGGTGCAGAGGAGGTTCACCAGGATGTTGCCTGGTATGGAGGGCGCTAGCTATGAAGAGAGGTTGAGTAGATTAGGATTATTTTCATTAGAAAGACGGAGGTTGAGGGGGGACCTGATTGAGGTGTACAAAATCATGAGAGGTATAGACAGGGTGGATAGCAAGAGGCTTTTTCCCAGAGTGGGGGATTCAATTACTAGAGGACACGAGTTCAAAGTGAAAGGGGAAAAGTTTAGGGGGGATATGCGTGGAAATTTCTTTACGCAGAGGGTGGTGGGTGCCTGGAACGCGTTGCCAGCGGAGGTGGTAGATGCGGGCACGATGGCGTCTTTTAAGATGTATCTAGACAGATACATGAATGGGCAGGAAGAAAAGAGATACAGACCCTTAGAAAATAGGCGACAGGTTTAGATAGAGGATCTGGATCGGCGCAGGCTTGGAGGGCCGAAGGGCCTGTTCCTGTGCTGTAATTTTCTTTTTTCTTTGTATTAAGGTGGATAAATCCCCAGGGCCTGACCAGGTGTATCCTTGGATGCTATGGGAAGCAAGGGAGAAGATTGCTGGGACCGTGACAGAGATTTCTGTCTCATCGTTAGCCACGGGTGAGGTACCGGAAGACTGGAGGACAGCTAATGTTGTGCCTTTATTTAAGAAGGGCAGCAGGGATAAGCCTGGGAACGACAGGCCGGTGAGCCTTACATCAGTGGTAGGAGAGTTATTGGAAGGGATTCTGAGAGACAGGATTTATATGCATTTGGAAAGGCATGGTCTGATTAGGGACAGTCAGCATGGCTTTGTGCGTGGGAAATCATGTCTCATGAATTTGATTGAGTTTTTCGAGGAGGTGACCAAGAGGATTGACGAGGGCAGGGCGATGGACGTTGTCTACATGGACTTTAGCAAATCCTTTGACAAGGTCCCGCATGGTAGGCTGGTCCAGAAGATTCGAACACATGGGATCCAGGGTGAGCGAGCAAATTATATACAAAATTGGCTTGGTGATTGGAGGCAGAGAGTGATAGTGGAGGGTTGTATCTCAGATTGGAGGCCGGTGACCAGTGGTGTGCCACAGGGATCGGTGCTGGGCCCTCTGTTGTTTGTCATATATATTAATGACTTGGATGTGAATTTAGGGGGCCTGATTAGTAAGTTTGCAGATGACACCAAAATTGGTGGTATAGTGGACAGTGAAGAAGGTTGTCTAAGGTTACAACAGGATATCGATCAACTGGGAAAGTGGGCAAGGGATTGGCAAATGGAATTCAACGCAGACAAGTGTGAAGTGATGCATTTTGGGAAGTTAAACCAGGGCAGGACATATGCAGTGAATGTCAGGGCCCTGGGGAGTGTTGTTGAGCAAAGAGACCTTAGGGTGCACGTACATAGTTCCCTGAAAGTGGCATCACAGGTAGAGAGGGTGGTGAAGAAGTCTTATGGCATGCTTGCCTTCATTGGCCGAGATATTGAGGACAAGAGTTGGGACGTCATGTTCTCTCTCTTTGGCCTCCTTGCCTCGAGAGACAATGGGTAAGCGCCTGTAGGTGGTCAGTGGTTTGTGAAGCAGCGCCTGGAGTGGCTATAAAGGCCAATTCTAGAGTGACAGACTCTTCCACAGGCGCAGCAGATAAAATTGGTTGTCGGGGCTGTTATACAGTTGGCTCTCCCCTTGCGATTCTGTCTTTTTTCCTGCCAACTGCTAAATCTCTTCGCCTCGCCACACTTTAGCCCCGCCTTTATGGCTGCCCACTATCTCTGGCAATCACTGGCAACGGACTCCCACGACTTGTGATCAATGTCACAGGACTTCATGTCGCGTTTGCAGACGTCTTTAAAGCGGAGACATGGACGGCTGGTGGGTCTGATCCCAGTGACGAGTTCGCTGTACAATGTGTCTTTGGGGATCCTGCCACTTCCATGCGGCTCACACGGCCAAGCCATCTCAAGCGCCGCAGGTTCAGTAGGGTGTATATGCTGGGGATGTTGGCCGCCTCGAGGACTTCTGTGTTGGAGATACAATCCTGCCACCTGATGCCAAGGATTCTCCGGAGGCAGCGAAGATGGAATGAATTGAGACTTTGCTCTTGGTGGACATACGTTGTCCAGGCCTCGCTGCTGCAGAGCAAGGTACTGAGGACACAGGGTCCGAAGAAGGGTCACTGACCCGAAACGTTAACTCTGCTTCTCTTTCCACAGATGCTGCCAGACCTGCTGAGTGAATCCAGCATTTCTTGTTTTTGTTACTGAGGACACAGGCTTGATACACTCGGACTTTTGTGTTCCATGTCAGTGCGCCATTTTTCCACACTCTTTTGGCCAGTCTGGACATAGCAGTGGAAGCCTTTCCCATGCGCTTGTTGATTTCTGCATCGAGTGACAGGTTACTGGTGACAGTTGAGCCTAGGTAGGTGAACTCTTGAACCACTTCCAGAGTGTGGTCGCCGATATTGATGGATGGAGCATTTCTGACGTTCTGTCCCATGATGTTCGTTTTCTTGAGGCTGATGGTTAGGCCAAATTCATTGCAGGCAGCCACAATCCTGTCGATGAGACTCTGCAGACACTCTTCAGTGTGAGATGTTAATGCAGCATCATCAGCAAAGAGGAGTTCCCTGATGAGGACTTTTCGTACTTTGGTCTTCGTTCTTAGACGGGCAAGGTTGAACAACCTGCCACCTGATCTTGTGTGGAGGAAAATTCCTTCTTCTGAAGACTTGAACGCATGTGAGAGCAGCAGGGAGAAGAAGATCCCAAACAGTGTAGGTGCGAGAACACAGCCCTGTTTCACGCCACTCAGGATAGGAAAGGGCTCTGATGAGGCGCCGCTATGCTGAATTGTGCCTTTCATATTGTCATGGAATGAGGCCATGATACTTAGTAGCTTTGGTGGAAATCTAATCTTTTCTAGTAGTCTGAAGAGGCCACATCTGCTGACGAGGTCAAAGGCTTCGGTGTGATCGATGAAAGCAACGTAGAGGGGCATCTGTTGTTCGCGGCATTTCTCCTGTAGCTGGCGAAGGGAGAACAGCATGTCAACGGTCGATCTCTCTGCACGAAAGCCACAGTGTGCCTCAGGATAGACGCGCTCAGCCAGCTTCTGGAGCCTGTGTAAAGCGACTCGAGCGAAGACTTTCCCCACTGTGCTGAGCAGGGAGATTCCACGGTAGTTGTTGCAGTCACCGCGGTCACCCTTGTTCTTATAGAGGGTGATGATATTGGCATTGCGCATGTCCTGTGGTACTGCTCCCTCGTCCCAGCACAGGCAAAGCAGTTCGTAGAGTGCTGAAGGTATAGCAGGCTTGGCACCCTTGATTATTTCAGGGGTAATGCCGTCCTTCCCAGGGGCTTTTCCGCTGGCTAGAGAATCAATGGCATCACTGAGTTCTGATTTTGTTGGCTGTTTGTCCAGCTCATCCATGACTGGCAGAGACTGGGCTGCATTGAGGGCGGTCTCAGTGACAACATTTTCCCTGGAGTACAGTTCTCAGTAGTGCTCCACCCAGCTGACCATTTGCTTGCGTTGGTCAGTGATTGTGTCCCCCGATTTAGATTTGAGGGGGGCGATCTTCTTGATGGTGGGCCTAAAAGCTCTCTTAATGCCATCATACATTCCTCTGATGTTTCCGGTGTCGGAGGCCAGCTGAATACGACTGCATAGGTATTGCCAGTAGTCATTTGCGCAGCGCCTGGCTGTTCTTTGTGCAGCGCTTCTGGCTGCTTTAAGTGCTATGGATGTTAACTCGCTGGAGGCTTAACGTTGTACATAACGTTGGTTAGGCCGCATTTGGAATACTGTGTGCAGTTCTGGTCGCCGCACTACAGGAAAGATGTGATTAAGCTCGAAAGGGTGCAGAAAAGATTCACAAGGATGTTGCCTGGTTTGCAGGGCTTGAGTTATGAAGAGAGTTTGGATAGGCTGGGTCTGTTTTCCCTGGAGCGAAGGAGGCTGAGAGGAGACATGATAGAGGTATATAAAATTATGAGAGGGATAGATAGGGTAGATAGCCAGAGTCTGTTTCCCATGGTAGGGGAGACTAAAACTAGAGGGCATTGATTTAAGGTGAGAGGGAGGAGGTTTAAAGGGTATCAAAGGGGTAAATTTTTCACACAAAGAATAGTGGGTATCTGGAATGAGCTGCCAGAGGAGGTGGTGGAGGCAGGAGGCAGGGTAACCAGGGAAAGTGTTGGCCCACTCAAAGACAGAGGAGGGAATCTATGTGTGGAGCCAGAGGAAATGGGCAAGGTACTAAATGAGTACTTTGCATTAGTATTCACCACACAGAAGGACTTGGTGGATGATGAGTCTAGGGAAGGGAGTGTAGATAGTCTGGGTCATGTCGTTATCAAAAAGGAGGTGGTGTTGGGTGTCTTGCAAAGCATTAAGGTAGATAAGTCCCCAGGGCCTGATGGGATCTACCTCAGAATACTGAGGGAGGCAAAGGAAGAATTTGCTGGGGCCTTGACAGAAATCTTTGTATCCTCATTGGCTACAGGTGAGGTCCCAGAGAACTGGAGAATAGCCAATGGTGTTCCTTTGTTTAAGAAGGGTAGCAAGGATAATCCAGGAAATTATAGGCCGGTGAGCCTTACCTCAGTGGTAGGGAAATTATTAGAGAGGATCCTTCGGGACAGGATTGACTCCCATTTGGAAACAAATGAACTTATTAGCAAGAGGCAGCATGGCTTTGTGAACGGGAGGTCGTGTCTCACTAACCTGATTGAGTTTTTTGAGGAAGTGACAAAGATGATTGATGAAGAAAGGGCAGTGGATGTTGTCTATATGGACTTCAGTAAAGCCTTTGACATGATCCCTCATTGCAGACTGGTACAAAAGGTGAAGTCACACGGGATCAGAGGTGAGCTGGCAAGATGGATATAGAACTGGCTTGGTCATAGAAGACAGAGGCTAACAGTGGAAGGGTGCTTTTCTGAATGGAGGGCTGTTACTAGTGGTGTTCCGCAGGGATCAGTGCTGGGACCTTTGCTGTTTGTAGTGTATATAAATGATATGGAGAAAAATGTAGTTGGTCTGATTAGTAAGTTTGCAGACGACACAAAGGTTGGTGGAGTTGCGGATAGTGATGAGGATTGTCAGAGGATTGTCAGAGGATACAGAAGGATATCGATCGGTTGGAGACTTGGGTGGAGAAATGGCAGATGGAGTTTAATCCGGACAAATGTTGCAGCTGTACAGAACCTTAGTGAGGCCACACTTGGAATATTGCGTGCAATTCAGGTCACCACACTACCAGAAGGACGTGGAGGCTTTGGAGAGGGTACAGAAGAGGTTTACCAGGATGTTGCCTGGTCTGGAGGGCATTAGCTATGAGGAGAGGTTGGATAAACTCGGATTGTTTTCAATGGAACGACGGAGGTGGAGGGGCGACATGATAGAGGTTTACAAAGTTATAAGCGGCATGGACAGAGTGGATAATCAGAAGCTTTTTCCCAGGGTGGAAGAGTCAGTTACTAGGGGGCATAGGTTTAAGGTGTGAGGGGCAAAGTTTAGAGGGGATGTGCGAAGCACGTTCTTTACACAGAGGGTGGTGAGTGCCTGGAACTTTCTGCCGGGGGAGGTGGTGGAAGCAGGTACCATAGAGACGTTTAAGAGGCATCTTGACAAATACATGAATAGGATGGGAATAGAGGGATACAGTCCCCGGAAGTGCAGAAGGTTTTAGTTTAGGCAGGCATCAAGATCGGCGCAGGCTTGGAGGGCCGAATGGCTTGTTCCTGTGCTGTACTGTTCTCTGTTTTTTGAACTGTCGCAACATTCAAGAGGCATCTGGACGGGTACTTGAATGAGCAAGGCATAGAGGGATATGTAATTAATGCAGGCAGGTGGGATTAGTATATATAGGCATTATGGTCGGCATGGACCCGGTGGGCCGAAGGGTCTGTTTCTATGCTGTACGACCCCGTGACTGTATAAACGACACTCTGAAACACACACAGGGAACAATGACCCAGGATAAACTACTCTCTGATACACACAGGGAACAATGACCTAGGATAAACTACTCTCTGATACACACAGGGAACAATGACCTAGGATAAACTACTCTCTGATACACACAGGGAACAATGACCAGAGGGGCACCAATATCCTGGGAGGGAGGTTTGCTAGTACTGTTCGGGAGGGTTTAAACTAGTTTGGGAGGGGGATGGGAACCGGACTTGTAATCCAGGGACCAGTGGGTCCACTCAGAAAGACAAAGAGTGTAGTGAGGTATTGGGGAAGGTAGCACTGTCACAGAGGACAGATGGGCACGGAGAAGGGTTAAAGTGCGTATACTTCAACGCAAGAAGCATCAGGAATAAGGTGAGTGAATTGAAGGCGTGGATGGGCACTTGGGACTACGATGTTGTGGCCATCACTGAAACGTGGATAGGTGAGGGGGAGGAATGGTTTTTGGAGGTACCTGGTTATAGATGTTTTCATAAGATTAGGAATGGTGGTAAAAGAGGTGGGGGGGTGGCATTGTTAGTTAGAAATAGTGTAACAACTGCTGAAAGAATTTTCGAGGAGGATCTGCCGACTGAGGCACTGTGGGTTGAGGTCAGGAACAGGAAAGGAGCAGTCACCTTGATGGGAGTTTTCTATAGGCCCCCCAATAGCAGCAGGGAGGTGGAAGAGCAGATTGGGAAACAGATTTTGGAAAGGAGCAGAAGTCACAGGGTAGTAATTATGGGGGATTTCAACTTCCCAAATATTGATTGGCAACTCTTTAGATCGAATAGTTTGGATGGGGTAGTGTTTGTGCAGTATGTCCAGGAAGCTTTTCTGACTCAGTATGTAGACTGCCCGACCAGAGGGGAGGCAATATTGGATTTGGTACTAGGTAATGAACCAGGGCAAGTGATAGAGCTGTTGGTGGGCGAGCACTTTGGAGATAGTGATCACAATTCTGTAGCATTCACTGTGGTAATGGAGAGGGATAGGTATGTGCAACAGGGCAAGGTTTACAATTGGGGGAAGGGTAGATATGATGCTGTCAGGCAGGAACTGAGGAGCATAAGTTGGGAGCATATGCTGGCAGGGAAGGGCACGGTCGAAATGTGGAACTTTTTCAAGGAGCAGATAGTAGGGGCCATTGATAAGCATGTCCCTGTCAGACAGGGAAGGGATGGTCATGTGAGGGAACCGTGGTTGACAAGAGAGGTTGAGAGTCTTGTTAGGAAGAAGAAGGATGCGTATATAAAGTTGAGGAAAAAGGGCACAGGCATAGCTCTGGAGGGATACAAGTTGGCCAGGAAGGATCTGAAGAAAGGGATTAGGAGAGCTAAGAGAGGGCATGAAAAATGCTTGGCGGGTAGGATAAAAGAAAACCCCAAGGCCTTTTACGCGTATGTCAGAAATATGAGGATGACTAGGGGGACCGTAGGTCCGGTCAAGGACAATAGCGGGAGACTGTGTGTTGAGCCGGAAGAGATAAGTGAGGTTTTGAATGAGTACTTCTCTTCGGTATTTACGAATGAGAAGGGGTGTATTACTGAAGAGGACGGTGGGAAGCAGACTGGTAAGCTCGAGGAAGTGCTCGTTAGGAGGGAAGATGTGTTGGGGTTTTTGAATAACTTGAAGATAGACAAGTCTCCCGGGCCTGACGGGGTATATCCAAGGATGTTATGGGAAGCAAGGGATGAAATTGCAGAGCCGCTGGCAATGATCTTTTCATCTTCTCTGCTGACGGGGGTGGTACCAGGTGATTGGAGGGTGGCAAATGTTGTGCCCCTGTTCAAGAAAGGGAATAGGAACAACCCTGGGAATTACAGGCCAGTTAGTCTTACTTCAGTGGTAGGCAAGTTGATGGAAAAGGTGCTGAGGGATAGGATTTCTGAGCATCTGGAAAGACACTGCTTGATTCGGGACAGTCAGCACGGTTTTGTGAGGGGTAGGTCTTGCCTCACAAGCCTGATTGAATTCTTTGAGCAGGTGACCAAGCAAGTGGATGAGGGTAAACCAGTGGATGTGGTGTACATGGATTTTAGTAAGGCATTTGATAAGGTCCCCCATGGTAGACTTATGGAGAAAGTCAGGAGGCATGGGATAGTGGGGAATGTGGCCAATTGGATTAAGAATTGGCTAACTGATAGAAGGCAGAGAGTGGTCTTAGATGGTAAATACTCAGCCTGGAGCCCAGTTACCAGTGGCGTGCCGCAGGGATCAGTTCTGGGTCCTCTCCTGTTTGTGATTTTTATTAACGACTTGGATGAGGAAGTCGAAGGGTGGGTCAGTAAATTTGCAGATGATACAAAGGTTGGTGGAGTTGTGGATACCGAGGAGGGCTATTGTCGTCTGCAAAGGGACTTGGATAGGTTGCAGTGCTGGGCTGAAAAGTGGCAGATGGAGTTTAACCCTGAAAAGTGTGAGGTCGTCCATTTTGGAAGGACAAACATGAATGCAAAATACTGGGTTAACGGTAGGGTTCTTGGGCATGTGGAGGAGCAGAGAGACCTTGGGGTCTATGTGCATAGATCATTGAAAGTTGCAACTCAAGTGGATAGGGCTGTGAAGAAGGCATATGGGGTGTTAGCGTTCATTAGCAGAGGGATTGAATTTAAGAGCCGTGAGGTGATGATGCAGCTGTACAGGACCTTGGTAAGGCCTCATTTGGAGTACTGTGTGCAGTTCTGGTCGCCTCATTTTAGGAAGGATGTGGAAGCCTTGGAGAGGGTGCAGAGGAGATTTACCAGGATGTTGCCTGGAATGGAGAATAAGTCTTACGAGGAAAGGCTGAACATTCTAGGCCTCTTCTCATTAGAAAGGAGAAGGATGAGGGGTGACATGATAGAGGTTTATAAGATGATCAGGGGAATAGATAGGGTAGACAGTCAGAAACTTTTTCCCCGGGTGGAGCAAAGCGTTACAAGGGGTCATAAATTTAAGGTGAAGGGTGGGAGATATAAGGGGGATGTCAGGGGAAGGTTCTTTACCCAGAGAGTGGTCGAGGCATGGAATGCCTTGCCCGGGGAAGTTGTTGAGTCAGAAACTTTAGGGACTTTCAAAAGGCTTTTGGATAGGTATATGGATAAAGGAGAATGATGGGGTATAGATTAAATTGTCCTTGACAGAGGACAAAGGATCGGCACAACATCGTGGGCCGAAGGGCCTGTTCTGTGCTGTATTTTTCTATGTTCTATGTTCTAATGACCTAGGATAAACTACTCTCTGATACACACAGGGAACAATGACCCAGGATAAACTACTCTCTAATATACACACACAGGGAACAATGACCCAGGATAAACTCCTCTCTGATACACACAGGGAACAATGACCCAGGATAAACTACTCTCTGATACACACAGGGAACAATGGCCCAGGATAAACTACTCTCTGATACACACAGGGAACAATGACCCAGGATAAACTACTCTCTGATACACACAGGGAACAATGACCCAGGATAAACTACTCTCTGATACACACAGGGAACAATGACCCAGGATAAACTACTCTCTGATACACACAGGGAACAATGACCCAGGATAAACTACTCTCTGATACACACAGGGAACAATGACCCAGGATAAACTACTCTCTGATACACACAGGGAACAATGACCTAGGATAAACTACTCTCTGATATACACAGGGAACAATGACCCAGGATAAACTACTCTCTGATATACACACACAGGGAACAATGACTCAGGATAAACTACTCTCTGATACACACAGGGAACAATGACCCAAGATAAACTCCTCTCTGATACACACAGGGAACAATGACCCAGGATAAACTCCTCTCTGATATACACACACAGGGAACAATGACCCAGGATAAACTACTCTCTGATATATACACACAGGGAACAATGACCTCGCAGCTTAAATCTCAATTAGTCCGTCACAGAACTGTTTGCAGCCAAAGGAATTCTACTGAGGAACTGGACACAGATCCAGAATCTTGTAGAAGGCTGAGTGCAAGCTGGCCTGTGGTATGGTACTTACTCGAGTAACATGGCTGGTCAGAAGTAGACTCCTCTTACTGTGCTTACCTTGGTGATGTCCATAAGCTCCGTGTCTAGCTGAGAGATAGCTTCCTGCACAGAGGGATGCTGGGAGTAATTGCGTGCCAGAGTGTCCTGAATCTGGAGCTGTATCCTGGCCACCTGCCAAGGATGGGGGACAGAGGGAAAGGAGGTTAAGAACATGTTTACAAAAGCAAAATACTGCAGATGCTGGAAATCTGAAATAAAAACAAAAAGTGCTGAAAATACTTGGCAGGTCTGGTAGCATCTGTGGAGAGGGAAACAGAGTCAAAGTTTCAGGTCTGTGACCTTTCATCAAAACTGGCAAAAGTTAGAAATGTAATAGGCTTTGAGCAAATGAAAGGGGGGAAGAGGGTGAAGAAGAACAAAAGGGAAGGTCTGTGATCGGGCAGAAGGAGAGATTAAATGACAGAGATATCACAGAATAAAAGGCAAAGGGTTGGTCGTAAAAGAAAAAAAATGAGTCCAGAGAAAGTACTAATGGACGAATAATTAACAGTTCTGTCCAAAAACAAAAACATGCTTAAGACAGGCACATGATTAAAAAATAAAATGAACTTAAAAAATTTTTTTTAAATATAAAAATGGCTGTCATGCTCTGAAATTATTGAACTCAGTGTTAAGTCCAGAAGGCTGTAGTGTGCCTAATCGGAAAATGAGATGCTGCTCCTCGAGCTTGCGTTGATGTTCACTGGAACACCGCAGCAGGCCAAGGACAGAGATGTAGGCGTGAGAGCAAGGTGGTGAATTAAAATGGCAAGTGACCGGAAGCTTGGAGTCATGCTTACAGACTGAGCGGAGATGTTCCTCAAAGCAGTCGCCCAGTCTGTGTTTGGTCTCCCCAATGTCGAGGAAACCGCACTGAGCAGTGAATACAGTATACTACCTTGAAAGAAGTACAAGTAAATCGCTGCTTCACCTGAAAGGAGTGTTTGGGGCCTGGTGAGGAGTGAGGAGGTAAATGGGCAGGTATTACACCTCCTGCGATTGCAGGGGAAGGTGCCATGGGATGGGGACGAGGTGGTCGGGTAATGGAGGAGTGGACAAAGTTGTCGCAGAGTGAACGATCCCTTCGGAATGCTGACAGGGGAGGGGAAGATGCATCTTTTTTCCTCAGCTGAGGCTTCCCTCCCACCATAGTTGACAGGGCCCATAACTGTGTTCATTCCACTTTCTGCACTTCTGCTCTCACCCCTCCCCTCCCTCCCAGAACAATAGGGTCCCCTCCTCCTCACCAGCCTCCGTATTCAATGCATCATTCTCACGCCACCTGCAGCATGATGTCACCATGAAACACATCTTCCCCTCCCCTTTCAGCATTCCTAAGGGATCGATCCCTCAGTGACCCCCAGGTCCATTTCTCAATCACCCCGACACCTACTTCCCTTCAACATGTATCCTTTTATCTCCACCCTTCGCAACATCCAGGGCTCCAAATACTCCTCCCAGGTGAGTGATTTACCTTTTGAATATAGCATACTGTATTTGCTGCTCACAATGTGGCCTCCTCTACTTTGGGGGGAGTAAACGTAGACTGGGTGACCGCTTTGCAGAACACCTCCATTCAGCCCACAAACGTGACCCTGAGTTTCCAGTTGCCTGTCATTTTAACACTCTGTCCACTCCCACTCAGGGGTGGGGGTGTGGGCGGGTGGACGTGGCACAGGCCTGATCAGAGACACCAGCAGCAGCAGAGGATAAAACTGTGAGGGAGGGCAGGGGAACAGCGTGGATCTGATCAGATCAGCAGCAGCAGTGGCAGTGAAGAATGAGAGTGGGTGAGCAGGGGAAAAGCGCAGACCTGAACAGAGACACCAGCAGCAGGGGGAGAAGATAAAGGCGTGAAGGAGAGTGGGGTGGAACAGCACAGACCTGAACAGAGACACCAGCAGCAGCTGCGGCAAATGAGAGAGAGCAAGTGGGCTAACAGCGTGCACCTTATCAGTGCATTTCCAAAAAAGCAATGAGTGGCGTCAGAGCACTTAATGTAAATGATTGGTTGGTGAGTATCAGGCTTTTTAAAAAGAAAACTAGGGCAGTGGTTTAAACTAAGACTGGGAAACTATAAATTACTGCATTAACTACTTAAACTAATTTATAAAATTTCAATTGAGGTAAGTCGAACAGTAAAGGGATTAGTATTAAGGATATTGGAACACAGCAAGTCTAAAGGTATGAATTAAAATTAATAGCTTATAAAGTTAGCACAGCAGTGACCTGTTGCTTGCAATTCCTGCGCCATGTGGGAACTTCAGGAGACTTCGTGTGTCTTGGGCGACCACGTGTATAGCGAGTTTCTCCAGCTGCTTCAGCTTGAGCTCAGGATTTCCCAGCTTGAGGGGCAGCTGGACTCACTGTGGAGCATAGGGGAAAATGAGAATTTCCTGGATCGTGTATTCCAGCAGGTGGTCACCCCACAGACAGTAGGAGTTCAAAATAGTAGATCGGCGGCCATCCAAAATAGGAAGAGGCAGCAGGTGCAGGAGTCTTCGGGGTGTGTGCCACTCTCAAACTGGTACACAGCCTTGGAGACTGCAGGGAGTGACAACACCTTGGAGGAGCACAGTTCAGACTATATCTCTAAATAAATAAATAAACCTGCCCTACCACATTCAATGACTTATGCACATATACACCAGGTCCCTCTGCTCCTGCACCCCCTTTAGAATTGTACCCTTTATTCTATATTGCCTCTCCATGTTCTTCCTACCAAAATGAATCACTTCACATTTCTCTGCATTGAACTTCATCTGCCACCTGTCTGCCCATTCTACCAACTTGTCTATGTCCTTTTGAAGTTCTACACTATCCTCCTCACAGTTCACAATGATTCCCAGTTTCTTTTCATCTGCAAACTTTGAAATTGTGCCCCATACACCAAGGTCTAGGTCATTAATATAAATCAGGAAAAGCAAGGGTCCTAACACCGATCCCTGGGGAACTCCACTACAAACCTTCATCCAGCCTGAAAACATCCATTAACCAATACTCTTCGTTTCCTGTCACTTAGCCAATTCCGTATCCATGTTGCTACTGTCCCTTTTATTCCACGAGCTATACGTTTGCTCACAAGTCTGTTGTGTGGCACTGTATCAAATGCCTTTTGAAAGTTCATGTACACCATATCAACAGCATTCCCCTCATCAACCCACTCTGTTACCCCTTCAAAAAACTTCAGCAAGTTAGTTAAACACGATTTGCTCTTAACCCACATTTATCCAAGAGACCATTAATTTTGTCCCAAATCATTCTTTATAAACCTATTAAATTCTAACAGGGCTTGACAGGGTAGATGCAGGAAGGATGTTCCCGATGGTGGGGTGTCCAGAACCAGGGGTCATAGTCTAAGGATACGGGGTAAACCTTTCAGGACTGAAATGAGGAGAAATTTCTTCACCCAGAGAGTGGTGAGCCTGTGGAATTCGCTACCACAGAAAGCAGTTGAGGCCAAAACATTGAATGTTTTCAAAAAGGAGTTAGATATAGCTCTTGGGTCTCAAGGGATCAAAGGGTACGGGGAGAAAATGGGAACAGGTTACTGAGTTGGATGATCAGCCATGATCATAATGAATGGCGCAACAGGCTCAAAGGGCCTACTGCTCCTATTTTCGATGTTTCTTTCTAGAAGTTTCTCCACCACAGAAGTTAAACTAACTGGCCTGTAGTTGCTGAGTTAATCTTTACATTCTTTTTTGGAAAAGGGTATAACATTTGCAATTCTCCAGTCCTCTGGCACCACCCCTGAATTTAAGTGCCTCTGCAATTTTCACTCTCACTTCCCTCGGTATCCTTGGATGCATCTCAGCCGGTCCCGGTGCTTAATCAACTTTAAGTATAGACAGCCTATCTAATACCTCATCAATTTTAAATCCTTTTAGTGTATTAATTACCTCCTTTCACTGTGGCCTGGGTAGCATCTTCTTCCTTAGTAAAGTATTCATTTAATACCTCAGCTATTGCCCCTATCTCCATGCCTAAATCCTCCTTTCGGTCCCTACTCGGCCCTACTCCACCTTTTACCATTTTTTAACTATTTATATGCTTATAGAAGACATTGGGATTCCCTTTTATGTTAGCTGCCAGTCTCTTTTCATACGCTCTCTTTGCTTCTCTTATTTGCTTTTTTACTTCCCCTCTAAACCTTCTATATTTGGATTGTTACCTGAGACACGCGCAAATTGGCACAAGGTCAAGCAGATTAGAGAAATAAATGTGTGGCTCGAAGAGTGGTGTGGGAAGAAGGGGTTTTGATTCTTGTGGCACTGGCATCAGTACTCAGGCAAGAAGGAGCTATTCCGTTGGGATGGGCTTCACTTGAACCGGGCTGGGACCAGTGTCCTGGCCAATCGCATAACTATGGCTGTGAACAGGGATTTAAACTAACAGTGAGGAGGTGGATTTGGGTAAAGGGAAATTTAGAAATCCAAAAAGAGGGGTCAGGACATCAGAGCAGGATAGTGATGTGGGTCAATGCCAACAGAATGGGACAGGGACAGAGAGTTTAACAAAAATTGTACATCGGCAAATAAGGTCATTGCAGGGAATAGATGTAAAAAAATGAAAGTTCCTTTAAATGAATGCATGAAGCATCTGTAATAAGATAGATGAACTAGTGGCACGAATAGGGGTAAATGATGTAAATCTAATTGCCATTACCGAGACATGGTTACATGCAAATCAAGGTTGGGAAATGAATATTCCAAGGTACACAATATTTCGGAGAGACAGACAGAATGGCAAAGGAGTAGGGGTAGCCCTGATAGTAAAGGATGACATAAGGACATTAATAAGAAGGGATCTAGCATCAGAAGATCATGAAGTAGAATCAGTTTGGGTGGAAATTAGGAATAGCAGGAGTCAGAAGTCCCCTAACAGTGGTTATATTATTGGACAGAACATTAAACGGGAAATTATTGCAGGGTGTAAAAAAGGTAATGTATTAATTGTGGGGGACTTTAATCTGCAAAGATTGGGACAATCAAATTGGCAACAGCGGTCTAGAGGATGAGTTCGTAGAATGTTTTCGTGACAGTTTCTTGGAGCAATACGTTGTAGAACCAACTCGGAATAAAGCTTTCACAGATTTCGTACTGTGTAATGAAGCAGCGTTAATAAGCAACGTAATCGTAAAAGATCAAATGGGAAATAGTGGTACCAGTGAATTTCATGTTTAGTTTGAAAGTGACATACGTCAATCATAAACAAGAATCTTAAATTTAAACAAAGCCAATTATGAAGGTATGGAGGGGGGGAAGAACTGGCTAAGGTTATTTGGGTAAATAGACTGGAAGGTATGGCGGTAAATGAACAGTGGGAAACATTTAAAGAAATAATTCAAAGGATTCATCAAAAGTCCATTCAGTTCAAAAACAAAAACTCGTCATTCAGGGGAAAGCAGCAAGAGCCAAGTTCATGGCACCATGAGTGGCTCTGCTGCACAGGAGGGGCAGAAGAAGAGTGGCAGGGCTATAGCGATAGGGGATTCAATCGTAAGGGGAACAGACAGGCGTTTCTGCAGTCGCAAAAGAGACTCCAGGATGGTATGTTGTCTCTCTGGTGCTAGGGTCAAAGATGTGTCTGAGCGGCTGCAGGGCATTCTGAGGGGGAAGGGCGAGCAGCCAGTTGTCGTGGTACATATTGGTACCAACGACACAGGTAAAAAAAAAAAGGGGATGAGGTCCTACAAGCTGAATATAGGGAGTTAGGACGTAAATTAAAAAGTAGGACCTCAAAGTTAGTAATCTCAGGATTACTACCAGTGCCACATGCCAGTGAGACCAGAAATAGCAGGATATATCAGATGAATATGTGGCTGGAGAAATGGTGTAGGGGGGGGGGGGGGGGGGAAGGATTCAGATTCCTGGGACATTGCGACCAGTTCTAGGGAAGGTGGGACCAGTACAAGCTGGACGGGTTGCAACTGGGCAGAACCGGGACCAATTTCCTTGGGTGGGGGGGGGGGCGGTGGTGCTAGTGCTGTCAGGGAGGGTTTAATCCAGAATGGCAGGGGGATGGAAATCTGAGAAGGGAGACAGAGGAGGGGAAAGACAAGGATGGAAATGAAAGACGGAAAGGTAAGAAGCAAACGTGGAAGGCAGAGAAAACAAGGGCGAGAAACAAATGGGGCCATAGTGCAAAATAAAGCTAAGTTGACTAACGATGTTAAAAAGACAAGTATAAAGGCATTGTGTCTTAATGCACGGAGCATTCGCAATAAGGTAGATGAATTAACAGCGCAAATAGACATAAACGGTTATGAAATAGTTGTGATTACAGAGACATGGCTGCAAGGTGACCAAGGATGGGAAGTGAACATCCAGGAGTATTCAATATTGAGGAAGGACAGGCAAAAAGGGGAAGGAGGAGGAGTAGCATTGTTACTGAAGGAGGAAATCTATTAGCTCAGAGAATCCTGATGTAGAATCTGTACGGGTGAAGCTAAGAAACACCAAGGGGCAGAAAACGTTGGTGGGGGTCGTCTATAGACCCCCAAACAGTAGTGGAGATATAAGGGACATGGGTAGAGCAGGGGCAGGAATGGATGTTGCAGGTTCCGGGATTTAGATGTTTCAGTAAGAACAGAAGAGGGTAAAAGAGGGGGGGGGTGTGGCATTGTTAATCAAGGAAAGTATTACAGCGGCAGAAAGGATGTTTGAGGACTCGTCTACTGAGGTAGTATGGGCCGAGGTTAGAAACAGGAGAGGAGAGGTCACCCTGTTGGGAGTTTTCTATAGACCTCCGAATAGTTCCAGAGATGTAGAGGAAAGGATAGCAAAGATGATTCTCGACAGGAGCGAGAGTAACAGGGTAGTGGTTATGGGGGACTTTAACTTTCCAAATATTGACTGGAAATACTATAGTTCGAGTACTTTAGATGGGTCTGTTTTTGTCCAGTGTGTGCAGGAGGGTTTTCTGACACAGTATGTGGACAGGCCAACCAGGGGCGATGCCACATTGGATTTGGTACTGGGTAATGAACCCGACCAGGTGTTCGATTTAGATGTAGGTGAGCACTTTGGCGATAGTGATCACAATTCGGTTAGGTTTACCTTAGCGATGGGCAGGGACAGGTATATACCGCAGGGCAAGAATTATAGCTGGGGGAAAGGAAATTATGACGCGATTAGGCAAGATTTAGGATGTGTAGGATGGGGAAGGAAACTGCAGGGGATGGGCACAAACGAAATGTGGAGCTTATTCAAGGAGCAGCTAATGCGTGTCCTTGATAAGTATGTACCTGTCAGGCAGGGAGGAAGTTGTCGAGCGAGGGAGCCGTGGTTTACTCAAGAAGTTGAAGCGCTTGTCAAGAGGAAGAGGGCGGCTTATGTTAGGATGAGACGTGAAGGCTCAGTTAGGGCGCTTGAGAGTTACAAGCTAGCCAGGAAGGATCTAAAGGGAGGGCTAAGAAGAGCAAGGAGAGGACACGAGAAGTCATTGGCGGATAGAATCAAAGAAAACCCTAAGGCTTTCTATAGGTATATCAGGAATAAAAGAATGATAAGAGTTAGAACAGGGCCAATCAAGGATAGTAGTGGGAAGTTGTGTGCGGAATCAGAGGAGATAGGGGAAGCGTTAAATGAATATTTTTCGTCAGTATTTACAGTAGAGAAAGAAAATGTTGCCGAGGAGATTACTGAGATACAGCCTACTAGGCTAGATGGGATTGAGATTCACAAGGAGGAGGTGTTAGCAATTTTGGAAAGAGTGAAAATATAGCAAATGTTGTCCCCTTGTTCAAGAAGGGGAGTAGAGACAGCCCTGGTAATTATAGACCTGTGAGCCTTACTTCGGTTGTGGGTAAAATGTTGGAAAGGGTTATAAGAGATAGGATTTATAATCATCTTGAAAAGAATAAGTTCATTTGCGATAGTCAGCACGGTTTTGTGAAAGGTAGGTCGTGCCTCACAAACCTTATTGAGTTTTTCGAGAAGGTGACCAAACAGGTGGATGAGGGTAAAGCCGTGGATGTGGTGTATATGGATTTCAGTAAGGCGTTTGATAAGGTTCCCCACGGTAGGCTATTGCAGAAAATACGGAAGTATGGGGTTGGAGGTGATTTAGAGCTTTGGATCAGAAATTGGCTAGCTGAAAGAAGACAGAGGGTGGTGGTTGATGGCAAATGTTCATCCTGGAGTTTAGTTACTAGTGGTGTACCGCAAGGTTCTGTTTTGGAGCCACTGCTGTTTGTCATTTTTATAAATCACCTGGATGAGGGTGTAGAAGGGTGGGTTAGTAAATTTGCGGATGACACGAATGTCGGTGGAGTTGTGGATAGTGTCGAAGGGTGTTGTAGGGTACAGAGGGACATAGATAGGCTGCAGAGCTGGGCTGTGAGATGGCAAATGGAGTTTAATGCGGAGAAGTGTGAGGTGATTCACTTTGGAAGGAGTAACAGCAATGCAGAGTACTGGGCTAATGGGAAGATTCTTGGTAGTGTAGATGAGCAGAGAGATCTTGGTGTCCAGGTACATAAATCCCTGAAAGTTGCTACCCAGGTTAATAGGGCTGTTAAGAAGGCATATGGTGTGTTAGCTTTTATTAGTAGGGGGATCGAGTTTCGGAGCCACGAGGTCATGATGCAGCTGTACAAAACTCTGGTGAGGCCGCACCTTGAGTATTGCGTGCAGTTCTGGTCACCGCATTATAGGAAGGATGTGGAAGCTTTGGAAAGGGTGCAGAGGAGATTTACTAGGATGTTGCCTGGTATGGAAGGAAGGTCTTAGGAGGAAAGGCTGAGGGACTTGGGGTTGTTTTCATTAGAGAGAAGGAGAAGGAGAGGTGACTTAATAGAGACATATATGATAATCAGAGGGTTAGATAGGGTGGATAGTGAGAGTCTTTTTCCTCGGATGATGATGGCAAACACGAGGGGACATAGCTTTAAGTTGAGGGGTGAAAGATATAGGACAGATGTCAGAGGTAGTTTCTTTACGCAGAGAGTAGTAGGGGCGTGGAACGCCCTGCCTGCAACAGTAGTAGACTCGCCAACTTTAAGGGCATTTAAGTGGTTATTGGATAGACATATGGATGAAAATGGAATAGTGTAGGTCAGATGGTCGGCGCAACATCGAGGGCCGAAGGGCCTGTACTGCGCTGTAATGTTCTAATGTTCTAAAGGGGTGGCATTGAACAAGAAATTAGAGACACATGCAATAAAGGTACAACTGGGTAACCTTAACCTACAAAAAGATTGGTCAAACCAAATTAGCAATAACACTGTGGAGGAGGATTTCCTGGAGTCATAGAGTTATACAGCACAGAAAGAGGCCCTTTGGCCCATCGTGTCCATGCCGGCCATCAAGCACCTAACTAACCTAATCCCACTTTCCAGCACTTGGCCCGTTGCCTTGTATGCTATGGCATTTCAAGTGCTCATCTAAATACTTTTCCTCAAATCCCCTCTAAACTTCCTGCCCCTTACCTTAAATCTATGCCCCCTGGTTATTGACCCCTCAGCTAAGGGGAAAAGTTTCTTCCTAATTAACCTATCAATGCCCCTCATAATTTTGTACACCTCAATCATATCCCCCTCGGCCTTCTCTGCTCCAAGGAAAACAACCCTAGCCTTTTCAGTCTCTCTTCATCGCTGAAATGCTCCAGCCCAGGCAACATCCTGGTGAATCTCCTCTGCATCCTCTCCAGTGCAAGCACATCCTTCCTGTAGTGTGGCGACCAGAACTGTACACAGTACTCCATCTGTGGCCTAACTAGCGTTTTATACAGCTCCATCATAACCTCCCTGCTCTTATATTCCATGCCTTGGTTAATAAAGGCAAGTATCCCATACGCCTTCCTAATCACCTCACCTACCTGTGCTGCTGCCTTCAGTGATCTATGGACAAGTGCACTCTCACACTTCATCCTCATTTACACATCTAGTCACCACCACGAAAAATTCAATCAAGTTTGTTAGACACGATCCCCCCCTGACAAAGCCATGCTGACTATCCCTGATTAATCCCTGCCTCTCCAAGTGGAGATTAATCCTGTCCCTCAGAATTTGTTCCAATATTTTCCCAACCACCTGGAGGAATTTTGAACTGTGAGGAGGATAGTGTAGAACTTCAAAAGGACATAGACAAGTTGGTGGAAAGGGCAGACAGGTGGCAGATGACGTTCAATGCAAAGAAATGTGAAATGATCCATTTTGGTAGGAAGAACATGGAGAGACAAAATAAATTAAAGGGTACAATTCTAAAGGAGGTGCAGGAGCAGAGGGACTTGGTGTATATGTGCATAAGTCATTGAAGTGGCAGGACAGGTTGACAGATCGGTTAATAAAGCATATAGTATTCTGAGCTTTATTAATAGGGGCATAGAGTACAAGAGCAAGGAAGTTATCTTGAACTTGTATAAGACACTATTGTACAATTTCCAGTTTCCTGGTCCCAACCGCCTCCTCTTCACTATGGACGTCCAATCGCTCTACACCTCCATCCCCCACCAGGATGGTTTGAGGGCTCTCCGCTTCTTCCTGGAACAGAGGCCCAACCAGTCCCCATCCACCACCACCCTCCTCCGCCTGGCTGAACTTGTTCTCACATTGAACAACTTCTCCTTCAACTCCACGCACTTCCTTCAAGTAAAAGCTGTCGCTATGGGTACCCGCATGGGTCCTAGTTATGCCTGTCTTTTTGTGGGATATGTCGAGCATTCTTTGTTCCAGTCCTACTCAGGCCCCCTCCCCCAACTCTTTTTCCGGTACATTGATGACTGTATCGGTGCCATTTCCTGCTCCGGCCCCGAACTAGAAAACTTTATCAACTTTGTTTCCAATTTCCACCCTTCTCTCACCTTTACATGGTCCATCTCTGACACTTCCCTTCCCTTCCTCGACTTCTCTGTCTCCATCTCTGGGGATAGGTTGTCTACCAATATCCATTATAAGCCCACTGACTCCCACAGCTACCTCGACTACACTTCTTCACACCCTACCTCCTGTAAGGACTCCATTCCATTCTCCCAGTTTCTCCGTCTCCGACGCATCTGCTCTGATGATGCTACCTTCCATGACGGTGCTTCTGATATGACCTCCTTTTTCCTCAACCGAGGATTTCCCCCCACTGTGGTTGACAGGGCCCTCAACCGTGTCCGACCCATTCCCCGCACCTCTACCCTCACCCCTTCCCCTCCCTCCCAGAACCGTGACAGGGTTCCCCTTGTCCTCACTTTTCATCCCACCAGCCTCCATATCCAAAGGATCATCCTCCGCCATTTTCGCCACCTCCAGCGTGATGCCACTACCAGTCGCATCTTCCCCTCCCTTCCCCTGTCAGCATTCCGAAGGGATCGTTCCCTCCGCGACACCCTGGTCCACTCCTCCATTACCCCCACCACCTCGTCCCCATCCCAGGGCACCTTCCCTTGCAATCGCAAGAGGTGTAATACCTGCCCATTTACCTCCTCTCTCCTCACTATCCCAGGCCCCAAACACTCCTTTCAGGTGAAGCAGCGATTTACTTGTACTTCTTTCAATGTAGTATACTGTATTCGCTGCTCACAGTGTGGTCTCCTCTACATTGGGGAGACCAAGCGCAGACTGGGTGACCGCTTTGCGGAACATCTCCGCTCAGTCCGCAAGCAGGACCCTGAGCTTCCGGTTGCTTGCCATTTCAACACTCCCCCCTGCTCACATCTCTGTCCTGGGATTGCTGCAGTGTTCCAGTGAACATCAACGCAAGCTCGAGGAACAGCATCTCATCTACCGATTAGGCACACTACAGCCTGCCGGACTGAACATTGAGTTCAATAATTTCAGAGCATGACAGCCCCCCACTTTACTTTCATTTTTAGTCATTTTTAGTTATTTTTTCTTCCTTTTTTTTTGCATTCCTTTTTACATTTTTTACAATCTTTTTTTGCATTTATTTAATTTCATCTTAGTTTGTTCAGTTTGTTTACCCACTGTTTTTTTCAGGTTGTTTTTGTTCAGGTTTGCACTTGCTGATGTTCAATATTCAGTATATTCACACCTAATCTGTACTAATGCTTTGTCTTTCAACACACCATTAACATATTGTTTGCCTTTGCTCCGTGACCTTTTGGTCAGCTATGTGGCCTGGTCCAATCTGCACCTTCTCCTTTGTTATCTCTTGCCCAACCCCCACCTCACTTGTTTATAATCTGTGACTTTTCTAATATTTGTCAGTTCCGAAGAAGGGTCACTGACCCGAAACGTTAACTCTGCTTCTCTTTCCACAGATGCTGCCAGACCTGCTGAGTGAATCCAGCATTTCTTGTTTTTGTTATAAGACACTAGTTTGGCCTCAACTGGAGCATTGCGTCCAGTTCTGGGTGCCGCATGTGAGGAAAGACATGAGGGCATTGGAGAGAGAACAGAAGAGCTTCACGTGAATGGTTCCAGGGATGAGGAATTTCAGTTATGAAGATAGATTGGAGAAGTTGGGACTGTTTTCCTTGGAGAAGAGAAGGCTGAGAGGTGATTTGATAGAGGTATTCAAAATCGTGAGGGGTCTGGACAGAGTAGATAGAGAGAAAGTGTTCCCACTCATGAAAGGATCGAGAACGAGAGGGCACAGATTTAAAGTATTTGGTAAGAGAAGCAAAAGTGACATGAGGAAAAACATTTTTACGCAGTGAGTGGTTAAGGTCTGGAACCTGCTGTCTGAGAGTGTGGTGGAGGCAGGTTGAAGCATTCAAAAGGGAATTAGACAGTTACATGAAAAGGAAGAATGTGCAGGGTTTCGGGGAGAAGGCAGGGGAATGGGACTGAGGGAATTGCTTTTTCGGAGAGCCGGTGTGGACATGATGGGCCAAATGGCCTCCTTCTGCGCTGTAACGATGCCGTTACACTCACCGGCCTGCAATTACCTGGTTTATCCCTGCTACCCTTCTTGAATAATGGCACCGCATTCGCTGTCCTCCAGTTCTCTGGTACCTCTCTTGCGGCCAGACAGGATATGAAATGAGTGTGTACGTGATGGTTTTTCAGACCAATACGTTGAAGAACCAACAAGAGAACAGGCTATCCTAGACTGGGTATTGTGCAATGAGAAAGGATTAATTAACAGTCTTGTTCTGCGGGGTCCCTAGGGGAGGAGTGACCATAACATGATAGAATTCTTCATTAAGATGGACAGTGAAGTAGTTGAATCCAAAACTAGGGTCCTGCATCTAAATAAAGGAAACTACGAAGGTATGCGGCTTGAGTTGGCTATGGTAGAATGGAGAACTTTACTAAAAGGGGTGACGGTGGATAGGCAATGGATAATATTTAAAGAACGTGTGCATGAATTACAACAACAATTCATTCCTGTCTGGCACAAAAATAAAACCGGAAAGGTGGCTCAACCGTGGCTTACAAACGAAATTAGGGATAGTATCAGATCCAAAGAGAAGGCATATAAAATTGCCAGAAAAAGCAGCAATTCTGAGGATTGGGAGCAGTTTAGAATTCAGCAAACGAGGACAAACAGGATGATTAAGAAGGGGAAAATAAAGTATGAGAATAAATTTGCGGGGAACATAAATACTGACTGTAAAAGCTTCTATAGATATGTGAAGAGAAAAAGATTAGTGAAGACAAATGTAGGTCCCTGACAAGCAGAAACGGGAGAATTTATAATGGGGAACAAAGAAATGGCAGAACAATTAAACACATACCTTGGTTCTGCCTTCACAAAGGAGGACACAAATAACCTCCCAGAAATGTTGGGGAACATAGGGTCCAGTGACAAGGAGGAACTGTATGAAATCAGTATTATTAGGGAAATGGTGTCAGGGAAATTGATGGGATTGAAGGCCGATAAATCCTCAGGGCCTGATAATCTACATCCCAGAGCACTTAAGGAAGTGGCCCTAGAAATATTAGATGCATTGCATTTTTCAAAATTCTATACTCTGGAACAGTTCCAATGGATCGGAGGGTAACTAATGTAACCCCACTATTTAAAAAAAGAGGTAGAGAGAAAACAGGGAATTATAGACCGGTTAGCCTGACATCTTTTTTGGCCTCCTTATCTCGAGAGACAATGGGTAAGCGCCTGGAGGTGGTCAGTGGTTTGTGGAGCAGCGCCTGGAGTGGCTATAAAGGCCAATTCTAGAGCGACAGGCTCCACCACAGATGCTGCAGAAAAATTTGTTTATCGGGGCTGTTATACAGTTGGCTCTCCCCTTGCGCTTCTGTCTTTTTTCCTGCCAACTGCGAAGTCTCTTCGACTCGCCACACTTTAGCCCCGCCTTTATGGCTGCCCGCCAGCTCTGGCAAACGCTGGCAACTGACTCCCACGACTTGTGATCAATGTCACAGGACTTCATGTCGCGTTTGCAGACGTCTTTCAAGCGGAGACATGGACGGCCGGTGGGTCTGATACCAGTGGCTAGCTCGCTGGACAATGTGTCTTTGGGGATCCTGCCATCTTCCATGCGGCTCACATGGCCAAGCCATCTCAAGCGCCGCTGACTCAGTAGTGTGTATAAGCTGGGGATGTTGGCCGTCTCGAGGACTTCTGTGTTGGAGATACGGTCCTGCCACCTGATACCAAGTATTCTCCGGAGGCAGCGAAGATGGAATGAATTGAGACGTCGCTCTTGGCTGACATACGTTGTCCAGGCCTCGCTGCCATAGAGCAAGGTACTGAGGACACTAGCCTGACATCACCAGTGGGGAAAATGCTAGAGTCCATGATAAAAGGTGTAATAGCAGAGCACTTGGAAAACAATGACAGGATCGGACAAAGTCAACATGGATTTATGAAAGGGAAATCATGCTTGACAAATCTACTGGAATTTTTTGAGCATGTAACTAGTACAATAGATAAGGGAGAACCAGTGGATGTGGTGTATTTGGACTTTCAGAAGGCTTTCGATAAGGTCCCACATAAGAGATTAGCGTGCAAAATTAAAGCACATGGAATTGGGGATAGTGTATTGCAATGGATAGAGAATGGGAAAGGGAGAGGTGCAGTGAGACCTGGGTGCTCGTGCGCACCAGTCGCTGAAAGTAAGCATGCAGGTGCAGCAGGCAGTTAAGAAGGCAAATGGTATGTTGGCCTTCATAGCGAGAGGATTCGAGTACAGGAGCAATCTTGCTGCAATTATACAAGGCCTTGGTGAGACCAAATCTGGAGTATCGTGTGCAGTTTTAGTCTCCTTATCTTTTTTTATATTCATTCAGGGATGTGGGCGCCGCTGGCTAGGCCAGCATTTATTGCCCATCCCTAATTGCCCTCGAGAAGGTGGTGGTAAAGAAAGAAAAGAACAAAAAAAATTACAGCACAGGAACAGGCCCTTCGGCCCTCCAAGCCTGCACCGATCCAGATCCTCTATCTAAACATGACGCCTATTTTCTAAGGGTCTGTATCTCTTTACTTCCTGCCCATTCATGTATCTGTCTAGATACATCTTAAAAGACGCCATCGTGCCCGCGTCTACCACCTCCGCTGGCAACGCGTTCCAGGCACCCACCACCCTCTGCGTAAAGAACTTTCCACGCATATCCCCCCTAAACTTTTCCCCTTTCACTTTGAACTCGTGACCCCTAGTAATTGAATCCCCCACTCTGGGAAAAAGCCTCTTGCTATCCAACCTGTCTATACCGCTCATGATTTTGTACACCTCAATCAGGTCCCCCCTCAACCTCCGTCTTTCTAATGAAAATAATCCTAATATACTCAACCTCTCTTCATAGCTAGCGCCCTCCATACCAGGCAACATCCTGGTGAACCTCCTCTGCACCCTCTCCAAAGCATCCACATCCTTTTCGTAATGTGGCGACCAGAACTGCACGCAGTATTCCAAATGTGGCCGAACCAAAGTCCTATACAACTGTAACATGACCTGCGAACTCTTGTACTCAATACCCCGTCCGATGAAGGAAAGCATGCCGTATGCCTTCTTGACCACTCTATTGACCTGCGTTGCCACCTTCAGGGAACAATGGACCTGAACTGCCTTCTTGAACCGCTGCAGTCCATTTGGGGTAGGTACACCCACAGTGCTGTCAGGAAGGGAGTTCCAGGATTTTGACCCAGCGACAGTGAAGGACCGGCGATATAGTTACAAGTCAGGATGGTGTGTGACTTGGAGGGGAACTTGCAGGTGGTGGTGTTCCCATGTATTTGCTGCCCTTGTCCTTCTAGCTGGTAGAGGTCGTGGGTTTGGAAGGTGCCGTCTGAGGAGCCTTGGTGCATTGCTGCAGTGCATCTTGTGGATGATACACACTGCTGCCACTGTGCGTCGGTGGTGGAGGGAGTGAATGTTTGTAGATGGGGTGCCAATCAAGCGGGCTGCTTTGTCCTGGATGGTGTTGAGCTGCCTTTGGGGTGACCACCTCCTGAAATGAATAGAGGATTGGCTAGCTAACAGGAAACATAGAGCAGGCATAAATGGGTCACTATATGGCTGGCAGGATATATCTGCTGCCCTTGACCTTCTAGGTGGTAGAGGTGGCAGGTTTGGAAGGTGCTGTCGAAGGAGCCTTGGTGCATTGCTGCAGTTTATCCTGTAGATGGTACACACTGCTGCCAATGTGCATCGGTGGTGAAGGGAAAAAATATTTGTGTATGGGGTGCCAATCAAGCGGGCTGCTTTGTCCTGGATGGCGTCTTGTTTCTTGAGTGTTGTGGGAGCTGCACCCAATCAGGCGAGTGAAGAGTATTCCATCACACTCCTGATTTGTACTTTGTCGATGGTGGACGGCACTGGGGAGACAGGAGGAGAGTTACTCGCTGCAGAACACCCAGCCTCTGACCCGCTCTTGTAGCCACAGCACTTTTGTGGCTGGTCCAGTTCAGTTTCTGGTCAATGCTGACCCCCAGGATGCTGATAGTGGGAGAGTCAGCGATGGTATTGCCATTGAATGTCAAGGGGAGATGGTTAGACTCTCTCTTGTTTGAGATGCACATTGCCTGGCAATTGTGTGGCGCGAATGGTCTGGGTGTCCGACTGCATGAATCGCAAAAGGTTAACATGCAGGTTCAGCAAGTAAGTAGGAAAGCTAACAGAATGCTATTGTTTATTGTGAGGGGAATTGAATACAAAAGTAGGGATGTAGAAAACAGTGGTAGAATCGGGCAGACTCAGCGTGGATTTACAAAAGGGAAATCATGCTTGACAAATCTACTAGAATTCTTCGAGGATGTAACTACGTAGAGTTGATGAGGGGGAGCCAGTGGATGTGGTTTATTTGGACTTTCAAAAGGCTTTCGACAAAGTCCCACATAAGGGATTAGCATGCAAAATTAAAGCGCATGGGATTGGAGGTAGTGTATTGCAATGGATAGAAAACTGGTTGGCAGACAGGAAACAAAGAATAGGGATAAATGGGTCTTTTTCTGAATGGCAGGCAGTGACTAGTGGGGTACCGCAGGGATCGGTGCTTGGACCCCAGCTATTCACAATATACATTAATGATTTAGATGAGGGAACGAAATATAATATCCCCAAATTTGCAGATGACACAAAACTGGGTGGGAGGGTGAGTTGTGCGGAGGATGCAGAGAGGCTTCAGGGTGATTTGGACAAGTTGAGTGAGTGGGAAAATGCATGGCAGATGCAGGAGAAATGCCGCGAACAACAGATGCCCCTCTACATTGTTTTCATAGATCTCACCAAAGCCTTTGACCTTGTCAAAGAACAAAGAAATATACAGCACAGGAACAGGCCCTTAGGCCCTCCAAGCCTGCGCCGATCCAGATCCTCTATCTAAACATGTCGCCTATTTTCTAAGGGTCTGTATCTCTTTACTTCCTGCCCATTCATGTATCTGTCCACATACATCTTAAAAGACGCTATCGTGCCCGCGTCTACCACCTCCGCTGGCAACGCGTTCCAGGCACCCACCACCCTCTGCGTAAAGAACTTTCCACGCATATCCCCCCTAAACTTTTCCCCTCGCACTTTGAACTCGTGACCCCTAGTAATTGAATCCCCCACTCTGGGAAAAAGCTTCTTGCTATCCACCCTGTCTATACCTCTCATGATTTTGTACACCTCAATCAGGTCCCCCCTCAACCTCCGTCATTGTCAGCAGACGTGTTCTCTTCAGACTACTAGAAAAGATCGGATGTCCAGCAAAGCTACTAAGTATCATCACCTCATTCCATGACAATATGAAAGGCACAATTCAGCATAGCGGCGCCTCATCAGACCCCCTTCCTATCCTGAGTGGCGTGAAACAGGGCTGTGTTCTGGCACCTACACTGTTTGGGATCTTCTTCTCCCTGCTGCTCTCACATGCGTTCAAGTCTTCAGAAGAAAGAATTTTCCTCCACACAAGATCAGGTGGCAGGTTGTTCAACCTTGCCCGCCTTAGAGCGAAGACCAAAGTACGGAAAGTCCTCATCAGGGAACTCCTCTTTGCTGACGATGCTGCATTAACATCTCACACTGAAGAGTGTCTGCAGAGACTCATCGACAGGATTGCAGCTGCCTGCAACGAATTTGGCCTAACCATCAGCCTCAAGAAAACGAACATCATGGGACAGGACGTCAGAAATGCTCCATCCATCAATATCGGCAACCACGCTCTGGAAGTGGTTCAAGAGTTCACCTACCTAGGCTCAGCTCTCACCAGTAACCTGTCTCTCGATGCAGAAATCAACAATTGCATGGGAAAGGCTTCCACTGCTATGTCCAGACTGGCCAAGAGAGTGTGGGAAAATGGCGCACTGGCATGGAACACAAAAGCCCGAGTGCATCAAGCCTGTGTCCTCAGTACCTTGCTCTGCAGCAGCGAGGCCTGGACAACGTATGTCAGCCAAGAGCGACGTCTCAATTCATTCCATCATCGCTGCCTCCGGAGAATCCTTGGCATCAGGTGGCAGGATTGTATCTCCAACACAGAAGTCCTCGAGGCAGCCAACATCCCCAGCATGTACACCGTACTGAGCCAGCGGCGCTTGAGATGGCTTGGCCGTGTGAGCCGCATGGAAGATGGCAGGATCCCCAAGGACACATTGTACAGCGAGCTCGTCGCTGGTATTAGACCCACCGGCCGTCCATGTCTCCGCTTTAAAGACGTCAGCAAACGCGACATGAAGTCCTGTGACATTGACCACAAGTGGTGGGAGTCAGTTGTCAGTGATCGCCAGAGCTGGCGGGCAGCCATAAAGACGTGGCTAAAGTGTGGTGAGTTGAAGAGACTTAGCAGTTGGCAGGAAAAAAGACAGAAGCGCAAGGGGAGATCTATCTGTGTAACAGCCCCGACAACCAATTCTATCTGCAGCACCTGTGGAAGAGTCTGTCACTCTAGAATTGACCTTCATAGCCACTCCAGGCGCTGCTTCACAAACCACTGACCACCTCTAGGCACAGTGGTTAGCACCGCAGTCTCACAGCTCCATCGACCCAGGTTCAATTCTGGGTACTGCCTGTGCGGAGTTTGTAAGTTCTCACTGTGACCGCGTGGGTTTTTGCCGGGTTCTCCAGTTTCCTCCCACAGCCAAAGACTTGCAGGTTGATAGGTCAATTGGCCATTATAAATTGCCCCTAGAATAGGTAAGTGGTAGGGGAATTGAGGGAAGGTGGAGATGTGGTAGGGATATGAGACTAATGTAGGATTAGTATAAATGGGTGGTTGATGGTCGCCACAGACTCGGTGGGCCGAAGGGCCTGTTTCAGTGCTGTATCAACAAATTAAAAAAAAATTAATAAATAAAAATAAATCTCTCGAGACAAGGAGGCCAAAGAAGAAGATCCACTTTGGTAGCAAAAACAGGAAGGCAGATTTTTATCTGAACAGCTATAAACTGAGAGAGGGGAATATGCAGCGAGACCTGGGTATTCTCGTACACCAGTCGCTGAAGGTAAGCATGCCGGTCCATCAGGCGGTAAAAAAGGCAAATGGTATGTTGGCCTTCATAGCGAGAGGATTCGAGCACAGGAGCAGGGATGTACTGCCGCAATTATACAGGGCCTTGGTGAGGCCACACCTGGAATAGTGTGAGCCGTTTTGGTCTCCTTATCTGAGGAAGGATGTTCTTGCTATAGATGGAGTGCAGCGAAGGTTTACCAGACTGATTCCTGGGATGGCAGGACTGACGTATGAGGAGAGATTGAGTCGGTTAGGATTATATTCGCTGGAGTTCAGGAGAGTGAGGGGGGATCTCATAGAAACCTATAAAATTCGAACAGGACTTGACAGGGTAGATGCAGGAAGGATGTTCCTGATGGTGGGGGAGTCCAGAACCAGGGGTCAGTCTAAGGATACGGGGTAAACCTTTCAGGACTGAGATGACGAGAAATTTCTTCACCCAGAGAGTGGTGAGCCTGTGGAATTCACTACCACAGAAAGCAGTTAAGACCAAAATATTGTATGTTTTCAAGGAGGAGTTAGATATAGTTCTTGGGTCTAAGGGGATCAAAGGGTCTGGGGCGAAAGCAGGAACAGGTTATTGAGTTGGATGATCAGCCATGATCATAATGAATGGTGGAGCAGGCTCGAAGGAACGAATGGCCTACTCCTGCTGCTATTTTCTATGTTTCTATGTTTTGCTTCAGTTAAACAGGGTATTGGTCCAACCACATCTGGAGTACTGTGTACAGTATTGGTCTCCTTATTTAAGGAAGGATATAATTGCATTGGAAGCAGTTCAGAGAAGGTTTACTTGACTGATACCTGGAATGGGTGGGATGTCTTGCGAGGAAAGGTTGGACAGGCTAGGCTTGTACCTGCTGGAGTTTAGAAAAGTAAGAGGTGACTTGATTGAAACATAGAAGATCCTGAGGGGCCTTGACAGGGTGGATGTGCAAAGGATGTTTCCTCTTGGAGAATCTCGAAAAAGAGATCACAATTTAAAAATAAGGGGGTCGCCCATTTAAGACAGAGATGAGGAGAAATTTTTTTCTCTCAGAGGGTCGTGAGCCTTTGGAATTCTCTTCCTCAAAAAGCAGTGGAAGCAGAGTCTTCAAACATTTTTAAGGCAGAGGTAGATAGATTCTTGATAAGCAAGGGGATGAAAGGTTATTGGGTGTAGGCGGGAATGTAGAGTTGAGGTTACAATCATAGAAACATAGAAAATAGGAGGAGTAGGCCATTCGGCCCTTTGGGCCGGCTCCGTTATTCAAAAAAGATCATGGGTTCTCAATCAGTACCCTGTTCCCGCTTTCTCCCCATATCCCTTAATCCCTTTGGCATTAAGAAATATATCAATGTCTTTCTTGAATATATTTAATGACATGGCCTCCACTGCCTTCTACGGTAGAGAATTCCACAGGTTCACCACCCTCTGAGTGAAGAAATTTCTCATCTCGGTTCTAAATGGCATACCCCGTATCCTGAGACTGTGACCCCTGGTTGTGGACTCCCCAGCCATTGGGAACATCCTCCCTGCATCTAGCCTGTCTAGTCCTGTTAGAATTTTGTAGGTTTCTATGAGATCCCCTCCCATTCTTCTAAACTCTCGAGAATACAGGACTAGTCGACCCAATCTCTCCTCATACGTCAATCCTGCCATCCCAGGAATCAGCCGAGTAAATCTTCTTTGTACTCCCTCCATGGCAAGAACATCCTTCCTCAGATAAGGAGACCAAAACGGCACACAATACTCCAGATGTGGTCTTACCAAAGCCCTGTATAACTGCAGTAAGGCATCCTTGCTCCTGTACCCAAATCCTCTTGCAAAGAAGGTCAACATACCATTCACCTTCCTAACTACTTGCTGCACCTGAATGCTTTCTTTCAGCGACTGGTGTAAAAGGACACCCAGGTCCTGTTGCACCTTCCCCTTTCCTGATCTATTACCATTCAGATAATAATCTGCCTTTCTGTTTTTACGACCAAAGTGGATAACCTCACATTTATCCACATTATACTGCATCTGCTATGCATTTGCCCACTCACCCAACTTGTCCAAATCACACTGGAACCTCTTTGTATCCTCCTCACAGCTCACTTCCCCCCACACCACCACCAGCACCCCCACCTCCCCCCAAGCTTTGTGTCATCTGCAAACTTGGAAATGTTACATTTAGTTCCCTCACCCAAGTCATTAATGTACATTGTGAATTGCTGGGGTCCAAGCACCGATCCCTGCAGTACCCCACTAGTCACTGTCTGCCACCCGGAAAAAATACCCGTTTATTTCTACTCTCTGTTTCCTGTCTGTCAACCAATTCTCAATCCATGCCAGTATTTTACCCCCAATCCCATGTGCTTTAATTTTGCACACTACCCTCTTACGTGGGACCTTATCAAAAGCCTTTTGAAAATCCAAATACACCACATCCACTGGTTCTCCCATATCTATTGTACTAGTTACATCCTCAAAAAAACTCCAGTAGATTTGTTGAGCATGATTTCCCTTTCGTAAACCCATGCTGTCTTTGCCCAATTCCATTTATGCTTTCCAGGTGTTCTGCTATCACATCCTTTATAATATACTCCAGCATTTTCCGCACTATTGATGGAAGGCTAACTGGTCTGTAGTTCCCTGTTTTTTCTCTCCCTCCTTTTTTAAATAGTGGGGTTACATTTGCCATCCTTCAACCTGAAGGAACTGCTCCAGAGTCTATAGAATTTTGGAAGATGACCACCAATGCATCCAGTATTTCCAGGGCCACTTCCTTTAATACTCTGGGATGTAGATTATCAGGCTCTGGGGATTTGTCAGCCTTTAACCCCATTAATTTCACTAGCACTATTTTTTTTACTAATACTGATATACTTCAGTTCCTCCATCTCATTAGACCTTCGGTTCCCTAACAGTTCTGGGAGGTTAGCCTGTTCTCTAGTTGGTTCTTCAATGTATTGATCTAAAAAACTGTCATGTACAAACTCCAGGAATTCCTGCTCCACAGTATTATTACTAATTTGGTTTGACCAATCTATATGTAGATTAAAATCACCCATGATTACAGTTGTACCCTTATTGCATGCATCTCTAATTCCGGTTTAATGCCATCCCTTACATCTCCACTACTGTTTGGGGGCCAATATACAACCCCCACCAACGTTTTCTTCCCCTTGGTGTTTCTTAGGCCCACCCATTCAGATTGCACATCATGATTTTCCGAGACAATATCCTTCCTCACTATTGCATTGATTTCCTCCTTTACTAACAATGCTACCCCACCTCCTTTCCCTTTTTGTCTGTCCTTCCTAAATATTGAATACTCCTGGATGTTCAGTTCCCATCCTTGGTCACCTTGCAGCCATGGCTCTGTAATCACAACAATATCATGACCGTTTACATCTATTTGCGCTGTTAATTCATCTACCTCATTGCGAATGCTCCGCGCATTAAGACACAACGCCTTTAGACTTGTCTTTTTAACATTGTTAGTCATTTTAGCTTTATTTTGCACTACGGCCCCATTTGTTTCTCGCCCTTGTTTTTTCTGCCTTCCACTTTTGCTTCTCACCTTTCTGTCTTTCATTTCTATCCTTGTTTCCCCCTCCTCTGTCTCCCTGCTCAGATTCTCACCCCCTTGTCATTCCAGTTTAAACCCTCCCCTCAGATCAGGTGGGAGGGACCACCGCACAGTCCTTGCGGAGACGAAGTCCCGCCTTCACATTAAGGATACCCTTCATCGTGTTTTGTGGCACTACCACTGTGCTAAATGGGATGGATCTAGCAATGCAAAACAGGGCATCCATGAGGCGCTGTGGGCCATCAGCAGCAGCAGAATTGTACTGAACCACAATCTGTAACCTCATGGCCTAGCATAAATCCCACTCTACCACTACCATCAAGTCGGGAGACCAACCCTGGTTCAATGAAGAGTGCAGAAGGATATGCCAGGAGTAGCACCAGACAGACCTCAAAATGAGGTGTCAACCTGGTGAAGCTACAACACAGGACTACTTGCGTGCCAAACTACGTAAGCAGCATGCAATGGACAGAGCTAAGCGATCCCATAACCAACGGATCAGATCTAATCTCTGCAGTCCTGTCACATCCAGCCGTGAACGGTGGAGGACAATTAAACAACTAACAGGAAGAGGTGGCTACACAAATATCCCCATCCTCAATGATGGGGAGCCCAGCACATCAGTGCGAAAGATAAGGCTGAAGCATTTGCAACAATCTACAGCCAGAAGTGCCGAGTTGATGATCCATCTCAGCCTCCTCCTGAAGTCCCCAGCATCACAGATGCCAGACTCCAGCCCATTCGATTCACTCCGCATGATATCAAGAAACGACTGAAGGCAGTGGATACTGCAAAGGCTAAGGGCCCTGACAATATTCCAGCAAAAGTACTGAAGAACGTGCCGCGCCCCTAGCCAAGCTGTTCCGGTACAGTTACAACACAGGCACATACCTGGCAATGTGGAAAATTGCCCAGTTATGTCCTGTAGACAAAAAGCAGGGTGTGTCCAACCTGGCCAATTACCGCCCCATCAGTCTATTCTCAATCAGTAAAGTGATGGAAGGTGTCATCGACAGTGCCATCAAGCGGCACTTGCTTAGCAATAACCTGCTCGGTGACGCTCAGTTTGGGTTCCGCCAGGGCCACTCAGCTCCTGACCTCATTACAGCCTTGGTTCAAACACGGATAAAAGAGCTGAACTCAAGAGGTGAGTGAGAGTCACTGCCCTTGATATCAAGGCAGTATTTGACTGAGTGTGGCATCAAGGAGCCCGAGCAAAACTGGAGTCAATGGGAATCAGGGGTAAAACTCTCCGCTGGTTGGAGTCAGACCTAGCACAAAGGAAGATGATTGTGGTTGTTGGAGGTCAATCATCTCAGCTCCAGGACATCACTGCAGGAGTTCCTCAGGGTAGTGTCCTAGGCCCAACCATCTTCAGCTGCTTCATCAAATGCCCGTCCTTCAATTATAAGGTCAGAAGTGGGGATGTTCGTTGAAGATTGTACAATGTTCAGCACCATTCGCGACTCCTCAGATACTGAAGAATTCCGTGTAGAAATGCAGCAAGACCTGGACAATATCCAGGCTTGGGCTGTTAAGTGGCAAGTAACATTTGCGCCACACAAGTGCCAGGCAATGACCATCTCCATCAAGAGAGAATGCAACCATCCCCCCTTGACATTCAATGACATTACCATTGCTGAATCCCCCACTATAAACATCCTGGCGGTTACCATTGACCAGAAACTGAACTGGAGTAACCATATAAACAACGTGGCTACAGGAGCAGGTCAGAGACCACGAATCCTGCGGCACGTAACTCGCTTCCTAACTCCCCCTGATTCCCATTGGCTCCAGTTTTGTTCGGGCTCCTTGATGCCATACTCTGTCAAATACCTGTCCACCATCTACAGGGCACAGGTCAGGAGTGTGATGGAATACTCTCCACTTGCCTGGATGGGTGCAGCTCCAACAAAACTCAAAGAAGCTTGACAACATCCAGGACAAAGCAGCCCGCTTGATTGGCACCCCATCCACGAACATTCACTCCCTCCACTACCGACGCACAGTGACAGCAGTGTGTACCATCTACAAGATGCAATGCTGCAACGCACCAAGGCTCCTGAGATACCACCTTCCAAACCCGCGACCTCTACCACCTAGAAGGACAAGGGTAGCAAATGCATGGGAACATCACCACCTGCCAGTTCCCCTCCAAGCCGCACACCATCCCGACTTGGAACTATATCACTGTTCTTTCACTGTCGCTGGGTCAAAATCCTGGAACTCTCTTCCTAACAGCACTGTGGGTGTACTTTACCACATAGATTGCAGCGGTTCAAGAAGGCAGCTCACCACCACCTTCTCATTTGCAATTAGGGATGGTAATAAATGCTGGCCTGGCCAGCGATGCCCACATCCCATGAAAGTTTAAAAAAAAGCCATGACCTTATTCAACGGCGGAGCAGGCTCGAGGGGCCGCAATTGTCAAAAATTGAAAAGATTTTTAATTATCCAGCTCCTAACTTTTTTTTTACGCAATATACTTTATTCAAAAAAATCTGTAAAAAAATACATTACAAAACAGTTCCAAACAGCACCAAGTCAAAAAATACCAACAGTGCAAAGGAGGTCAGTTTCCTTCAATACAGGAGTGAGTTGCCTCACAACCCTTCCATTTCATTTTTCATGATACAGTTCGAGGGGTTTCCCATGGATCCAGCCCCTCAGTTCAGCTTGGTGGGGGGTCCTTACACAGTGGTCTTTCCCCATTGAGCCTTTGCTGCGGCTGCCCCAAGCTTTAGTGTGTCCCTCAGCACTGAGTCCTGGACCTTGGAATGTGCCAGTCTGCAACATTTGGTCGTGGACAACTCTTTGCGCTGGAAGACCAGCAAGTTTCGGGCAGACCAAAGAGCCTCTTTCACCGAATTGATAGTCCTCTCGCAGCAGTTGATGTTTATCTCGGTGTGCATCCCTGGGAGGAGCCTGTAGAGCACAGACTCCTGTGTTACAGAGCTGCTTGAGATGAACCTCAACAAAAGCCACTGCATCTCTTTCCACACCTGCTTTGCGAAGACACATTCCAGAAGGAGGCGGGCAACCGTCTCTTCCCCACCACAGCCACCTCGAGGGCATTGTGCGGAGGGGGTGAGACTTCGGGCGTGCAGGAAGGATCCGACGGGGAGGGCTCTTCTCACCACCAGCCAAGCTACATCTTGGTGCTTGTTTGAAAGTTCTGGTGATGAGGCATTCCACCAAATGACTTAGGCGGTCTGCTCGGGGAACCATCCGACAGGATCCATCATCCAGCTCCGAACTTCAACTCATAACCTCGCAGTTGGTCTCTCTCTATCTATATATGGTAAATTATAAAATACGCCGTACTTTTTAAAGCTCACCAGTATACTCACCCCGGCCGGCATTCTGTTTCCCCGCGCTCTCTGTTGATTGGTCGTTTAGTAGTACAAAACTTGAGTATTGCTGAAATTAGAGACATGTTGCCGAACCTTTTCGTCTTGCACTCATCAGGACAATCCGCAAAAATAGCCAATGTAAGGGAAAACAACTTAAACTGCACGAGAGTGTGCAGATTGGTTGGCAAGTGAACTCTGATTGGTTGAGGCGTTGCCATGGAGAACGCACCAGTTTACAGTGACTGACAGCGAACTGCCAAGCTTTGTTTGAAATTTAAACCAGGCAGCTTGACTCTGATTGGTCAAGGCATTGCCCCAAGGAATGAACCAGCGATCGGCGGTCACTTATTTTGTTCAGCCGAAACAGGCGCAATGTTTGTACATATTCTTTCTGTCTGCAAAGAACAGGACCCTGTGTATTAATATATGTAGCTTCCACAACGCACAAATGCGCCACACTGCGAGCCCTACTGCCAATCTTAAATTGGTTGCCAGCTTAATTCTTAGCACACTGAGGATTATTTAGCAAATGTTGTCCAATTGTGGAATCACATCTAATGTTGGACACTGAGTTTTCAGTTTTGCAAGCACGGTGTATGATGCAGGTCAGGTGAATTCTTTAAATGACAACCAGGCCAAATACAATACGGTGAGAGGGAAATTGAAGAGGAAAATCAGACAGACAAAGAGAGACTAAGAGAATAGAATGATATTTAACATAAAGGGGAACCCAAAAATCTTCTACCAGCATGAAAATACTAAGTGGGTAGTAAGAGGCTGGGTGGGGCCTATCAGGGCCAAAGTGGGTAATATATGCTTAAAGCGCAGGGCAACTCTTGAATACTTGGTGAGTACTTTGTACTGGTGTTCACGAAGGAAGAGGATGCTAACAAAATATTGGTACAAGTGCAGATGGTAGATAGAGGTAATGCAAGGGGTGAAAATTGATAGGAAGGATAACTGGAAAGGCTGGCAATGCTCAGAGTGGATATGTCACCTGGTCCGGATGGCTTGCATCCCAGGTTGATAAGGGAAGTGAGGACAGAGATAGTGGAAGGGCTTGCCATAATCTTCCAATCTTTCCTAGATACGGTATAAGTGCCAAAGGATTGGAGAGTGGCAAATGTGACACTCTTATTCAAGAAACGGTGTAAGGAAATTCTTAGTAACTACAGGCCAGTGGGTAACATTTTCGAAACAATAATTAGGGGAAAAAAAATCAACAGGCACTGGGAGAGGTTTCACTTAATTAAGGAGATCCAGCTAGGATTTGTAAAAGGCAGATCATGCTTGACTGAAACAATTGAATTTTTGATCAAGTATCATCGAAGGTTGATGAAGGGAAAACAATGAATGTTGTTTATATGGATCTGAAGAAAGCATTTGACAAAGTACCACATTAAAGGCTGGTTAACAAAACTGAGGCTCATGGTATAGGAGGGTGAGTGTCAGCTTGGATAAAAAAAATTGGTTTGAGGACAGAAAACCTGTTTTTCAGACTGAAGGATGGTAGACAGTGGTGTTATCCAATGGTCAGAGTCGTACAGCATAGAAACAGGCCCGTCGGTCCACCACGTCCATGCTGACTATAATGCCTATCTATACTAATCCCACCTGCCTGCATTAATTCCATATCCCTCTATGCCTTGCTCATTCAAGTACCTGTCCAGATGTCTCTTAAATGTTGCTACTGTTCCTGCCTCCACCACCTCCTCTGGCAGCTCATTCCAGATACCCACTATTCTTTGTGTGAAAAATTTACCCCTTTGATCCCCTTTAAACCTTCTCCCTCTCACCTTAAATCTATGCCCTCTAGTTTTACTCACCCCTACCATGGGAAACAGACTCTGGCTATCTACCCTATCTATCCCTCTCATAATTTTATATACCTTTATCATGTCCCCTCTCAGCCTCCTTCTCTCCAGGGAAAACAGACCCAGCCTATCCAATCTCTCTTTATAACTCAAGCCCTCCAAACCAGGCAACATCCTTGTGAATCTTTTCTGCACCCTCTCTAGCTTAATCACATCTTTCCTATAGTGCGGTGACCAGAACTGCACACAGTGCTCCAAATGGGGCCTAACCAACGTTAAGTACAACTGTAAAACGACGTCCCAACTCTTGTACTCAATGCCTCAGCCGATGAAGGCAAGCATGCCATACACCTTCTTCACCACCCTGTCTACCTGTGTTGCCACTTTCAGGGAACTATGTACTTGCACCCCAAGGTCTCTCTGCTCAACATCACTCCACAGGGCCCTGCCATTCACTGTATATGTCCTGCCCTGATTTAACTTCCCAAACTGCATCACTTCACACTTGTCTGCGTTAAATTCCATTTGCCAATCCCTTGCCCACGTTCCCAGTTGATCTATATCCTGTTGTAACCTTAGACAACCTTCTCCACTCTCCACGAGACCACCAATTTTGGTGTCATCTGCAAACTTACTAATCATGCCCTTTACATTCCCACCCAAGTCATTAATATATATGACAAACAACAGAGGGCTCAGCACCAATCCCTGCGGCACACCACTGGTCACTGGCCTCCAAACTGAAAAACAAACCTCCACTACAACCCTCTGCCTCCTATCACCAAGCCAATTTTGTATCCAATTTGCTAGCTCACCTTGGATCCCATGTGTTCGAATCTTCTGGATCAGCCTACCATGCGGGACACAAAGACGCAAAAATAAAGGCACAACATTCGCTATCCTCCAGACTTCCGGTACCTCACCCATGGCTAACAATGATACAAAAATCTCTGTCAGGGCCCCAGCAATCTCCTCCCTTGCTTCCCACAGCATCCTAGGATGCTATGGCCAGGCCCTGGGGATTTATCCACCTTAATGTGCTTCAAAACCTCCAACACCTCCTCCTTTGTAATATTGATATGCTCCAGGATATCACTGTTCCCTCCCTTGAACTCACTAGCTTCCATGACCTTCTCCATTGCCACACTAGTCAAAAAGAAAAATGAAGCATTCGTAAGGGCTGGAAGGCGAGGAACAGATGAACCCCTTGAGGAATATAAAGACAGTAGGAAGGAACTTAAGCAAGGAGTCAGGAGGGCGAAAAGGGGTAACGAAAAGTCATTGGCAAACAGGATTAAGGAAAATCCCAAGGCTTTTTATTGCGTATATAAAGAGCAAGAGGGTAACCAGGGAAAGGGTTGGCCCACTCAAGGACAGAGGAGGGAATCTATATGTGGAGCCAGAGGAAATGGGCGAGGTATGAAATAAGTACTTTGCATCAGTATTCACCAAAGATAAGGACTTTTTTATAATTTATTTTTTTAGAATTAGAATTAGAACATTACAGCGCAGTACAGGCCCTTCGGCCCTCGATGTTGCGCCGACCTGTGAAACCATCTGACCTACACTATTCCATTTTCATCCATATGTCTATCCAATGACCACTTAAATGCCCTTAAAGTTGGCGAGTCTACTACTGTTGCAGGCAGGGCATTCCACGCCCCTACTACTCTCTGCGTAAAGAAACTACCTCTGACATCTGTCCTATATCTATCACCCCTCAACTTAAAGCTATGTCCCCTCATGTTTGCCATCACCATCCGAGGAAAAAGACTCTCACTATCCACCCTATCTAACCCTCTGATTATCTTATATGTCTCTATTAAGTCACCTCTCCTCTTCCTTCTCTCCAACGAAAACAACCTCAAGTCCCTCAGCCTTTCCTCGTAAGACCTTCCCTCCATACCAGGCAACATCCTAGTAAATCTCCTCTGCACCCTTTCCAAAGCTTCCACATCCTTCCTATAATGCGGTGACCAGAACTGCACGCAATACTCCAGGTGTGGTCTCACCAGAGTTTTGTACAGCTGCAGCATGACCTCGTGGCTCCGAAACTCGATCCCCCTACTAATAAAAGCTAACACACCATATGCCTTCTTAACAGCCCTATTAACCTGGGTGGCAACTTTCAGGGATTTATGTACCTGGACACCAAGATCTCTCTGCTCATCTACACTACCAAGAATCTTCACATTAGCCCAGTACTCTGCATTCCTGTTACTCCTTCCAAAGTGAATCACCTCACACTTTTCCGCATTAAACTCCATTTGCCATCTCTCCGCCCAGCTCTGCAGCCTATCTATGTCCCTCTGTACCCTACAACATCCTTCGGCACTATCCACAACTCCACCGACCTTAGTGTCATCCGCAAATTTACTAACCCACCCTTCTACACCCTCTTCCAGGTCATTTATAAAAATGACAAACAGTAGTGGCCCCAAAACAGATCCTTGCGGTACACCACCAGTAACTAAACTCCAGGATGAACATTTGCCATCAACCACCACCCTCTGTCTTCTTTCAGCTAGCCAATTACTGATCCAAAGCTCTAAATCACCTTCAACCCCATACTCCAGTATTTTCTGCAATAGCCTACCGTGGGGAACCTTATCAAACGCCTTACTGAAATCCATATACACCACATCCACTGCTTTACCCTCATCCACCTGTTTGGTCACCTTCTCAAAAAACTCAATAAGGTTTGTGAGGCACGACCTACCCTTCACAAAACCGTGCTGACTATTGCTAATGAACTTTTTCTTTTCAAGATGATTATAAATCCTGTCTCTTATAACCTTTTCCAACATTTTACCCACAACCGAAGTAAGGCTCACAGGTCTATAATTACCAGGGCTGTCTCTACTCCCCTTCTTGAACAAGGGGACAACATTTGCTATCCTCCAGTCTTCTGGCACTATTCCTGTCGACAATGACGACATAAAGATCAAGGTCAAAGGCTCTGCAATTTCCTCCCTGGCTTCCCAGAGAATCCTAGGATAAATCCCATCTGGCCCAGGGGACTTATCTATTTTCACACTTTCCAAAATTGCTAACACCTCCTCCTTGTGAACCTCAATCCCATCTAGCCTAGTAGTCTGAATCTCAGTATTCTCGACAACATTTTCTTTCTCTACTGTAAATACTGACGAAAAATATTCATTTAACGCTTCCCCTATCTCCTCTGATTCCACACACAACTTCCCACTACTATCCTTGATTGGCCCGAATCTAACTCTAGTCATTCTTGTATTCCTGATATACCTATAGAAAGCCTTAGGGTTTTCCTTGATCCTATCCGCCAATGACTTCTCGTGTCCTCTCCTTGTTCTTCTTAGCTCTCCCTTTAGATCCTTCCTGGCTAACTTGTAACTCTCAAGCGCCCTAACTGAGCCTTCACGTCTCATCCTAACATAAGCCTTCTTCTTCCTCTTGACAAGCGCTTCAACTTCTTTAGTAAACCACGGTTCCCTCGCTCGACAACTTGGTGGATGATGAGCCTAGGGAAGGGCGTGTAGATAGTCTCAGTCATCTCATTATCAAAAAGAAGGTGGTGTTGGGTGTCTTGCAAAGCATGAAGGTAGATAAGTCCCCAGGGCCTGATGGGACCTACCCCAGAATACTGAGGGAGGTAAGCGAAGAAATTGCTGGGGCCTTGACAGAAATCTTTGCATCCTCATTGGCTACAGGTGAGGTCCCAGAGAACTGGAGAATAGCCAATGTTGTTCCTTTGTTTAAGAAGGGTAGCAAGGATAATCCAGGAAATTATAGGCCAGTGAGCCTTACATCAGTGGTAGGGAAATTATTAGAGAGGATTCTTCGGGACAGGATTTACTCCCATTTGGAAACAAACAAGCTTATTAGCAAGAGGCAGCATGGTTTTGTGAAGAGGAGGTCGTGTCTCACTAATTTGATTGAGTTTTTTGAGGAAGTGACGAAGATGATTGATGAAGGAAGGGCAGTGGATGTTATCTATATGGACTTCAGTAAAGCCTTTGACAAGGTCCCTCATGGCAGACTGGTACAAAAGCTGAAGTCACACGGGATCAGAGGTGAACTAGCAAGATGGCTACAGAACTGGCTCTGTCACAGAAGACAGGGTAACAGTGGAAGGGTGTTTTTCTGAAAGGAGGGATGTGACCAGTCGTGTTCCGCAGGGATCAGTGCTGGGACCTTTGCTGCTTGTAGTATATATAAATGATTTGGAGGAAAATGTAGCTGGTCTAATTAGTAAGTTTGCGGACGACACAAAGGTTGGCGGAGTTGCGGACAGTGATGAGGATTGTCAGAGGATACAGCAGGATATAGATCGGTTGGAGACTTGGGTGGAGAAATGGCAAATGGAGTTTAATTCGGACAAATGTGAGGTAATGCATTTTGGAAGGTCTAATGCAGGTGGGAAGTATACAGTAAATGGCAGAACACTTAGGAGTATTGACAGGCTGAGCGATCTGGACAACAGGTCCACAGGTCACTGAAAGTGGCAACGCAGGTGGATAAGGTAGTCAAGAAGGCATACGGCATACTTGCCTTCATCGGTCGGGGCATAGAGTATAAAAACTGGCAAGTCATGCTGCAGCTGTACAGAACTTTCGTTAGACCACACTTGTAGGATTAGTATAATTGGGTGGTTGTTAGTCGGCACAGACTCGGTGGGCCGAATGGCCTGTTTCAGTGCTGTATCTCTCGATGACAATGAGATACTTACGGAATCTTTTAGGATTCTTCTTTATCTTATCTGCCAGGGAAATCTCATGGCCTGTTTTCACTCTCCTAATTTCCACAAGTGTTGTCCTACATCCCCTATACTCCTCGAGGGACTTGCTCGATCCCAGCTGCCTATACCTGACATATGCCTCCTTCTTTGTCCTGACAAGACCCTCAATATCCCTCGTCAGCCAAGGTTCCCTAAACTTGTCAGCCTTGCCCTTCCATCTAACAGGAACATGCCGGCCCTGAACTCTTCCTATCTTACTTTTAAAAGCCTACAATTGCCAGACGTCCCTTTACCTGTAAACAGCCTCTCCCATTCAACTTTTGAGAGTTCCTGTCTGATGCCATCGAAATTAGCCTTCCCCCAATTTCGGACTTCAACCTGAGGACCAGTCCTATCCTTTTCCATAACTATCTTGAAGCTAATAGTGTTATGGTCACTGGTCCCAAAGTGCTCCCCTCGACACATAAACCACCTGCCCATCCTCATTTCCTAAAAGGTCGAGTGTAGCCCCTTCTCCAGTCGGGCCATCCACATACTGCTTCAGAAAACTATCCTGGACACACTTAACAAATTCTTCCCCATCTGATCCCTCAGCACTAAGGCGGTCCCGGTCAAAATTAGGGAAGTTAAAATCACCTATTATAACCCTATAATTCTGACACCTATCTGTGATTTCCCTCCATATATGCTCCTCCACTTCCCTCTGACTATTGGGGGGCCTATAGTATAATCCCATCAAAGTGATCACCCCTTTCTTATTTCTAAGATCTACCCATATGGTCGCGCTGGACATTCCCCCGGGATATCCTCTCTAAGTATCGCCGTGATGTCCTCCCTAATCAATAGTGCAACTCCCCCTCCTCTCTTACCTCCACCTCTGTCACGCCGGAAGCATCGGTACCCTGGAACATTGAGCTGCCAGTCCTGCCCATTCCTCAACCACGTTTCCGTAATAGCTATAATATCACAATCCCATGTACCAATCCATGCTCTGAGTTCATCTGCCTTACTTGTAAGGTTTCTTGCATTAAAGTAAATGCAGTTTAGCCTACCAGACCTTCCACGCTCCCTGTCCTGCCCCTGCCCAGCCTGCCTACTGGACTTGCTTGCTTTAACCTCTACATTTGCCTCAACTATCTCATCGGAGAGACTAGTACTTTGGGTCCCACCCCACTGCAAGACTAGTTTAAACCCACCCGAGTAGTACCAGCAAACCTCCCAGCAAGGATATTAGTCCCCTTCCAGTTTAGATGCAACCCGTCCCTCTTGTACAGGTCACCTCTGCACCAGAAGAAATCCCATTGATCCAAGTAGCTGAAGCCCTCCCGCCTACACCAGCTCTTCAGCCACGCATTCATTTGCATAATCCTCCTATTCCTACCCTCACTAGCACGTGGCACAGGGAGTAATCCAGAAATTACAACCCTAGAGGTCCTGCTTTTTAACCTTCTGCCTAACTCCCTATATTCACTTTGCAGGACCTCATCTCTCTTCCTGCCTATGTCATTAGCACCAATATGGACCACGACCTCCGGCTGCTCACCCTCCTCTTTCAGAATGTCCTGCAGTCGCTCAGAGACATCCTTGACCCTAGCACCAGGGAGCTAACATACCATCCTGGAATCTTGTTGGCGGCCACAGAAACGCCTATCTGCACCCCTTACGATAGAATCCCCTATCACTATAGCTCTTCCAACCCTTTTCCTCCCCTGTTGTGCAGCAGAGCCCTCCGTGGTGCCACGAACTTGGCTGTTGCTGCTTTTCCCTGTAAGGTCATCCCCCCCAAACAGTATCCAAAGCAGTATATCTGTTTGAGAGGGGGATGGCCACAGGGGACCCCTGCACTACCTGCCTACGCCTACTACTCCGTCTGGTGGACACCCATCCCTCTTGTCTGCCTGTGCAGCCATTACCTGCGGTGTGACCACCTCACTAAACATGCTATCCACGACGTTCTCAGCATCGCGGATGCTCCACAGTGAATCCACCCGCAGCTCCAGCTCCGTAATGCGGGTCGTCAGTAACTGCAGCTGGATACACTTCCTGCACACATGGTCATCAGGGACACTGGAAGCATCCCTGATTTCCCACATAGCGCAGGAGGAGCATAATCACGGGGCTGAGCTCTCCTGTCATGACTTACCCTTAGATTAATTAGTTACTCCCTTAATTAAAAAATACTAATTATACTAGGGGCCTTGTTCTACCCAATCCAATCTTAAGTCCTTAATAAGCTACACTGAATTTTTAAAAAAACACTTCCGTAGTATTTACCTTATCATCAGCAAAAAAACTTTCCCCTTATGGCATGGGGTCGATGGGCCGAATAGTCTCCTTCTGTGCCATAATGACACTATGGGTTGAATATTCCCAGTCCATTGGAAATGGGCTCGGAGGCGGAAGAGCTGGCAATATAGTGGGGGAAGCCGTTGGGAGGGGAAGCCGTTGGGGGGGGGGAAGCCGTTGGGGGGGGGGGGGAAGCCGTTGGGGGGGGGGGAAGCCGTTGGGGGGGGGGAAGCCGTTGGGGGGGGGGGAAGCCGTTGGGGGGGGGGGGAAGCCGTTGGGGGGGGGGGAAGCCGTTGGGGGGGGGGAAGCCGTTGGGAGGGGAACCCGATGTCTTTCCACTTTAACAGCTTATTGCCAGTGGCGGAAACCTTGATGCCTGAACTGCCTACTGAGCAGTCAATCAAGCTTAAGTGGTCAATTAAGGGCCACTTCACGTCCCTGTGGGAAATTTGCCTGTGTCGTGAGGGCCTGCTGCTGTGTGGAGAGACCCTGCCAGCGTCTGGGTTGGGTGGGGGTGCCTAGTTGATGGGCGCTCCAGGGCCCACAGAGGTGCTCTTCTGCGGCAACGCGCTTCCAGTGCACAATGAAACCCCCACCCCCTCCTCCCACCTTGGCACTGGTGCCTGCCTGGCTCTGGCTTCCCCCAGCCAAACATATCACTGTTTGAGGGCGCTTCGCCATTTAGTGTGATGCCGCCTCAGCAATAGGCATCACTAACGATGGCGCTGCTGAGGCTGCTGGCCATGTGATTGGCCAATGTCCTCGATAGAATGATAGCCTCAGCAGCTGCCTGTTAATTGGCCGTTGCTGGTAAAATGCCGCTCCAGGGTCCCGCTGTCCACTGGAGAAGTGTCGGCTCCCGCTTTCGGGCCTGGTGGCGGGACTTGACCATCAGGGAAAATTCAGCCCCATGACACATGAACAGGGGTGTTCTCAGTGGTTCCGAAGCCAATATTTATCCCTCAACTAAAACAGACCATCTGGCCATTATCATATTATTGTGTGTTGGATCTTGATGTGCGCAAATTGGTTTCTGCATTTCATACATTACAACAGTGACTACACTTCAGAAGTTCTTCACTGGCTGTGAAGTGCTTTCAGATGTTCTGAGGTTGTGAAAGATGCTAGAAAAGTACAACTTCGACCTTTCTTTGAAGCCAGGTACTAGGTGTCTCACCTCCATTTTTTCCTCCAGCTCATGGAGAAACTCGCCATCAGCGGCCTGCGATGATGTTGCAGTGGAGCTTTTTGCACTAAGGATGGCCCGAGAAATGTACTCGATCCTTTGCTGTAATGAGATCTCGGTGCTGTCAAATGGAGAAAAAAATTACTATGCTCAGGGTACTGAATAAACCATAAAACACACCCCACTGAATAATCAGTGCCTCTGTACAGTTACAGCAAGTGACCCTTCCCCTGAATAAATCTGGAGCCAAGTTGATTCGGTATGGCTACAACACTGAAATCTACTTGACAAATTGCACAGGTACGTCCTGTTTGTTTTTTATTTTAGGCAGAACAAATCCAATCCAGCAAATTTTCACCACATCAGTCCACTCACAATAGTGAAAGTAATGGAAGGTGGCATTGACAGTGCTATTGAGCGCACTTACTCAGCAATAACCCGCTCACTGATGCTCAGTGTGGGTTCCATCAGGGCCATTCAGCTCCTGACCGTAGCCTTGGCCCAAACATGGACAAAAGAGCTGAATTCCAGATATGAGGTGACAGTGATGGCCCTTGACATCAAGGCAACATTTGACCAAGTGTGGCATCAAGAACTTCTTTTTATTGGTTCGTGGCATGTGGGCTTCACTGGCTAGGCCAACATTTATTGCCCATCCCTAATTGCCCTCGAGAAGATGATGATCAGCTGCCTTCTTAAACCATTGCTGTCCTTGGGGTGTAGGTACACCAACAGTGCTGTTAGGAAGGGAGCTCCAGGTTTTTGACCCAGTGATGTGAAGGAATGGTGATATAGTTCCAGGTCAGGATAGTGTAGGGTTTGGAGGGGAACTGGCAGGCGGTGATGTTCCCATGTGTCTGCGACCCTCATCCTTCTTGGTGGTAGAAGTCGCAGGTTTAGAAAGTGCTGTTGAAGGAGCCTTGGTGAGTTAGAAACCATAGAAGAAACCGTAGAAAAACTACAGCACAGAGGGAGGCCATTCAGCCCATCGTGTCTGTGCCGGCTAAAACAAAACTAGCCATCCAATCTAATCCCACCTCCAGCACCTGCTCCGTAGTCTTGCAGGTTACAGCACTTCAGGTGCATGTCCAGGTACCTTTTAAATGAGTTGAGGGTTTCTGCCTCCATCACCGATCCAGGCAGTGAATTCCAGACACCCACCACCCTCTGGGTGAAAATGTTTTTCGTCATGTCCCCTTTAATCTTCTACCCATCAACTTAAATCTGTGCTCCCTGGTAATTGACCTCTCCACTAGGTGAAACAGGTCCTTCCTGTTGACTCTATCTAGGCCCCTCATAATTTTGTACACCTCAATTAAGTCAGCCCTCAGCCTCCTCTGTTCTAAGGAAAACAACCCTAGCCAATCCAATCTTTCCTCACAGCTGCACCTTCCAAGCCCTGGCAACATTCTTGTAAATCTCCTCTGTACTCTCTCCAGAGCAATTATGTCCTTCCTGTAATGTGGTGACCAGAACTGTACGCAATACTCCAGTTGTGGCCTAACCAGCGTTTTATACAGTTCCAGCATTACATTCCTGCTTTTATATTCTATATATCGGCCAATAAAGGAAAGCATTCCATATGCCTTCTTCACCACTCTATCTATCTGTCCTGCCACCTACAGGGACCTGTGGACATGCACTCCAAGGTCTCTCACTTCTTCTACACCTCTCAACATCCTCTCACTTATTGTGTATTCCCTCACTTTATTTGCCCTCCGCAAATGCATTACCTCAACCTTATCTGGATTGAATTCCAATTGTCACTTTTCCGCCCACTCAACCAAACCATTGATATCATTCTGGAATCTACAGCTATCCTCTTCACTGTCAACTACACGGCCAATTTTTGTGTCATTTGCAAATTTGTAGATGGGGTGCCAATCAAGCGGGCTGCTTTGTCCTGGATGGTGTTGAGCTTCTTGAGTGTTGCTGCGCTGCACCCATCCAGGAAAGTGGAGAGTATTCCGTCACACTCCTGACTTGTGCCTTGTAGATGGTGGACAGGCATTAGGGAGTCAGGAGGTGAGTTACCTGCCACAGAATTCCGAGCCTCTGACCTGCTCTTGTATCCACCGCATTTATGTGGCTGGTCCAGTTCAGTTTCTGGTCAATGATAACCTCCAGGAGGTTGACAATGGGGGATTCAGCGACTGTAATGCCAAGGGGAGATGGTTGGATTCTCTCTTGTTTGAGATGGTCATTGCCTGTCACTTTTGTGGTGCGATTGTTACCTGTGACTTATCAACCCAAGCCTGGATATTGTCCAGGCCTTGCTGCATCTGAACACAGACTGCTTCAGTATCTGGGGAGTCACGAATGGTGAACATCCCCACTTCTGACCTTATGATGGAGAGCAGCTGAAGATAGTTGGGCCTAGGACACTACCCTGAGGAACACCTCCAGTGGTATCCTGGGACTGAGATAATTGACCTCCAACATCCACAACCATCTTCGTTTGTTCTAAGTATGACTCCAATCATTGGAGGGTTTTCCCCGATTCCCATTGACTCCAGTTTTGCTAGGGCCCCATGATGCCATATTCGGTCAAATGCTGCCTTGATGTCAAGGGCAGTCAGTCTCACAGGAACATGGGAGAAGGAGTAGGCTATTCAGTACATTGAGGCTGCCCCACCATTCAATACGATCATGGCTGATCATCCACTTCAATGCCTTTTTCCCCACACTATCCCCATATCCATTTATGTCATTGGTATTTAGAAATCTGTCAATCTCTGCTTTAAACACACTCAATGACTGAGCTTGCACAGCCCTCTGGGGTAGAGAATTCCAAACATTCACAACCCTCTGAGTAAAGAAATTTCTCATCTCTGTAGTAAATGGCTTCCCCCTTATATTGAAATTGTGACCCCTGGTTCTATACTCCCCAACGAGAGGAAACATCTTAGCTGCATTTACTCTGTCTATCCCTGTAATGATTTTGTAGGTTTCAATGCGATCACCTCTCATTCTTTGAAACTCGAGAGAATACAGGCCCAGTTTCCCCAATCTCTCTTCAAATGACAGTCTCGCCATCCCGGGAACAATTCTGGTGAACCTTCATTGCACTCTCTCTCGTCATGTCCTGTAGACAAAAAGCAGGACAAGTCCAACCTGGCCAATTACTGCCCCATCAGTCTACTCTCAATCATCAGTAAAGTGATGGAAGGTGTCATTGACAGTGCTATCAAGCTGCACTTGCTTAGCAATAACCTGCTCAGTGAAGCTCAGTTTGGGTTCCGCAGGCTAAAGGCCTGCTCAGGTCGGGATCAAGAACCTGACCGAACCATAGCGGACCTGGGCCCGATCCGAGCCCGAGCCGACCATCCCTTTACTTACCTTCGGACACAGAACCTCTAGGAAGCTGCAGCGCATGCGTGATGAGGTCACGTGGGATTAGGGGCAATCGATTAGCTTGGATAGAGGATTGGCTAACCAACAGAAAACAGAGAGTTGGATAAATGGGTCTTTTCTGGTTGGCAAGATGTAACTCGTGGGATGCCATAGGGTTCGGTCCTCGGGCCCCAGCTGTTTACAATCTATATCAATGACTTGGATGCAGGGATAGAAGGTGCTATAGCCAGATTTGCAGATGACACTAAAATAGGTGGGATAGTAAGTTGCAATAAAGAAATAAGAAATTTACAAATGGATATGGATAGGTTAGGATAATGGGCCAAAATTTGGCAGATGGAGTTTAACGTGGCTAAGTGTGAGGTTATCTATTTTGGTCGGAAGAATAGAAAGGCAAATTATCTAAATGGAGAGAAACTTCAGAGTGCTTCGGTGCCGAGGGATCTGGGTGTCCTCGTGCATGAATCACAGAAAACTAGTCAGCAGGCGCAGCAGGTAATAAGGAAGGCAAATGAAATTTTGGCATTTATTGCTAAAGGAATAGAGTATAAAAGTAGGGAAGTGTTGCTGCAACTGTACAAGGCATTAGTGAGACCACACCTGGAGTATTGAGTACAGTTTTGGTCCCCTTACTTGAGGAGTGATGCAGTTGCATTGGAGGCAGTTCAGAGGAGGTTCACTAGATTGATTCCAGAGATGAGGGGTTTGTCTTATGAAGAGAGATTGAGCATTTTAGGCCTTTCCTCTCTAGAGTTTAGAAGAATGAGAGGAGATCTAATTGAGGTGTATAAGATGATTAAGGAGATTGACAAAGTAGACGTAGAGAGGATGTTTCCTCTGGTGGGGCAATCTAGAACGAGAGGTCATAGTTTTAGGATAAGGGGTGGCAGATTCAAAACAGAGATGAGGAGAAATTACTTCTCTCAAAGGGTCGTGAGTCTGTGGAATTCACTATCCCAGGGTGTGGTGGATGCCGGGACATTGAGTAAATTCAAGGAGGAGATAGACTGATTTTTAATTAGGAAAAGGTTGAAGGGTTATGTAGTTGAGGCCTAGATGAGATCAGCCATGATCGTATTGAATGGCGGAGCAGGATTGAGGGGCTTAATTGCCTACTCCTGCTCCTAGTTCTTATGTTCTTATAGTGACGTCACTCGCTCACTGCACAGACTCAGTTTCGTCCCAGACTCCCAGCTCAGATAAGTTTCTTAATTTCAATACGTACCAGCAGAGCACTTAGCGTGTGCGTCTGGCCCGACACAACACGAGCCCAACCCGAAAGCCGGATCCGGAAGATGGGCCCAATCCGACCTGAACCCAACACATGCCGTCGGGCCCATGTTGGCAGCAGGTCTTTACCGCAGGGCTACTCAGCTCCTGACCTCATTACAGCCTTGGTTCAAACATGGACAAAAGAGCTGAACTCAAGAGATGAGGTGAGAGTGACTGCCCTTGATATCAAGGCAGCATTTGACATGTATGGAAACAATCAGCCCTAGCAAAACTGAGGTCAATGGGAATCAGGGGGAAAACTCTCCGCTGGCTGGAGTCATACCTAGCGTAAAGGAAGATGGTTGTGGTTGTTGGAGGTCAATCATCTGAGCTCCAGGACATCACTGCAGGAGTTCCTCAGGGTAGTGTCCTAGGCCCAACCATCTTCAGCTGCTTCATCAATGACCTTCCTTCAATCATAAGGTCAGAAATGGGAATGTTCGTCGATGATTGCACAATATTCAGCATCATTCGTGACTCCTCAGATACTGATGCAGTCCGTGTAGAAATGCAGCAAGACCTGGACAACATCCAGGCTTGGGCTGATAAGTGGCAAGTAATATTCGCGCCACACAAATGCCAGGCAATAACCATCTCCAACAAGAGAGAATCTAACCATCTCCCCTTGACATTCAATGGCATTATGATCGTTAAATCCCCAACTATAAACATCCTAGGGGTTACCATTGATCAGAAACTGAACTGGAGTAGCCATATAAATACTGTGGCTAAAAGAGCAGGTCAGAGGCTAGGAATCCTGCGGCAAGTAACTCATCTCCTGACTCCCCAAAGTTTGTCCACCATCTCCAAGGCACAAGTCAGGAGTGTGATGGAATACTCTCCACTTGCCTGGATGGGTGCAGCTCCAACAACACTCAAGAGGCTCAACACCATCCAGGACAAAGCAGCCCGCTTGACTGGCATCCCATCCACATTCACTCCCTCCACCAGAGTCACACAGTGGCAGCAGTGTGTACCATCTACAAGATGCACTACAGCAACGCATCAAGGCTCCTTAGACAGCACCTTCCAAACCCGCAACCTCTATCAACTAGAAGTTCAAGGGCAGCAGATGCATGGGAACATCACCACCTGCAAGTTCCCCTCCAAGCCACACACCATCCTGACTTGGAACTATATCGCCATTCCTTCACTGTCGCTGGGTCAAAATCCTGGAACTCCCTTCCTAACAGCACTGTGGGTGTACCTACCTCACATGGACTGCAGTGGTTGAAGAAGGTAGCTCACCACCACCTTCCCAAGGGCAATTAGGGATGGGCAATAAATGCTGGTTTGGCCAGCGACGCCCACATCCCATGAATGAATAAAAAAACAAACTCACCTCTGGAGTTCAGCTTCTCTGTCCACGTTTGGACTATGGCTTTCATGAGATCAGGAGCTGATTGGCCCTGGCGGAACGCAAATAGTGTCAGTGAGGCTATTGCTGAGTAAGAGCCTCTTGAGAGAACTGTTGATGGCACCTTCCATCATTGCTGATGATTGAGAGTCAACTGACAGGGATGTAATTGGCAAGGTTAGATCTGTCCTGCTTTTTGTGGACAGGACATACCTGGGCAATTTTCCAAGTAGATCCTGGTGTTTTAGTGAAGTTGAAGGCAATAGGAATCAGGGAAGAACCCTCCATTGGAGGTCAATTATCTCAGTCCCAGGACATCAGTGCAGGAGTTTCTCAGGGCCAACCATCTTCAGCTGCTTCGTCAATGACCTTCCCTCCATCATAAGGTCAGAAGTGGAGATATTCGCTGATGATTGGACAATGTTCAGCACCTTGCATGACTCCTCAGATACCGAAGCAGTCCGTGTCCAGATGCATCAAGACCTGGACAACATCCAGGCTTTGGCTGATAAGTGGCAAGTAAGATTTGTGCCACATGTGCCAGGCTGTGACTATCTCCAACAACAGCGAGGCATGGCAGTGGTATTAGTGGTAATGTCACTAGACTAGTAATCCACAATCTAGGCGAACACTCTGGGGATAAAAACAAGAAATGCTGGAAATACTCAGCAGGTCTGGCAGCAGCTGTGGAGAGAGTAAAAGAGTTAACGTTTCAGGTCAGTGACCCTTCCTCAGAACTCAGCAGATGGTTAAACTTGAAATTAGTTAATAAATCTGGAATTAAAAGCTAGTCTAATGGTGACCATGAAACCATTGTCGATTGTTGTAAAAACCCATCTGGTTCACTAATGTCCTTTAGGGAAGGAAATCCACTGTCCTTACCTGGTCTGGCCTACATGTGACTCCAGACCCACAGCAATGTGGTTAACTCTTAACTGCCCTCTGAAATGGCCTAGCAAGCCACTCAGTTCAAGGGCGATCAGGGATGGGCCTGGTCAGCGACACCCACATCTCACAAAAACAAATAAAAAAAAATCTCCCCATGATATTTAACAGCACTATGATTGGTGAATCCCTCACCATCAGCAACCTGGAGGTTATCATTGACCAGAAACATTTTCTTTTATTCATGTGTGGAGATTTCCTTCCCTAAAGGACATTAGTGAACCAGATGGGTTTTTACAACAATCGACAATGGTTTCATAGTCACCATTAGACTAGTTTTTTATTTCCAGATTTATTAATTGAATTCAAATTTCACCATCTGCTGTGGTGGGATTCGAACCCATATCCCGAGAGCATTAGCCTGGGTTCTGGATTACTAGTCCAGTGACATCACCATTATGCCACCCCCTCCCCTGCTTCTGGACTCCCCAGTCAGGGGAAGGAAACATCTTAGCTGCAGCTACCCTGTCTATCCATTGAAGTATTTTGCAGGTTTCAATGAGATTACCCCTCATTCTTGGAAATTCTCGAGAATACAGGCCCAGTTTCCCCAATCTCTCTGAACTGAACTGTAGTAGCTACACAAAATACTGTGGCAACAACAACACGTGAGAGGCTGAAAATTCTGCAGCGAGTAACCCACCCCCCGACTCACCAAAGCTTCTCTATTATCTACAAGGCACAAGTCAGGCGTGTGATGGCTTTCAATAAGGTTCCACATAAGAGATTAGCGTGCAAAATTAAAGCACATGGGATTGGGGGGAAGGTACTGACATGGATAAAGAACTGGTTGGCAGACAGGAAACAAAGAGTAGGAATAAATGGTTTTTTTTCCCCGAGTGGCAGGCAGTGACTAGTGAGGGACCGCAGCTATTCACAATATATATAAATGATACAGATGAAGGAATTAAATGTAACATATCCAAGTTTGCAGACAACACAAAGCTGGGTGGGAGTGTGAGTTGTGAGGAGGATGCAGAGAGGCTTCCGGGTGATTTGGACAGGTTGAGTGAGTGGGCAAATACATGGCAGATGCAGTATAATGTGGATAAATGTCAGGTTATTCACTTTGATGGCAAAAACAGAAAGGCAGATTATCTGAATGCGATAGATTGGGAAAGGGGGAGGTGCAGTGAGACATGGGTGTCCTTGTGCACCAGTCGCTGAAAGTAAACAAGCAGGTGCAGCAGGCAGTTAAGAAGGCAAATGGTATGTTGGCCTTCATAGCGAGAGGATTCGAGTACAGGAGCAGGGATATCTTGCTGCAATTATACAAGGCCTTGGTGAGACCACATCTGGACTATTGTGTACAGTTTTGGGCTCTGAGGAAGGATGTGCTTGCTATGGAGGGAGTGCAGCGAAGGTTCACCAGACTGATTCCTGGGATGGCAGGATTGACGTATGGAGAGAGATTGGGTCGATTAGGCTTGTATTCACTAGAGTTTAGAAGAATGAGAGGGGATCTCATAGAAACCTACAAAATTCTAACAGGACTGGGCAGACTAGATGCAGGAAGGATGTTCCCAATGACGGGGGAGTCCAGGACCAGGGGTCACAATCTAAGAATAAGGGGTAAGCCATTTAGGACTGAGATGACGAGGGATTTCTTCACCCAGACAGTGGTGAACCTGTGGAATTCACTACCACAGAAAGCAGTTCAGGCCAAATCATTAAATATATTCAAGAAAGAGCTAGATATGGTTCTTAGGGCTAATGGGATCAAGGGATACGGGGAGAAAGCAGGAACAGGGTACTGAGTTTGGATGATCAGCCATGATCATAATGAATGGCGGTGCAGACTCGTAGGGCCGAACGGCCTACCCCTGCTCCGATGTTTCTATACTCTCCACTTGCCTGAATGAGGACAGCTCCAAGAACACCCAAGAAGCTGGACATCCAGGACAAAGCAGCCTACTTGATCGGCATCCCATTCACAACCTTAAACATTCACTCCCTCCATTAGGGCGGCACAGTGGCGCAGTGGTTAGCACCGCAGCCTCACAGCTCCAGCGACCCGGGTTCAATTCCAGGTACTGCCTGTATGGAGTTTGCAAGTTCTCCCTGTGTCTGCGTGGGTTTCCTCCGGGTGCTCCGGTTTCCTCCCACATGCCAAAGACTTGCAGGTTGATAGGTAAATTGGCCATTAGCAATTTCCCCTAGTATAGGTAGGTGGTAGGAATATGGAATTAGTGTAAGATTAGTATAAATGGGTGGTTGATCGTCGGCACAGACTCGGTGGGCCGAAGGGCCTGTTTCAGTGCTGTATCTCTAAACTGTTTCAGTGCTGTATCTCTAATCTAATCTAATCTAATCTAAACTAAACTATCACTGATGCACAGTGGCAGCAGCGAGTACCGTCTACAAGATGCACTGCAGCAACTCACCAAGCCTCCTTTGACAGTACCTTCACCACCAAGAAGGGCAAGGGCAGCAAATACATGGGAACACCACCATCTGCAAGTTCCCCTCAAAGTCACACACCATCCTGACTTGGAAACATAATGCAGTTCACGCATCGTCACTGGGTCAACTTTCTCTCTAACAGCACTGAGGCTGTACCTACACCCCAAGAAATGCAGCAGTTCAACGCACCTCACCACCCTCTTCTCAAGGGCAATAAATGTTGGCCTTGCCAGCGACGCCGACACCCCATGAACAAATTTTAAAAATGTTCACACAGCGCGTGGTTAAGGTCTGGAATGCGCTGCCTGAGAAAGTGGTGGAGGCAGGTTCAATTGAAGCATTCAAAAGGGAATTAGACTGTTATATAAAAAGGAAGAATGTGCAGGGTTATGGAGACAAAGCAGGGGAATGGAACTGAGGGAACTGCGCTTTCGGAGAGCCAGTGCGGACACAATGGGCCGAATGGCCTCCTTCTGCACTGTAATGATTCCGTGAGTTTCGCAGTGACTGACCCTTGGCTTGAATAAACAACAACTCTGTGCAGTTACGGTTAGTGAGCACACAGGGCTCTGTGGAGGATCAGTACCCTCACTCCCTACCTGTGCATGTCTGCAAGACGAGCTAGGATCCTTGCAGCGTTGCTGAAATTCCGGTTCTTCTCGTAGTATCTCCAAAGCAAGTCCATGTAGCGAACCTTGTTCTGGTCCTGCTTCGCCATCCGAACCAAATATGGTTCAAGAAATGGAGAATTTACCTGCACAGAAACATTGAGTGTTCACAGACTCGGTACACACAGAGATCCCGCGGGTGCGCGCAGAGACCACCCCCCCACTTCCCCTGGATACACACAGGCCCAAAACACCCAACTACCACACCCCCCTCCCCCTAACCAAGCTCTAAACACACAGACTCAAATTTAAGATAATTGGCAAAAGAACTAGAAGCAAGATGAGGAAACTTTTGTTTGTAAACAGCAAGTCAGTGTGATCCAGAATACACTGCCTGAAAGGATGATGAAAGCAGAGCCAGCAGCAACATCCAGAAGGGAGCTGGTAACTGCGGCAGCTGGACGGAGAGTGAGTGAGTGAATGCGTGAGGTAATTGAGGTGAGTGAGTGCGTGAGGTGAGTGAGTGCGTGAGGTGATTGAGGTGAGTGAGTGCATGAGGTGAGAGAGTGCATGAGTTGAGTGTGAGCGTGAGTGAGGTGCGTGAGCGAGGTGAGTGAGTGAGTGAGTGCGTTATCAAAAAGGAGGTGGTGTTGGGTGTCTTGTAAAGCATTAAGGTAGATAAGTCCCCAGGGCCTGATGGGATCTACCCCAGAATACTGAGGGAGGCAAGGGAAGAAATTGCTGGGGCCTTGACAGAAATCTTTGCATCCTCATTGGCTACAGGTGAGGTCCCAGAGGACTGGAGAATAGCCAATGTTGTTCCTTTGTTTAAGAAGGGTAGCAAGGATAATCCAGGAAATTATAGGCCGGTGAGCCTTGCAGCAATGGTAGGGAAACTATTAGAGAGGATTATTCGGGACAGGATTTACTCCCATGTGGAAACAAATGGACTTATTAGCGAGAGGCAGCATGGCTTTGTGAAGGGGAGGTCGTGTCTTACTAATTTGATTGAGTTTTTTGAGGAAGTGACGAAGATGATTGATGAAGGAAGGGCAGTGGATGTTATCTACATGGACTTCAGGAAAGCCTTTGACAAGGTCCCGCATGGCAGACTGATACAAAAGGTGAAGTCACTTGGGATCAGAGGGGAGCTGGCAAGATGGATACAGAACTGGCTCTGTCATAGAAGACAGAGGGTAGCAGTGGAAGGGTGCTTTTCTGAATGGAAGGATGTGACTAGTGGTGTTCCGCAGGGATCAGTGCTGGGACCTTTGCTGTTTGTAGTATATATAAATGATTTGGAGGAAAATGTAGCTGGTCTGATTAGTAAGTTTGCAGACGACACAAAGGTTGGTGGAGTTGCGGACAGTGATGAGGATTGTCAGAGGATACAGTAGGATATAGATCAGTTGGAGACTTGGGCGGAGAAATGGCAGATGGAGTTTAATTCGGACAAATGTGAGGTAATGCATTTTGGAAGGTCTAATGCAGGTGGGAAGTATACAGTAATTGGCAGACCCCTTCGGAGTATTGACAGGCAGAGAGATCTGGGCGTACAGGTCCACAGGTCACTGAAAGTGGCAACGCAGGTGGATAAGGTAGTCAAGAAGGCATACGGCATGCTTGCCTTCATCGGTCGGGGCATAGAGTATAAAAATAGGCAAGTCCTGCTGCAGCTGTACAGAACTTTAGTTAGGCCACACTTAGAATATTGCGTGCAATTCTGATCACCACACTACCAGAAGGACGTGGAAGCTTTGGAGAGGGTACAGAAGAGGTTTACCAGGATGTTGCCTGGTCTGGAGGGCATTAGCTATGAGGAGAGGTTGGATAAACTCAGATTGTTTTCACTGGAATGACGGAGGTGGAGGGGCGACATGATAGAGGTTTACAAAGTTATGAGCGGCATGGACAGAGTGGATTGTCAGAAGCTTTTTCCCAGGGTGGAAGAGTCAGTTACTGGGGGACATAGGTTTAAGGTGAGGGGGGCAAAGTTTAGAGGGGATGTGTGAGGCAACTTCTTTACACAGAGGGTGGTGAGTGCCTGGAACTTGTTGCCGGGGGAGGTGGTGGAAGCAGGTACGATAGAGACGTTGAAGAGGCATCTTGACAAATACATGAATAGGATGGGAATAGAGGGATACGGACCCCGGAAGTGCAGAAGGTTTTGGTTTAGGCAGGCATCAAGATCGGCGCAGGCTCGGAGGGCCGAATGGCCTGTTCCTGTGCTGTACTGTTCTTTAGGTGAGTGAGTGCGGCGAGGGAGTGAGGCGAGGGAGTGCGGCGAGGGAGGGCGGCGAGGGAGGGCGGCGAGGGAGGGCGGCGAGGGAGACAGGATTTATATGCGTTTGGAAAAGCATGGTCTGATTAGGGATAGTCAGCATGGCTTTGTGCCTGGGCTTAGCGGGCTTAAAAGTGGATAAATCCTCAGGCCCAGATGAGATGTATCCCAGGCTGTTATGTGAGGCAAGGGAGGAGATAGCAGGGGCTTTGACAGAATTTTCAAATCCTCTCTGGACACAGGAGAGGTACCAGAGGACTGGAAGACAGCGAATGTGGTACCATTCTTCAAGAAGGGTAGTAGGGATAAACCAGGTAATTACAGGCCAGTGAGTCTAACATCAGTGGTTGGGAAAATATTGGAAAAAATTTTGAGCGACAGGATTAATCTCCACTTGGAGAGGCAGGGATTAATCAGGGATAGTCAGCATGGCTTTGTCAGGGGAAGATCGTGTCTAACTAACTAAATTGAATTTTTCGAGGAGGTGACTAGATGTGTAGATGAGGGGAAAGTAGTAGATGTAGTCTACATGGATTTCAGTAAGGCTTTTGATCAGATCCCGCATGGGAGATTGGTTAAGAAGGTAAGAGCCCATGGGATCCAGGGAAATTTGGCAAATTGGATCCAAAATTGGCTTCGTGGCAGGAGGCAGAGGGTAATGGTCGAGGGCTGTTTTCGCGAGTGGAAGCCTGTGACCAGTGGTGTACCGCAGGGATCGGTGCTGGGACCCTTGCTGTTTGTAGTGTACATTAATGATTTAGACGTGAATATAGGAGGTATGATCAGTAAGTTCACAGGTGACAAGAAAATTGGTGGTGTTGTAAATAGTGAGGAGGAAAGCTTTAGATTACAGGACGAGATAGATGGGCTGGTAAGATGGACGGAGCAATGGCAAATGTAATTTAATCCTGAGAAGTGTGAGGTGATGCATTTTGGGAGGACTAACAAGGCAAGGGAATATACAATGGATGGTAGGACCCTAGGAAGTACAGAGGGTCAGCGGGACCTTGGTGTATTTGTCCCTAGATCACTGAAGGCAGCAGCACAGGTAGATAAGGTGGTTAGGAAGGCATATGGGATACTTGCCTTTATTAGCCGAGGCATAGAATATAAGAGCAGGGAGGTTATGATGGAGCTGTATAAAACACTAGTTAGGCCACAGCTGGAGTACTGTGTACAGTTCTGGGCACCACACTATAGGAAGGATGTGATTGCACTGGAGAGGGTGCAGAGGAGATTCACCAGGATGTTGCCTGGGCTAGAGCATTTCAGCTATGAAGAGAGATTGAAAAGGCTAGGGTTGTTTTCCTTAAAGCAGAGAAGGCTGAGGGGGGACATGATGGAGGTATACAAAATTATGAGAAACATTGATAGGTCAGATAGGAAGAAAATGTATCCCTTCGCGCGTGGTCAGTAACCAGGGGGCACAGATTTAGGTTGAGGGGCAGGAGGTTTAGGGGGGATTTGAGGAAACATTTTTTCACCAGAGGGTGGTTGGAATCTGGAACGCACTGCCTGAAGAGGTGGTAAAGGCAGGAACCCTGACTCAGAGATAGATTAGTGGAATGGGGACAACTGGCAGATGAAAGGGGAGAGAGATAAACGAGGAAATTAAAGGCCAGTCAGCCTAACATCATTGGTGGGGAAGTTATTGGAAACTATTATCAGGCCAAAATAACCTTTCATTTGCGAAGACAAGGATTAAGCAAAGAGAACCAGCATGGATTTGATTTGACAATAGAAAATCTTGTCTGACTAACATGATTGAATTTTTTAATGAGGTGGCAGAGAGGTTGCTCAAGGTGCAGTGCAGGAGATGTTGTATCTATGGACTTCTGGAAGGCATTCAACAAAGTGCCACACAGGAGGCTTATTAAAAAGATGAAAGGCCTTACTTAAGGTGAAGTGGTGGTGGATGGATGTTTTTCAGATTGGGAGGTGGTTTGCAATGATGTTTCTCAAGGGTCCAAAACACTCTCCAATTTTTATAAACGACCCAGACTCACGTGTAGTGAGCATTATGAAGTTGGCAAATAATATGAAACTTGGTAACATAGCAGATAGTTGTCGTCTTCAGGATGACAGACAGGAAAGTGAAATCGGCAGAAGCATAGCAGATGGAGTTCAATGCTGAGAAGTGATGCACTTTCGGAGTATTAAAATGACACACTTTTGCCAAGTACAGATAAGAAGTCAGACCTTGGAGCCCATCAACACAAATCCATAAAGGTGGCACAGTGAGCAGTTATGCTGATTTTATGCGGTCAAAACGTTTAAAATGCTCAAAAGGATTTGATGGAATTGATACAGAGAAATGTTTCCTTCGATGGGGAAAATTCAGAAAAAAGGAGCATAACCTTATAATCAGAACTAGGCCATTCAGTAGACCACACCTTAGCAAGGATACATTAGCAATGGAGGAAGCACAGCAAAGATACTGAGACTCCAAGGGTTGAATTACGCAGAGAGATGAGCACAACCTGGGGTGGAGTTCCTTGGAATTTGGAAGAATAAGGGGTGATCTGATCAAAGTTTTCAATATACTAAGTGGAGCAAATAGGGTATGTGAGAGGGAAGCAGTGGTATAGTGGTAATGTCACTGGACTAGTAATCCAGATGCTGAGGCTAGTGCTCTGGTCACATGAGTTCAAAGCCCACCATGACAGACGGTGAAATTTGAATTCAATTAATAAATCTGGAATTAAAAGTTAGTCTAATGGTGACCATGAAACCATTGTGGTTCACTAATGTCCTTGAGGGAAAGAAATCTGCCACAGAAACTATAGAAAGGTTGGGCATAGAAGGAGGCCATTCAGCCCATCGTGTCTGCGCCAGCTGAACAAAATAGCTACCCAATCTAATTCCACCTTCCAGGACCTGGTCCATAGCCTTGCAGGTTACAGCACTTCAGGTGCATGTCCAGGTACCTTTTGAAAGAGTTGAGGGTTTCTGCCTCCACTACCGTTCCTGGCAGTGAATTCCAGACACCCACCACGCTCTGGGTGAAAAAGTTCTCCTCATGTCCCCTCTAATCCTTCTACCAGTCACCTTAAATTTATGCCCCCTGATAATTGACCTCTTTGCTAGGGGAAACAGGTCCTTCCTGTCTACTTTATCTGGGTCCCTCATAATTTTCCACACCTCAATTAAGTCACCCTTCAGCCTCCTCTGTTCGAAGGAAAACAACCCTAGTCGATCCAATCCTTCTTCATAGCTGCAACTTTCAAACCCTGGCAACATTCTTGTAAATCTCCTCTGTACTCTCTCCAGAGCAATTATGTCCTTCCTGTAATGTGGTGACCAGAACTGTACACAATGCTCCAGCTGTGGCCTAACCAGCGTTTTATACAGTTCCAGCATTACATCCCTGCTTTTGTATTCTATACCTCGGCCAATAAAGCATTCCATATGCCTTCTTCACCACTCTATCTACCTGACCTGCCACCTTCAGGGACCTGTGGACACGCACTCCAAGGTCTCTCATTTCCTCTACCCCTCTCAATATCCTCCCGTTTAATGTGTGTTCCCTCGCTTGGTTTGTCCTCCCCAAATGCATTACCTCACACTTCCCCGGACTGAATTCTATTTGCCATTTTTCTGCCCACTCAACCAAACCATTGATATCATTGGGGAAGTGGTGGAGTAATGGTGATATCACTGGACTAGTAACCAGAGCCCAGGCTAATACTATAGGGATATGTGTTTGAATCCCACCATGGCAGATGGTGAAATTTGAATTCAATTAATAAATCCTGAATTAGTCTAATGATAGCCATGAAACCATTGTCGATTGTTGTAAAAACCCATCAGATTCACTAAAGTCCTTTCGGGAAGGAAATCTGCTGTCCTTAACCTGGTCTGGCCTACATGTGACTCCAGACCCACAGCAATGTGGTTGACTCTTACGTGCCCTCTGAAATGGCCTAGCAAGGGCAATTAGGGATGGGCAATAAATGCTGACCGAGCCAGCCACGCCCCATTCCATGAACGAATAAAAAAAAATTCTGGAGTCTACAGCTATCCTCTTCACTATCAACTACACGACCAATTTTTGTATTATCAGCAAATTTCTCAATCATGCCTCCCACATTTAAATCTAAATCATTAATATCTACCACAAACAGCAAGGGATCCAACAGTGAGCCCTGTGGAATGTTACTGCAAACCCCTTCCCATTCGCAAAGACATCAGTCAACCATTACTTTTTGTTTCCTGTCACTGAGCCAATTTTGGATCCAACTTGCCACATTCCCCTGTTTTGCATAGGCTTTAACTTATCTGACCAGTCTGCCATGTGGGACCTCGTCAAATGCCTTACTAAATCCATGGAGACAACATCCACTGCACTGCTCTCATTAATCCTCCTTGCTACTTCCTCAAAAAATTCAATTAAGTTATTAAGACATGGCCATCCCGTAACAAATCCATGCTGACTGTCCCTGATTAATCTGTGCCTTTCTAAGTGGCAGTTTATCCTGTCCCTCAGAATTATTCTGACAATTTACCCACCGAGGTCAGAATGACTAGCCTATAATTAGTTGGCCTATCCCTTGCACCCTTTTTAAACAATGGTACAACAGTCACAGACTTCCAACCCTCTGGTACCTTGTCTGTATCTAGTGAGGATTTGAAAATGACCCTCAGAGCATCCGCTATTTCCTCCCTGGCTTCCACGAACAGCCTGGGATGTAACCCATCCGGCCCTGGTGAATAATCTACTTACAAGGATATCAGACCCTCTAGTAAAGCCTGGCTAACTGACCCGAACCCGACTAGACCCGACTACATGTGTCAGGTTCGGGTCGGGTCTATATTTCGAGTCAGGTTGCACTATACAGTGCTGCCTTCGGGAACTCACGGGATCAGGCTCACCCATGATACCCCACAACTCCATCTGCAGGAATAGCCTGCTGCCGGAACGGATGAACAGGATTACAAGCATCACCATTTGGACAAGGTGGAGCAGCTGACTCTCTGTGTCTCTCAGCGTGCGCTGAGACTCGAAAAGAGGGAAAAAAATGTAGTGACATCAAGGGAATTCTGCAAGGTTTTCAATTTCAATTTCCAGACCAGGATTTTGCCTGGTCTGGAGGGCATTAGCTATGAGGAGAGGTTGGATAAACTCGGATTGTTTTCACTGGAACGACGGAGGTGGAGGGGTGACATGATAGAGGTTTACAAAGTGGCATGGACAGAGTGGATAGTCAGAAGCTTTTTCCCAGGGTGGAAGAGTCAGTTACTAGGGGACATAGGTTTAAGGTGAGAGGGGCAAAGTTTAGAGGGGATGTGCGAGGCAAGTTCTTTACACAGAGGGTGGTGAGTGCCCGGAACTTGCTGCCGGGGGAGGTGGTGGAAGCAGGTATGATAGCGACGTTTAATAGGCAACTTGACAAATACATGAATAGGATGAGAATAGAGGGATACGGTCACCGGAAGTGCAGAAGGTTTTAGTTTAGACAGGCATCAAGATCGGCGCAGCCTTGGAGGGCCGAATGGCCTGTTCCTGAGCTGTACTGTTCTTTGTTCGGTGCCACAGGGTTCGGTCCTCGGGCCCCAACTATTTACTGTCTATATTAATGACTTGGATGCAGGGATAGAAGGTACTATAGCCAAATTTGCAGATGACACTAAAATAGTAAGTTGCAATAAAGAAATAAGAAATTTACAAATGGATATGGATAGGTTTGGTGAATGGGCCAAAATTTGGTAGAATAGCAGAGATGAACGCGTGGCTTAAGAGTTGGTGCAGGAGGGAGTTTAACGTGGATAAGTGTGAGGTTATCCATTTTGGGCGGAAGAATAGAAAGGCAAATTATCTAAATGGAGAGAAGCTTCAGAGTGCCTCGGTGCCGAGGGATCTGGGTGTCCTCGTGCATGAATCGCTGAAAACTAGTCTGCAGGTACAGCAGGTAATAAGGAAGGCAAATGGAATTTTGGCATTTATTGCTAAAGGAAAAGTATAAAAGTAGGGAAGTGTTGCTGCAACTGTACAAGGCATTAGTGAGACTGCATCTGAGGTATTGCATACAGTTTTGGTCCCCTTACTTGAGGAGGGATGTAGTTGCATTGGAGGTTTACTAGACTGATTCCAGAGATGAGGGGTTTGTCTTATGAAGAGGGATTGAGCAGTTTAGGCCTTTATCTCTAGAGTTCAGAAGAATGAAAGGAGATCTAATTGAGGTAGAGAAGATGATTAAGGGGATTGACAAAGTAGATGTGGAGAGGATATTTCCTCTTGTGGGGCAATCCAGAACAAGAGGTCATAGTTTTATGATAAGGGATAGCAGATTTACAATAGAGACGAGGAGAAATTACTTCTCTCAAAGGGTCGTGAGTCTGTGGAATTTACTACCCCAGAGTGCGGTGGATGCTGGGACATTGAGTAAATTTGAGGAAGAGATAGAGAGATTTTTAACACAAGATCAGGGGGCAGGTTGTTCAACCTTGCCCATCTAAGAGCAAAGTCCAAAGTACGGAAAGTCCTCATCAGGGAACTCCTCTTTGCTGACGATGCTGCTTTAACATCTCACACTGAAGAGTGCCTGCAGAGTCTCATCGACAGGTTTGCGGCTGCCTGCAATGAATTTGGCCTAACCATCAGCCTCAAGAAAACGAACATCATGGGGCAGGATGTCAGAAATGCTCCATCCATCAATATTGGCGACCACGCTCTGGAAGTGGTTCAAGAGTTCACCTACCTAGGCTCAACTATCACCAGTAACCTGTCTCTAGATGCAGAAATCAAAAAGCGCATGGGAAAGGCTTCCACTGCTATGTCCAGACTGGCCAAGAGAGTGTGGGAAAATGGTGCACTGACACGGAACACAAAAGTCCGAGTGTATCAAGCCTGTGTCCTCAGTACCTTGCTCTACGGCAGCGAGGCCTGGACAATGTATGTCAGCCAAGAGCGATGTCTCAATTCATTCCATCTTCGCTGCCTCCGGAGAATACTTGGCATCAGGTGGCAGGACCGTATCACCAACACAGAAGTCCTCGAGGCAGCCAACATCCCCAGCTTATACACACTACTGAGTCAGCGGCGCTTGAGATGGCTTGGCCATGTGAGCCACATGGAAGATGGCAGGATCCCCAAGGACACACTGTACAGCGAGCTCGCCACTGGTATCAGACCCACCAGCCGTCCATGTCTCCGCTTTAAAGACGTCTGCAAACGCGACATGAAGTCCTGTGACATTGATCACAAGTCGTGGGAGTCAGTTGCCAGCATTCGCCAGAGCTGGTGGGCAGCCATAAAGGCGGGCTAAAGTGTGGCGAGTCGAAGAGACTTAGCAGTTGGCAGGAAAAAAGACAGAGGCGCAAGGGGAGAGCCAACTGTGTAACAGCCCCAACAAACAAAATTTCTCTGCAGCACCTGTGGAAGAGCCTGTCACTCTAGAATTGGCCTTTATAGCCACTCCAGGCACTGCTTCACACACCACTGACCACCTCCAGTCGCTTACCCATTGTCTCTCGAGATAAGGAGGCCAAAGAAGAATGGGTTGAAGGGTTATGGAGAACAGGCAGGAAAGTGGAGTTGAGGCAGAGATGAGATCAGCCATATCGTATTGAATGGCGAAGCAGGCTCGAGGGGTTGAATTGCCTACTCCTGCTCCGAGTTCTTATGTTCTTATCACCCCATCAGTCTACTCTCAACCATCAGTCAAGTGATGGAAGGTATCATCAACAGTACCATCAAGCGGCGCTTGCTTAGCAATAACCTGCTCAGTGACGCTCAGTTTGGGTTCCGTCAGGGCCACTGAACTCCTGACCTCATTGCAGCCTTGGTTCAAACATGGACAAAAGGGCTGAACTTGACAGGTGAGGTGAAAGCAACTGCCCTCGACATCAAGGCAGCATTTGACTGAGTATGGCAAAACTGGAGTCAATGGGAATCTGGCGAAAACTCTCTGCAGGTTGGAGTCATACCTAGCTTAGAGTTTTTTAGGATGTAACTGGTAGGGCAAATAATCCAAAGGGAAAAGGCATTCAATAAGGTGCCACATAAACAATTAATCGGCAAGCTAAGGGCTCATGAGTTGGGGGTAATATATTACCGTGGATGAAGGATTGGCAAAGGGTCGGGATAAAAAGAATACTTTCAAGTTGGCAGACTGTAACTAGCAGAGTGTCGCAAGCATCGGTGCTGAGACCTCAGCTATTTTCAATCGATATTACTGACTTGGACAAGTTTAGCAGTTGTCAAAGTAGACAAGTCACCCAGTCCAGATGGGATACATCCTAGTTTACTTTGGGAAGGAAGGATGAAAATTGCAGAGGCTCGAGCCACAATCTTCCAATCCTCCATAGATATGGGATGGTAACGTGTAAATGTTACATCCTGTCTAAAAAAGGTGCAAGGCATAAACCTAGCAACTGCAGACCAGTTCGCCCAATGTTGGTGGTGGGGAAACTTTCAGAGACAATAATCTGATACAAAATTGACTGGTGAGTAAGTCCTGGTGGGTATTTTTCAAACTGGATTGAATTGTAAGTCATTGTTTGAGCAAGACTTAGTTGTTTTTTAAAATTATAATAGTCTTCCAAAGTTTTAAATTTAAAGGGTTTAGCCATGGCAGGAGAGCTTAAAGCCGTGGTTTGCTCCTCTTGCTGCATGTGGGAATCCGGGAACATTTCCAGTCCCCGGGACCAGCATGTGTGCAGGAAGTGTCCAGCTGCAGCTCCTGGAAGCTCGGGTTTCAGAACTGGAACGGCGGCTGGAAACATTGTGGAGCATCCGCGAGTCTGAGAGCATTGTGGATAGCACGTATAGAGAGGTGGTCACACTGCAGCTGAAGGGACTTGAGGAAGGAAGGGAATGGGTGACCAGGCAGTCCAAGAGAATCAGGCAGGTAGTTCAGAAGTCCCCTGGGGTCCCGCTTGCAAATCGGTATTCCATTTTGGAGGCTGATGAGGCTGGTTCCTCCAGGGAATGCGGACAGAGCCAAGCTTCTGGCACCACAAGCAGCCTGTCTGAACAGGAAGGGGGAAAGAGAGGAAGAGCAATAGTAATAGGGGATTCTATAGTCAGGGAAACAGATAATCGCGACTGTGGCCGTCAACGTGACTCCAGAATGGTGCGTTGCCTCCCTGGTGCCAGGGTCCGGGATGTCACTGAACGGCCGCAGGGCATCCTGAATGGGGACGGTGATGAGGCAGAGGTCATGGTACATGTTGGTACCAATGACCGAGGTAGAAAGAGGGATGAGGTCTTGCCTCAAGAATTCAGGGAGTTAGGCAGTGGACTAAAAAGCAGGACCTCTTGGGTTGTAATCTCTGGATTACTCCCAGTGCCACGTGCTGGCGAGTATAGAACAAAGAACAGTACAGCAACAGGCCATTCGGCCCTCCAAGCCTGCACCAATCTTGATGCCTGCCGAAACTAAAACCTTCTGCACTTCCGGGGACCGTATCCCTCTATTCCCATCCTATTCATGTATTTGTCAAGATGCCTCTTAAACGTCGCTATCGTACCTGCTTCCACCACTTCCCCCGGCAACAAGTTCCAGGCACTCACCACCCTCTGTGTAAAGAACTTGCCTTGCACATCCCCTCTAAACTTTGTCCCTCTCACCTTAAACCTATGTCCCCCAGTAACTGACTCTTCCACCCTGGGAAAAAGCTTCTGACTATCCACTCTGTCCATGCCGCTTATAACTTTGTAAACCTCTATCATGTCGCCCCTCCACCTCCGTCGTTCCAGTGAAAACAATCCGAGTTTATCCAACCTCTCCTCATAGCTAATGCCCTCCAGACCAGGCAACATCCTGGTCAACCTCTTCTGTACCCTCTCCAAAGCCTCCACGTCCTTCTGGTAGTGTGGCGACCAGAATTGCATGCAATATTCTAAGTGTGGCCAAACTAAAGTTCAGTACAGCTGCAGCATGACTTGCCGATTTTTATACTGTATGCCCCGACCGATGAAGGCAAGCATGCTGTATGCCTTCTTGACTACCTTATCCACCTGTGTTGCCACTTTCAGTTACCTGTGGACCTGTACGCCCAGATCTCTCTGCTGTCAATACTCCTAAGGGTTCTGCCATTTACTGTATACTTCCCACCTGTATTAGACCTTCCAAAATGCATTACCTCACATTTGTCCGGATTAAACTCCATCTGCCATTTCTCCACCCAAGTCTCCAACCGATCTATATCCTGCTGTATCCTCTGACAATCCTCATCACTACCTGCAACTCCACCAACCTTTGTGTCGTCCGCAAACTTACTAATCAGACCAGCTACATTTTCCTCCAAATCATTTAGATATACTACAAACAGCAAAGGTCCCAGCACTGATCCCTGCGGAACACCAATAGTCACATTCCTCCATTCAGAAAAGCACCCTTCCACTGAAACCCTCTGTCTTCGATGACAGAGCCAGTTCTGTATCCATCTTGCCAGCTCACCTCTGATCCCATGTGACTTCACCTTTTGTACCAGTCTGCCATGAGGGACCTTGTCAAAGGCTTTACTGAAGTCCATATAGACAACATCCACCGCCCTTCCTTCATCAATCATCTTTGTCACTTCCTCAAAAAACTCAATCAAATTAGTGAGACACAACCTCCCCTTCACAAAACCATGCTGCCTCTCGCTAATAGGTTCGTTTGTTTCCAAATGGGAGTAAATCCTGTCACGAAGAATCCTCTCTAATAGTTTCCCTACCACTGAGGGAAGGCTCACCGGCCTATAATTTCCTGGATTATCCTTGCTACCCTTCTTAAACAAAGGAACAACATTGGCTATTCTCCAGTTCTCTGGGACCTCACCTGTAGCCAATGAGGATGCAAAGATTTCTGTCAAGGCCCCAGCAATTTCTTCCCTTGCCTCCCTCAGTATTCTGGGGTAGATCCCATCAGACCCTGGGGACTTATCTACCTTAATGCTTTGCAAGACGCCCAACACCACCTCCTTTTTGATAACGACATGACCGAGACTACCTACACTCCCTTCCCTAGACTCATCATCCACCAAGTCCTTCTCTTTGGTGAATACTGATGCAAAGTACTCATTTAGTACCTCGCCCATTTCCTCTGGCTCCACACATAGATTCCCTCCTCTGCCCTCGAGTGGGCCAACCCTTTCCCTGGTTATCCTCTTGCTCTTTATATACGTATAAAAAGCCTTGGGATTTTCCTTAATCCTGTTTGCCAATGACTTTTCATGACCCCTTTTAGCCCTCCTGACTCCTTGCTCAAGTTCCTTGCTACTGTCTTTATATTCCTCAAGGGATTCATCTGTTCCTTGCCTTCCAGCCCTGACGAATGCTTCCTTTTTCTTTTTGACGAGGCTCACAATATCCCGCATTATCCAAGGTTCCCGAAACTTGCCAAACTTATCCTTCTTTCTCACCGGAACATGCTGGTCCTGGATTCTAATCAACTGACGTTTGAAAGACTTCCACATGTCAGATGTTGATTTACCCTCAAACAGCCGCCCCCAATCTAAATTCTTCAGTTCCTGCCTAATATTGTTATATTTAGCCTTCCCCCAATTTAGCACCTTGACCCGAGGACTACTCTTATCCTTATCCACAAGTACCTTAAAACCTATGGAATTATGGTCACTGTTCCCGAAATGCTCCCCTACTGAAACTTAGACCACCTGGCTGGGCTCATTCCCCAATACCAGGTCCAGTACGGCCCCATCCCTAGTTGGACTATCTACATATTGTTTCAAGAAGCCCTCCTGGATGCTCCTCACAAATTCTGCCCCATCCAAGCCCCTAGCACTAAGTGAGTCAATAGAAATAGAAGAATAGCATAGATGCACAGAGTTAGTGCAGGAGGGAGGATTTTAGATTCCAGGACCACTGGGACCGTTTCTGGGGAAGGTGGGACCTGTACAAGCGGGAGGGTCTACATCTGAACCAGAGGGGGACTAACATCCTTGCTGGCGGGTTTGCTAGTGCTGTTGGGAGGAGTTTAAACTAATTTGGCAGGGGGAGGGGACGCAGACTCCTCGCAGAATAGGGACACAGCTAAACACAGGAAAGCAAACAAGTCAGAGGGAATACAGTGGAAGTAAGTTTCAAGGGAGTAAGACCAGGATGGAAGGCCTCTACTTTAATGCCAGGAGTATTGCAGGTAAAACGGATGAGTAAAGGGCAAGGATTGACACTTGGAATTGTGATAGAGTAGCCATCACGGAGACATGGTTGAGGGAGGGGCAGGATTGGCAGTTCAATATCCAGGGATACAGAATCTTCAGGCGAGACAGAGGAGGGGGTAAAAGAGGAAGGGGCATTGCAATATTCGTTAAGGAGTCAGTTACTGCAGTAAGGAGAGATGATATCTTGGAGGGGGCATCAAATGAAGCTTTATGGGTCGGGTTTAGGAATATAAAAAGGGATAGCCACATAGCTAGATGCTTATTGGAGACCCCCAGATAGTCAGTGGGAAATTGAGGAGCAAATATGTGCGCAATTCGCAGAGGTGTGTAAAAATAATAGGGTAATTATATTAGGTGATTTCAGCTTTCCCAACATTAATTGGGATAGTCACCGTGTTAAGGGCAGAGTTGGAGTGGAGTTCTTAAAATGTATACAGGAGAACTTTTAGCTCAATATGTAGAGGATCCAACAAGGGAGGGTGCAGTGCTGGACCTAATTCTGGGGAATGAAGCTGAACAGGTGTTTGATGTGTTGGTGGGGAAGCATTTTGGTGATAGTGATCATAACATGGTCCAATTTCAGCTTGTTATGGAGAAAGAAATAGACAAGTTGCAAAAAAAGGTTTTGGATTGGGGGAGAGCGAATTTTAGTAAAATAAGGCAGGATCTGGCCAAGGTAGACTGGAAAGAGTTACTTGTCGGGAAATCTACAGAAGAGCAGTGCGGGGCATTCAAAAAGGAAATGGGGAGGGTACAGGCCCAACATGTTCCCTCCAGGGTAATAGGTAGGAGCAACAAGCCCAGAGAACCATGGATGACCAGAAACATTCAGGGTATGATGAGAAGGAAAAGAGAGGCTTTTAACAAATACAAGGAGAGCAAATCAATGGAAGCATTAGTGGAGTACAGAAAGTGTAGGATGGAGCTTAAGAAAGCAATTAGGAGAGCAAAGAGAGGACATGAGAAAGCTCTGGCTGGTAAAAGTAGGGAAAATCCCAAGATATTCTATAAGTATATCAATGGGAAGAGGATAACCAGGGAAAGAATAGGACCCATTCGGGACCAAGGGGGAAATTTGTGGGTGGAGCCAGAGGACATTGGTAGGGTGTTGAACGAATACTTCACATCTGTCTTCACCCAACAGAATGAGGATGTAGATATGGAACTTAGAGAGACTGTGAGGTTCTTGAGCAAATTGTCATAGGGAGTGACAAGGTATTGGAGGTTTTGGAAGGCTTCAAAGTGGACAAACCTCCAGGTCCGGATGATTTGTGTCCCAGGATGCTGTGGGAGGCGAGGGTGGAGATTGCAGGGGCTCTGACCCTAATTTTTAATTCCTCTCTGGCCACGGGGGAGGTGCCAGAGGACTGGAGAACAGCTAATGTGGTCCCACTATTTAAGAAAGGTTGTAGAGATAAGCCAGGGAACTACAGATCAGTGAGTCTCACGTCAGTGATAGGGAAACTATTGGAGAAAGTTCTGAAGGAGTGAATCTATCTCCACTTGGAGAGGCAAAATTTGATTAGGAATAGTCAGCATGGCTTTGTCAGAGGGAGGTCATGCCTAACAAATTTGATTGACTTTTTTGAGCATGTGACCAGGTGTGCAGATGAGGGTAGTGCAGTTGATGTAGTTTACATGGATTTCAGCAAAGCCTTTGACCAGGTCCCACATGGGAGACTTATCAAGAAAGCAAATGCACATGGGATACAAGGTAACTTGATAAGGTGGATTCAAAATTGGCTTAGCTGTAGGAGACAGAGAGTGATGACAGACGGCTGTTTTAGTGACTGGACGCCAGTGTCCAGTGGCGTACCACAGGGATCTGTGCTGGGTCCCCTATTGTTTGTCATTTATATAAACGACATAGATGACTATGTGGGGGGTAGGATCAGTAAGTTTGCAGATGACACAAAGATTGGCCGAGTGGTTAACAGTGACGTGGAGTGTCTTAGGTTACAGGAAGATATAGACGGGATGGTCAAATGGGCAGAAAAGTGGCAGATGGAATTTAACGCTGACAAGTGTGAGGTGATACACTTTGGAAGGAGTAATGTGACACGGAAGTATTCAATGAATGGCCTGACACTGGGAAGTTCTGAGGAACAAAGGGACCTTGGCGTGTTTGTCCATAGATCTCTGAAGGCAGAAGGGCAGGTTAATAGGGTGGTGAAAAAGGCATATGGGACACTTGCCTTTATCAATCGAGGCATAGATTACAAAAGCAGGGAGGTCATGTTGGAGTTGTATAGAACTTTGGTAAGGCTACAGCTGGCGTACTGTGTGCAATTCTGGTCGCCACATTATAGGAAGGATGTGATTGCATTGGAGGGGGTGCAGAGGCGATTCACCAGGATGCTGCCTGGGATGGAACATTTAAGCTATGAAGAGAGGTTGGATAGGCTTGGGTTGTTTCACTGGAGCAGTGAAGACTGAGGGGTGACCTGATCGAGGTGTACAAGATTATGAGGGGCATGACAGGGTGGATAGGGAGCAGCTGTTCCCCTTAGTTGAAGGGTCAGTTACGAGAGGTCACAAGTTTAAGGTGAGGGGTGGGAGGTTCAAGGGGGATTTGAGGAAGAACTTTTTTACCCAGAGGGTGGTGACGGTCTGGAATGCCCTGCCTGGGAGGGTGGTAGAGGCAGGTTGCCTCACATCCTTTAAAAAGTACCTGGATGAGCACTTGGCACGTCATAACATTCAAGGCTATCGGCCAAGTGCTGGCAAATGGGATAAGGTGGACAGGTCAGGTGTCTTTAATGCATCAGTGCAGACTTGATGGGCCGAAGGGCCTCTTCTGCACTGTATTATTCTGTGAAAATTCATTGGCATTTGGAGAAGTATGGGCTAACAACTGAAGGTCAGCGCAGATTACTGAAGGAAAATAGTGTTTGACTAATTGTTATTGAGTTCTTTGATGACGTAATGGAGAGGTTTGATAAGAGTATTGTGGTTGATGTTATGTATATGGACTTTGAGAAGATGTTCGATAAGTACCACATTAATAGACCTGGTAACAAAATAAAAGCCGATGGGATTAAGGGAACAGTGGCAGTGAGGATATAAATTGGCTGAAGGACAGTAAGCAGAGCGTAGTGGTGAATGGTTGCTTTTCAAACTGGAGTGAAGTGTACAGTGATGTTTCATATGGGGTGGCCGTTAGGACTAGCACTCTTTTTGATACACATTAATGACTTGGAGATACAGGGTACTACTTCAAAGTTTGCAGATAACACTACACTCAGAAATGTAGCAAATAATGAGGAGGATAGTAACAGACTTCAGGAATACACAGGCTGATGACATGGGAAGACACAGGCTGATGAATTTTAATGCAGGGAAGTGTGAAATTACACTTTGAGGACAGGATATCGAGGCCTTAGAGATGGTGTACAAGAGATTTACTAGAATCATACCAGGGCTGAAAGACTTCTGTTAAATAGAGAGACTAGAGAAACTTTCCCAGTTCTGATGAAGGGTCAGCGACCTGAAACGTTAACTCTGTTTCTCTCTCCACAGATGCTGCCTGACCTGAGTATTTCCAGCGCTTGCTGTTTATATGTTCGAGAAACTTGAATTGTTTTCCTTCGAGTGGAGAAGGTTAAGAGGAGATTTGATAAAGGTGTTCAAATCATGAATGGTTTTGATAGTAGAAACTGTTTCTACTGACAGGAGGGTCAGTAACCAGAGGACACAGATTTAAGAAAATTATTCAAAGATGCAGATCCGACAAGGAACCATTTTGTGTTTTATACAGCGTGTTTTGATGATCTGGAATGCACTGCCTGAAAGATTGATGGAAGCAGATTCAATTCTCACTTTGAAATGGGAACTGGATAAATTTTTGAAGAGGGAGGATTTACAAGGCTGTGGGGAAAAAGCAGGGGTGTGCAATTATTCACAGAATGGTTACAGCACAGGAGGAGGCCATTCAGCCCATTGTGTCTACACCAGCTCTCCTAATGAACAATTCACCTAATGCCATTCCCCTGCCTTCTCCCCGTAACCCTGCACATTCTTCCTTTTCATATAACTGTCGAATTCCCTTTTGAATGCTTCAATTGAACCTGCCTCCACCACACTCTCAGGCAGCGCATTCCAGATCTGAACCACTCTCTGTGTGAAGAGGTTTTTCCTCATGTCACTTTCGCTTCTTTTCCCAAATACTTGAAATCTGTTCTCTCTCGTTCTCAATCCTTTCACGAGTGGTAACAGTTTCTCTCTATCTACTCTGTTCAGACCCCTCATGATTTTGAATACCTCTATCAAGTCACCTCTCAGCCTTCTCTTCTCCAAGGAAAACAGTCCTCACTTCTCCAATCTATCTTCATAACTGAACTTTCTCATCACTGGAACCATTCTCATGAATCTTTTCTACATTCTCTCCAATGCCTTCACATCTTTCCTAAAGTGTGGTGCCCAAAACTGGATGCAATACTCCAGCTGAGGCCAAACTAGTGTCTTATACAAGTTCAACATAATCTTCTTGCTCTTGTACTCTAGTAATAAAGCCCAGGATACTGTATGCTTCATTAACCACTCTCTCAACCTGTCCTGCCACCTTCAATGACTTTTGCACATATAACCCACCCTGCTCCTGCAACTTTTTTATGTTATATTGTCTCTCCATGTTCTTCCTACCAAAATTATTCACTTCATATTTCTCCGCATTGAACTTCATCTACCAGGGGGATAGGGACAGCCAGAGATGGAACAAAGAACACAGAAAAAAGAAAATTACAGCACAGGAACAGGCCCTTCGGCCCTCCAAGCCTGCGCCGATCCAGATCCTCTACCTAAACATGTCGCCTATTTTCTAAGGGTCTGTATCTCTTTGCTTCATGCCCATTCATGTATCTGTCTAGATACATCTTAAAAGACGCTATCGTGCCCGCGTCTACCACCTCCGCTGGTAATGCGTTCCAGGCACCCACCACCCTCTGCGTAAAGAACTTTCCACGCATATCCCCCCTAAACCTTTCCCCTTTCACTTAGAACTCGTGTCCCCTTGTAATTGAATCCCCCACTCTGGGAAAAAGCTTCTTGCTATCCACCCTGTCTATACCTCTCATGATTTTGTACACCTCAATCAGGTCCCCCCTCAACCTCCGTCTTTCTAATGAAAATAATCCTAATCTACTCAACCTCTCTTCATAGCTAGCGCCCTCCATACCAGGCAACATCCTGGTGACCCTCCTCTGCACCCTCTCCAAAGCATCCACATCCTTTTGGTAATGTGGCGACCAGAACTGCACGCAGTATTCCAAATGTGGCCGAACCAAAGTCTTATACAACTGTAACATGACCTGCCAACTCTTGTACTCAATACCCCATCCGATGAAGGACGTTGTTGGGGGGATTGGGGGATAGGGACAGCCAGAGATGGAGTTGTTGGGGGAACTGGGGGATAGGGACAGCCAGAGATGGAGCTGTTGGGGGGAGTGGGGGATAGGGACAGTCAGAGATGGAGCTGTTGGGGGGAGTGGGGGATAGGGACAGCCAGAGATGGAGTTGTTGGGGGGAGTGGGGGATAGGGCCAGCCAGAGATGGAGCTGTTGGGGGGAGTGGGGGATAGGGACAGCCAGAGATGGAGTTGTTGGGGGGAGTGGGGGATAGGGACAGCCAGAGATGGAGTTGTTAGTTGGGGGGGGGGGGGGGGGGTGGGCACCACCAAAGGTCGCGCTAGGGGTCAGAAGTGGAATGTGCTGCTATGTAGAATCCTAGCGATCAGAGTGACACCAAGAGAGCAGCTATTGCTGCATAAATACTGTCTCTATTTAAAGTTCAGACTATGGAGCAGAGATGTGAGGTCAACTGCAGTGAACAGGGCAGTGGGGTCAAACAGGACAAGGTGGGGCAAACATGCCACAGTCAATCCTTGGAATATTGTGTTCAGTTCTGGTCGCCTCATTATAGGAAGGATGTGGAAGCTTTAGAGAGGGTGCAGAGGAGATTTACCAGGATGCTGCCTGGACTGGAGGGCATGTCTTATGAAGAAAGGCTGAGGGAGCTCGGGCTTTTCTCATTGGAGCGAAGAAGGATGAGAGGTGACTTGATAGAGGTGTACAAGATGATGAGAGGCATAGATAGAGTGGATAGTCAGAGACTTTTTCCCAGGGTGGAAAGGGCTATCACCAGGGGGCATAATTTTAAGGTGATTGGAGGAAGGTTTCGGGGAGATGTCAGAGGTAGGTTCTTTACACAGAGAGTGGTGGGTGCGTGGAATGCACTGCCAGCGGTGGTAGTAGAAGCAGATACATGAGGGACATTTAAGCGACTCTTGGATAGGATGATCGTAGAATGAAGGGTAGGTAGGTAGTTTGATCTTAGAGTAGGTTAAAGGTTCGGCACAACATCGTGGGCCGAAGGGCCTGTACTGTTCTATGTTCAATTACACAAGTCAGCATTTCTGATCAGGCACATGTAAAGGAACCAAATGGTTACTGACTTAGACAAGGGGCGTGATTACCAGTAATTTGAAGCTATGCTGCATGAAGGCCTGCTACCCTACCCGAAGCCGACGACATGTGTTGGGTTCAGGTTGGATTGGGTTGCGCTCCCGGGTCCGGCATTCGGGCTCGAGTCGGACATGCTCTATCACAGGTAAGTGGCTCCACTCTTAATTTAATTTTTGGACGAGAAAGGCAGTTTTGTTACAGTTATTTTAAGCTTGTGCAGATCAGCAACAAAGTGAAAAACGGAAGGTAAGTTAACTGATGGTTGGGTCGCGCGCGGGAATAAATGGAAGGACTCGAGCCAGATGTGGTTCTGTTGGGCTCGGGTCGGGGTTTTTTTTTTGCAGACCCGAGCAGGCCTTTAATGCTGCAGTCACAGGCCATTCTCACTTAGCCGCAGTTCCTTACCTCCAGCAGCTTGTCCATTAGATCTGCCTGGATCAGCCAGTTAAATAAAGCAATGTTGAAGAGTTCATCTGTTGACCTTTGAGCAAGCTTCAACATTTGTTCAAACTGGGAAAAAATGAACAGGATTAAAATAATATACAAATCCTACACACACACACACTTCATACCAAACACCCACACCCACCCTCTACCCCAACTCATGCACACACCCAACTAAACCCACACAAAATGTCCCACCAACATCCTCTACTGACACCATAAACAAGATACACATACACCCAAGAAGATATACACAGAGCTCAGAAGGCTGTCCAATGGGGGGGGAGGGGGAGGGAGCTGAAGAGTGGAATAGAAATGTATTCGTAATGGGGGATTTTATAATCAGGGGATAGTGTCCTCTCCAGCCACCATCGAGAGTCCCAAAGGCTGTCGCTGACCTGGTACCAGGGTAAGGAACATAGGAGCAGGAGTAGGCCATTCAGCCTGTCCAACCTGCTCTGCCATTCAATTAGATCATGGCTGATCATCTACCTCAACATCACTTTCCCACATTATCCCCATATCCTTTAATGTCATTAGTATCCATAGAAATCATAAAAAGTTTAAGGCACAGAAAGAGGCCACTCAGCCCATCGTGTCTGAGCCAGCTGAAAAATGAGCCACCCAGCCTAATCGCATCTTCTACCATTTGGTCCGTAGCCCTGCAGGTTCTGGCACTTGAGGTGCATATCCAGACACCTTTTCAATGAGTTAAGTGTTTCTGCCTCTACTACCCTTTCAGGCAGTGAGTTCCAGACATGCACCTCCCTCTGGGTGAATTTTTTTTTAAGAAAGCTTCGATTTCTATCTTGAACATGCTCAATGATTGAGCTTCCACATCCCTCTGGGGTAGAGAATTCCAAAGATTCACCACCATCTGTGTGAAGAAATTCCTCCTCATCTCAGTCTCAAATGGCCTGCCCCTTATTCTGAGACTGTGTCCCCTGGTTCCAGACAACTTGAGTACTGTGTGCAGTTCTGGTCACCTCATTACAGAAAGGTTGTAATTACACTAGAGAGGGTACAGAGGAGATTTACGAGGATGTTGCCAGGACTGGAAAAATGCAGCTATGAGGAAAGATTGGATAGGCTGGGGTTGGTCTCCTTGGAACTGAGAAGGCTGAAGGGAGATCTGATTGAAATGTACAAAATTCTGAGGGGCCTGGATAGAGTGGAGGTGAAGGGTCTATTCACCTTAGCAGAGAGGTCAGTGACGAGGGGGCATAGATTTAAAGTGACTGGTAGAAAAATTAGAGGGGAGATGAGGAAAAATATTTTCACCCAGAGGGTGTTGGGGGTCTGGAACTCACTGCCTGAAAGGGTAATTGAGGCAGAAACCCTCAACTCATTCAAAAGGAGTCTGGATATGCACCTCACGTGTCGTAATCTGCAGGGCTACGGACCAAATGCTGGAAGGTGGGATTAGAATAGGTGGATCGTTTTTCGGCCGGCACAGACACGATGGGCTAAGTGGCCTCTTTCTGTGCCTTAAACTTTCTATGATTCTAACCTACCATTTGCTTTCCTAATTGCTTGCTGCACCTTGATACTCGCTTTCAGTGACTCATGAACCAGGGCACCGAGGTTCCTTTGGACATCAACACTTCCCAACTTCTCACCAGTTACGAAATACTCTGTCTTTCGTTTTTTTTCTACCAAAGTGGATCACTTCACACTTATTCACATTGTATTCCATCTGCCATGTTCTTGCCCGCTCATTTAGCCTGTCCAAGTCCACTTGAAGCCTCCTTGCATCCTCCTCATAACTTACATTCCCACCTAGTTTTGTGTCATCAGCAAATTTGGAAATATTACAATTGTTCCCCACATCCAAATCATTTATATAGATTATGAACAGCTGTGACCCAAGCACTGATCCTTGCAGTACCCCACTAGTCACAGCCTGCCATCCTGAGAATTAACCGTTTATTCCGACTATCTGCTTTCTGTCTGTTAACCAATTCTCAATCCATACCAGTATATTACCCCCAATCCCATGCGCTCTAATTTTGTTAACTAACCTTGTGTGGGATCTTATCAAAAGCCTTCTGAAAATCCAAATATACCACATCCACTGGTTCTCCTTTATCTATGCTGCAAGAAACATCGTCAAAAAATTCCAACAGATTTGTCAAACATGATTTCCCTTTCACAAATCCATGTCGACTCTGCCCAATCATATTATTTTCTAAGCGTCCAGTTATCACATCCTTGATAACAGATTCTAACATTTTCCCTATTAAAAGCTCTGTCATTCCCCATTTTTTCTCTCTCCCCTTTCTTAAATTGTGGGGTTACATTTGCTACTTTTCAGTCTGTAGGAACCTTTCCGGAATCGATAGAATTTTGAAAGATAACCATCAATGCACCCACTATCTCTTTCGCCACCTCCTTCAACAGTCTAGGAAGTAGCTCAAATGCTCGAGGCCATTATCAACCTTCAATCCAGTTTATTTTTTGAGTACTATCCCTTTAGTAATACCAATTTCTTTCAGTTCCTCATTTTCACAAGTCCCTTGGTTCCCTCGTATTTCTGGGAGATTTTCTGCATCTTCCTCCGGGAATACAGACACAAAGTAATTGTTTAGTTTTTCCACCATTTCCCTATTCTCCATTATAAATTCTCCATTCTCCACCTGTAATAGATCTACATTTTTCCTTGCTACTCTTTTCCTTTTCACATATCTGAAGAAGCTTTTACAGTCCGCCTGTATGTTTCTCGCTAGCTTGCATTCATATTCAAAATCATGAGGGGTCTGGACAGAGTAGATAGAGAGAAACTGCTCCCACTCGTGAAAGGACCGAGACTGAGTGAGACCAGCACAGTTTAAAAGAGCAGCGGCGGCAGGAAGGAGCGAAACTGGTAGAGGGAGCAGAGAGCAGTCGGACCTGTGAGAGAGCAGTGCAGGCACGCCGGAGTTTTGAAAAAAGTCAACAGTGACATCATAGGAAAGATGCAAGGTGATTGGTTGGTGACTAACAGTTGTGAGGGAATAACTAATTAGCTCGGTAAGTAACTAAATTAAAGAGAAAGGTCTACATTTTTTTTCAATATAGTAGGTAGTGTTTTTTTTTTTAGGGAATCAAGGTTCTTAGTGTAAATCTAATTTTTGGTTAATTGAAGGGAGTAAAAAAAGAGTGACATCACAGGAAAACTGTAAGTTCATTGGTTGGTAAGTGACTGCTAATTTGAATTACCTATTCTAAGTTGATATCAGATTAAAGGTAAGTAGGAGAAATATTTATTTTCTTTTCTTTAGAGATACAGCACTGAAACAGGCCCTTGGGCCCACCGAGTCTGTGCCGACCAACAACCATCCATTTATACTAATCCAACATTAATCCCATATTCCCTACCACATCCCCACCATTCTCCTACCACCTACCTACACTCGGGGCAATTTACAATGGCCAATTTACCTATCAACCTGCAAGTCTTTGGCTGTGGGAGGAAACCAGAGCACCCGGCGGAAACCCATGCGGTCGCAGGGAGAACTTGCAAACTCCGCACAGGCAGTACCCAGAACTGAACCTGGGTCGCTGGAGCTGTGAGGCTGTGGTGCTAACCACTGCGCCACTGTGCCGTTACAGATTAAAGACGAAAGACCAGTCGGAAATTTAAAAAAACAAATGAAAACCTAATTAAATAAAATAGAGATGCAGGGCCAGGCGATGTGTTGTACCTGCATAATGTGGGAGCTGGTGGACCCCATTGTGGTTCCTAGCGACCACATCTGTAGCAAGAGTTGGCTGCTCGAAGAACTCCGGCTCAGAGTTGATGAGCTGGAGTCTGAGCTTCGGACACTGCGACACATCAGGGAGGGGGAGAGTTACCTGGACGCTGTGTTTCAGGAGACAGTCACACCCTATAGATTAACTACCTTGTATTCGGCCAGTGGTCAGGGACAGGAGGGTGTGACTATGAGTGAGGCAGATAGAGGGATTGAGGCAGGTAGAGGGATCCAGGCAGTAGTGCTGCAGGAGCCTCAGCCATTGCCCTTATCCAACAGGTTCGAGATTCTTGCTCCCTGTGTGGACGAGAGCAGGGACTGTAGGGAGGATGAGCAAACTGACCATAGCACCGCGGTGCAGGGAGCCATTCAAGTGGGAGGAGAAATGTAGTCGTAATCGGGGATAGTATAGTTAGGGGCATAGATACTGTTCTCTGTGGCCAGGATCGAGAGTCCCAAAGGCCGTGTTGCCTACCTGGTGCCAGGGTTCAGGATATCTCATCTGGGCTGCACAGGAACTTGGAGTGGGAGGGAAAGATCCAGTTGTCATGGTCCACATAGGTACCAACGATATAGGTAGAATGAGGATAGAAGTTCTGCTGAGTGAATATGAGCAGCTAGGGGCAAAATTAAAAAGCAGAACCAAAAAGGTAATAATCTCCGGATTACTACCTGAGCCACGAGCAAATTGGCACAGGGTCAATAAGATTCAAGATGTAAATGTGTGGCTCAAAGATTGGTGTGGGAAAAATGGGTTTGAATGCGTGGGACATTGGCACCAGTACTGCGGAAGGAGGGAGCTGTTCCGATGGGACGGGCTCCACCTGAATCATGCTGGGACCAGAGTCCTGGCGAATCGTATAACTAGGGCTGGAGATAGGACTTTAAACGTAATAGTGGGGGGGGAAGGTTCAGTTACATGGAAAAATAGGAAGTTAAAGGAGAGGGTAGGAGTGCAGGTTAGTGATGAGACTGATTGTTACAATATAAACAAAGAACAGTACAGCACAGGAACAGCCATTCGGCCCTCCAGGCCTGCACCGATCTTGATGCCTGCCGAAACTAACACCTTCTGCACTTCCGGGGCCCATATCCCTCTATTCCCTTCCTAATCATGTATTTGTCAAGATGCCTCTTAAACGTCGCTATCGTATCTGCTTCCACCACCTCCCCTGGCAGCACGTTCCAGGCACTCACCACCCTCTGTGTAAAAAACGTGCCTCGCACATCCCCTCTAAACTTTGCCTCTCGCACTTTAAACCTATGTCCCCTGGTAACTGACTTTTCCACCCTGGGAAAAAGCTTCTGACTATCCACTCTGTCCATGCCGCTCATAACTTTGTAAACCTCTATCATGTCGCCCCTCCACCTCCGTCGTTCCAGTGAAAACAATCCGAGTTTATCCAACCTCTCCTCATAGCTAATGCCCTCCAGACCAGGCAACATCCTGGTAAACCTCCTCTGTACCCTCTCCAAAGCCTCCACGTCCTTCTGGTAGTGTGGCGACCAGAATTGCACGCAATATTCTAAGTGTGGCCTAACTAAGGTTCTGTACAGCTGCAACATGACTTGCCAATTTTTATACTCTATGCCCCGACTGATGAAGGCAAGCATGCTGTATGCCTTCTTGACTACCTTATCCACCTGCGTTGCCACTTTCAGTGACCTGTGGACCTGTACGCCCAGATCTCTCTGCTGTCAATACTCCGAAGGGTTCTGCCATTTACTGTATACTTCCCACCTGCATTAGACCTTCCAAAATGCATTACCTCACATTTGTCCGGATTAAACTCCATCTGCCATTTCTCCACCCAAGTCTCCAACCGATCTATATCCTGCTGTATCCTCTGACAATCCTCATCACTGTCCGCAACTCCACCAACCTTTGTGTCGTCCGCAAACTTACTAATCAGACCAGCTACATTTTCCTCCAAATCATTTATATATACTACAAACAGCAAAGGTCCCAGCACTGATCCCTGCGGAACACCACTAATCACATCCCTCCATTCAGAAAAAACCCTTCCACTGATACCCTCTGTCTTCAATGACCGAGTCAGTTCTGCATCCATCTTGCCAGCTCACCTCTGATCCCGTGTGACTTCACCTTTTGTACCAGTCTGCCATGAGGGACCTTGTCAAAGCTTTACTAAAGTCCATATAGATAACATCCACTGCCCTTCCTTCAATCATCTTCGTCACTTCCTCAAAAAACTCAATCAAATTAGTAAGACACGACCTCCCCTTCACAAAGCCATGCTGCCTCTCGCTAGTAAGTTCATTTGTTTCCAAATGGGAGTAAATCCTGTCCCGAATAATCCTCTCTAATGGTTTCCCTTCCACTGACATAAGGCTCACCGGCCTATAATTTCTTGGCTTATCCTTGCTACCCTTATTAAACAAAGGAACAACATTGGCTATTCTCCAGTCCTCTGGGACCTCACCTGCAGCCAATGAGGATGCAAAGATTTCTGTCAAGGCCCCAGCAATTTCTTCCCTTGCTTCCCTTAGTATTCTGGGGTAGATCCCATCAGGCCCTGGGGACTTATCTACCTTAATGCTTTGCAAGACACCCAACACCTCCTCCTTTTTGATAATTAGATGACTGAGACTATCTGCACTCCCTTCCCTATGCTCATCATCCACCAAGTCCTACTCCTTGGTGAATACTGATGCAAAGTACTCATTTAGTACCTCGCCCATTTCCTCTGGCTCCACACATAGATTCCCTTCTCTGTCCTTGAGCGGGCCAACCATTTCCCTAGTTACCCTCTTGCTCTTTATATACGTATAAAAAGCCTTGGGATTTTCCTTAATCCTGTTTGCCAATGACTTAGAACAAAGAACAAAGAAAATTACAGCACAGGAACAGGCCCTTCGGCCCTCCAAGCCTGCGCCGATCCAGATCCTCTATCTAAACCTGTCGCCTATTTTCTAAGGGTCTGTATCTCTTTGCTTCCTGCCCATTCATGTATCTGTCTAGATACATGTTAAAAGACGCTATCGTGCCCGCGTCTACCACCTCCGCTGGCAACGCATTCCAGGCACCCACCACCCTCTGCGTAAAGAACTTTCCACGCATATCCCCCCTAAACTTTTCCCCTCGCACTTTGAACTCGTGACCCCTAGTAATTGAATCCCCCACTCTGGGAAAAAGCTTCTTGCTATCCACCCTGTCTATACCTCTCATGATTTTGTACACCTCAATCAGGTCCCCCCTCAACCTCCATCTTTCTAATGAAAATAATCCTAATCTACTCAACCTCTCTTCATAGCTAGCGCCCTCCATACCAGGCAACATCCTGGTGAACCTCCTCTGCACCCTCTCCAAAGCATTTACATCCTTTTGGTAATGTGGCAACCAGAACTGCACGCAGTATTCCAAATGTGGCCGAACCAAAGTCTCACACAACTGTAACATGACCTGCAACTCTTGTACTCAATACCCCATCCGATGAAGGAAAGCATGCCGTTTGCCTTCTTGACCACTCGATTGACCTGCGTTGTCACCTTCAGGGAACAATGGACCTGAACACCCAAATCTCTCTGTACATCAATTTTCCCCAGGAATTTTCCATTTATTGTATAGTTCACTCTTGAATTGGATCTTCCAAAATGCATCACCTCGCATTTGCCCGGATTGAACTCCATCTGCCATTTCTCTGCCCAACTCTCCAATCTATTTATATTCTGCTGTATTCTCTGACAGTCCCCTTCACTATCTGCTACTCCACCAATCTTAGTGTCGTCTTCAAACTTGCTAATCAGACCACCTATACTTTCCTCCAAATCATTAATGTATATCACAAACAACAGTGGTCCCAGCACGGATCCCTGTGGAACACCACTGGTCACACGTCTCCATTTTGAGAAACTCCCTTCCACTGCTACTCTCTGTCTCCTGTTGCCCAGCCAGTTCTTTATCCATCTAGCTAGTACACCCTGGACCCCATGCGATTTCACTTTCTCATGACCCCTTTTAGCTCTCCTGACTCCTTGCTTAAGTTCCTTCCTACTGTCTTTATATTCCTCAAGAGATTCGTCTGTTCCTAGCCTTCCAGCCCTTACGAATGCTTCCTTTTTATTTTTGACTAGGCTCACAATATCCCGCATTATCCAAGGTTCCCGAAACTTGCCAAACTTATCCTTCTTCCTCACAGTAACATGCTGGTCCTGGATTCTTATCAAAGGGTTGACATTTGAAAGACTCTCACATGTCAGATGTTGATTTACCCTCAAACAGCCGTCCCCAATCTAAATTCATCAGTTCCTGCCTAATATTGCTATAATTAGCCTTCCCCCAATTTAGCACCTTCACCCGAGGACTACTCTTATCCTTATCCGCAAGTACCTTAAAACTTACGGAATTATGGTCATTGTTCCCGAAATTCTCCCCTACTGAAACTTCGTACACCTGGCCGGGCTCATTCCCCAATACCAGGTCCAGTACGGCCCCCTTCCCTAGTTGGACTATCTACGTATTGTTTCAAGAAGCCCTCCTGGATGCTCCTTATAAATTCTGCCCCATCCAAGCCCCTAGCACTAAGTGAGTCCCAGTCAATATAGGGGAAATTAAAATCACCCACCACTACAACCCAGTTACCTTTACATCTTTCCAAAATTAATGTAGGATTAGTATAAATGGGTGGTTGATGATCAGCACAGACTCGATGGGCCGAAGGGCCTGTTTCAGTGCTGTATCTTTTCTTTATATTCATTCAGGGAAGTGGGCGTCACTGGCTAGGCCAGCATTTATTGCCCATCCCTAATTGCCCTTGAGAAGGTGGTGGTGAGCTGCCTTCCGGAACCGCTGCAGTCCATTTGGGGTAGTTATACTCACAGTGCTGTTAGGAAGGGAGTTCCAGGATTTTGACATAGCGACAGTGAAGGAACAGCGAGATAGTTCCAAGTCAGGATGGTGTGTGTCTTGGAGGGGAACTTGCAGGTGGTGGTGCTCCCATGTATTTGCTGCCCTTGTCCTTCTAGTTGGTAGAGGTCGCGGGTTTGGAAGGTGCTGTCTAAGGAGCCTTGGTGCATTGCTGCAGTGCATCTTGTTAATGGTACACACTGCTGCCACTGTGCGTCGGTGGTGGAGGGAGTGAATGTTTGTAGATGGGGTGCCAATCAAGCGAGCTGCTTTGTCCTGGATGGTGTCAAGCTTCTTGAATGTTGTTGGAGCTGCACCCATCCTGGCAAGTGGAGAGTATTCCATCACACTCCTGACTTGTGCCTTGTAGATGGTGAACAGGCTTTGGGGAGTCAGGTGGTGAGTTACTCGCCACAGGATTCCTAGCCTCTGACCTGCTCTTGTAGCTACGGTATTTATATGGCTACTCCAGTTCAGTTTCTGGTCAATGGTAGCCCCTAGGATGTTGATAGTGGGGGATTCAGCAATGGTAATGGTGTTGAATGTCAAGGGGAGATGGTTAGATTCTCTCTTGTTGGAGATGGTTATTGCCTGGCACTTGTGTGGCGCGAATGTTACTTGCCACTTATCAACCCAAGCCTGGACATTGTCCAGGTCTTGCTGCATTTCTGCACGGACTGCTTCAGTATCTGAGGAGTCACGAATGGTGCTGAACATTGTGCAATCATCAGTGAACATCCCCACTTCTGACCTTATGATTGAAGGAAGGTCATTGATGAAGCAGCTGAAGATGGTTGGGCCTAGGACACTACCCTGGGGAACTCCTGCAGTGATGTCCTGGAGCTCAGATGATTGACCTCCAACAACCACAACCATCTTCCTTTACGCTAGGGATGACTCCAGCCAGTGGAGAGTTTTCCCCCTGATTCCCATTGACCTCAGTTTTGCTAGGGCTCCTTGATGTCATACTCGGTCAAATGCTGCCTTGATGTCAAGGGCAGTCACTCTTATCTCACCTCTTGAGTTCAGCTCTTTTGTCCATGTTTGAGCCAAGGCTGTAATGAGGTCAGGAGCTGAGTAGCCCTGGCGGAACCCAAACTGAGCGTCACTGAGCAGGTAATTGCTAAGCAAGTGCCGCTTGATGGCACTGTTGATGACACCTTCCAACACTTTACTGATGATTGAGAGTAGGCTGATGGGGCGGTAATTGGCTGGGTTGGACTTGTCCTGCTTTTTGTGTACAGGACATACCTGGGCAATTTTCCACATTGCAGGGTAGATGCCAGTGTTGTAGCTGTACTGCAACAGCTTGGCTAGGGGCACGGCAAGTTCTGGAGCACAGGTCCTCAGCACTATTGCTGGAATATTGTCAGGGCCCATAGCTTTCGCAGTGTCCAGTGCCTTCAGTCGTTTCTCGATATCACGCGGAGTGAATCGAATTGGCTGAAGTCTGGTATCTGTGATGCTGGGGACTTCAGGAGGAGGTCGAGATGGATCATCCACTCGGCACTTCTGGATGAAGATTGTTGCAAATGCTCTATGAATGGTAGTGACCTGGAACACTCTGCCTCTGTGGGTCGTAGAAGCGGAGACGATGAATGACTTCAAAAGGAAATTGTATGGGCACTTGAGGGAAATAAACTTGCAGGACTATGGGGATAGAGTGGAGGAGTGGACTGACTGGATTGCTGTACAGAGAATAGGCATAGATGCGAGGGGATGAATGGCCTCCTTTTGTGTCATTATGACTTTCCACTTGCCTGGATGAGTGAGGCTCCAATGCTCGAGACAAAGGAGCTCCTTGAACAGCACCACATCCACCACCTTGAACATTCACTCCCTCCACCACCGACGCACAGTGGCAGCAGTGTGTACCATCTACAAGATGCACTGCTGCAACTCATCAAGGCTCCTTCGACAGCACCCTCCAAACTCACGACCTCTACCAACTCGAAGGACAAGGGCAGCAAATACATGGGAACACCACCACCTGCAAATTCCCCGCCAAGCCACACACCATCCTGACTTGGAACTATATCGCCGTTCCTTCACTGTCGCTGGGTCAAAATCCTGGAACTCCCTCCCTAACAGCACTGTGGGTGTACCTACCCCAAATGGACTGCAGCGGATCAAGAAGGCAGCTCACCACCACCTTCTCAAGGGCAATTAGGGATGGGTAATAAATACTGGCCTGGCCAGTGACGCCCACATCCCACAAACAAATAAAAAAAATGATAGAGCAGGGAACAGAATATCATGCTGATAAGGTTCGATGAGGAAAGATGGGAGAAGTCTCGCGTGGAGCATAAACATCAGCGTGGGCTTTGCTGGAATGGACTGATCGGGTTGAACAATCTGTTTCTGTACTGTATGTTCTATGTAATTCTATACAGTTACACACACATCCAATATAAATATTTGTATGCCGCACAACACTTGCACGTCCCATTCCAGATACGAGCATACCCGACACCCGCACACACTATCCAGATACTAACATGCTGCGTTGCCTCCTCATTACTCAACATGTTGGGGTCAGATGACAAAACTGGAGGACCTGGCAGCTTAGGGACGCTGGGAGATTGTGGAGCTGCCTTACTCTGGTTCACTAACTCCTGCAGTGTGTCCGAGATGCACTTGTAACAATTCAACCTAAAGAATACAACACAAGCGTCAGGATCAAATGTCAGGCAGGGGTCGCGTTCGGGGTCGGGGCCGGAGTTCGGGGCGGGGGCCAGACGGGGCCCGCGTTTGGGGGCAGAGTTCGGAGTCAGGCCGGGCCGGCGTCCGGGGCCGGGGCCAGAGTTCGGGGCGGGGGCCAGACGGGGCCCGCGTTTGGGGGCAGAGTTCGGAGTCAGGCCGGGCCGGCGTCCGGGGCCGGGGCCAGTCGGGGCCCACGTTCGGGGCCAGGCAGGGCTTGCGTTCGGGGCCGAAGGAAGTCGGGGCCGGAGTTCGGGGCCCGCGCTCGGGGCCAGGCAGGGGTCGCGTTGGGGGCCAGGCAGGGGTCGCGCCCGGGGCCAGGCAGGGGTCGCGCCCGGGGCCAGGCAGGGGTCGCGCCCGGGGCCAGGCAGGGGTCGCGCCCGGGGCCAGGCAGGGGTCGCGCCCGGGGCCAGGCAGGGGTCGCGCCCGGGGCCAGGCAGGGGTCGCGCCCGGGGCCAGGCAGGGGTCGCGCCCGGGGCCAGGCAGGGGTCGCGCCCGGGGCCAGGCAGGGGTCGCGCCCGGGGCCAGGCAGGGGTCGCGCTCGGGGCCAGGCAGGGGTCGCGCTCGGGGCCAGGCAGGGGTCGCGCTCGGGGCCAGGCAGGGGTCGCGCTCGGGGCCAGGCAGGGGTCGCGCTCGGGGCCAGGCAGGGGTCGCGCTCGGGGCCAGGCAGGGGTCGCGCTCGGGGCCAGGCAGGGGTCGCGCTCGGGGCCAGGCAGGGCATCAACACTGCAATCTAATGAGAAGGTTAAACCTCCAGTTATACCGACTTCTCGTGCTGAGCCACTCACCTCTCCTGGAAGGCCTGCTGTCCCACAGGGTCCTCCTCTGGCTCTCCGTTCTTGTAATAATGAAGTCCGAGGCCCTGTGGATCCTTTTTATCAGCAGCTGTGAGGCTCAACTCAGCTACAGCCTCATAGTAACGCACTGGAGAGACAAGAAACAGATCAATGAACCAATCTTACCAGGATTAGCATCGCTAACACCCCCCACCTCCAACAACCTCAACCTCTCCATCGTGCCCTCAACCGCTATTATCCCTCATGCTCTCACCTTGTCTGAACTGTGTGCAGACACTGGGGAGGTCGACTTGGTGCCCGATTTCCTGGTACAGACGGAGTGACTCTCTCATGGTCTTTTCCTTCTCTGCCTTGTTCTGAACCTGCCGCGCGCTCTGTAGCAGCTCATTAGCCTGGAGAATAGACAACCAGCATAGAGACATGACAATAAACCAACCAGCAACAGAGATTCACCAGTCAGGCCATGTGTGAGGAGAGGACGGTCAGTTAATGGTCAGGCCATGTGTGAGGAGTGGACGGTCAGTTAATGGTCAGGCCATGTGTGAGGAGAGGACGGTCAGTTAATGGTCAGGCCATGTGTGAGAAGTGGACGGTCAGTTAATGGTCAGGCCATGTGTGAGGAGTGGACAGTCAGTTAATGGTCAGGCCATGTGTGAGGAGTGGACGGTCAGTTAATGGTCAGGCCATGTGTGAGGAGTGGACAGTCAGTTAATGGTCAGGCCATGTGTGAGGAGTGGACAGTCAGTTAATGGTCAGGCCATGTGTGAGGAGTGGACGGTCAGTTAATGGTCAGGTTGAAAGCAGGGAGAGGATGTATCCACATCTGCTGTTTCTTTAGCTCAGATTTCCAGCATCTGTAATATTCTGCCTTTAGTTTTATGTTTAAATGAATCTTAGCTGGGATGACGCACTGTCCTCATGGTCAGGGTCATGGTTATGGTTGGGTTGGGAATGTCATGTGTCAGTAGAGTGCACTGATACTCATGAAGAAATGAAATAAGGTAATCTGTGCCTTGATTGACCCCATTCCCTCCCTGACCCCATCCCCTGCCCATACCTTGGAGCACACTGCATCATCGTTGCTGTAGAGCAAGGGGCAGGTGTCCCTCAGGTGTTTACTGATGGCATCGACCGAGGCGTTGTCCCCAATGTATCGGTTAATGAGTGACGTAATAAGCGCCCCACACAACTCCTTCCCCCGGATAACCAAGTCCCGGAATGGTGTTGATTTCAACTGTTCCTGGAGCTCCTGCACAAAGGCAAAATGCAGACTCATGAATGGAGTTCACCAATGGATGGTTTAAAATAATTTGGCAGGGGCTGTGTGCCAAGAGGTAGATGTTACAAAGTAGAAACAAGATGCACAGAGGATTGGGAGACAGAATTAGAAATAATAGAAAATTAAGTGAGATTATAGAAAATACTAATAAGGTTTAAGTTAGGCTTGGAGTGCATGCGTAAACACACAAACTATGGTTAATATGGTTGGTGAACTGCAGGCGCAAAGAGCCACTTAACAATATGATGTTCAGATATGAAGTCATGATATTAAGGGGACAGATCGGGTACAGAACTAATTTCCGCTGGTGAGTGAGTCGAAGACCAGGGGACACCGTCAAAAAATTAGAGCCTGATTTCAGGAATGAAATTTGGAAACGCTTCTACAGACAGAGTGGGAGAAGGTTGGAACTCTCTACCACAAACGGCAATTGACGCTGCTTTAACTGATCATTTAAAACCTGAGACCGACAGATTTTTCTTTCCCAAGGTATTAATATGGGCAAAAGCGGGTATATGGAGTTAGGTCTGCAGATCAGCCATAACTTCATTGAATGATCAGGCTCGAGAGGCGAAGTGGCCTCCTCGTGTTCCGATGTTACTATGTCGCAGTGAACCAAGGCATGACTCACTTCATTAACTGTACCATGAAGTCTATCTTGCACCACCCTGTCTCTTTGCCAAAATGCATCACCTCACACTTCTATCCGGACCAGGTGGCTTCTCTGCTCTTGGCATAGCTAGCCTTTATGGTACCAGAGTAATTTCAGAGGGGGAGGAGAGAGACTAACAGCGACAGCAAGAAGTGGGTTATCGGTGCATATTCTTTTTTCTTGGTGAAAAACTGTTACTTGTAGGTACAGGAGGAAAGAAGAGGAGACAGAAGCCGTAAGAGCGTGACGTCGTTTCTCACCATTGCGTGGCCCAGGACAGCTGGAGCTGCCTGGGTGACGTTTTCCATCAATAAGTCCTAGTGGAAGACTACGCCAAGGCAGTTCTAGCTGTCCCGGTGAAAACATCTCCTTTCCCTACCCGGAATATCACCACCAAAATCATTTAAGTGCACAATTGCACATCCACTTACTCACCGAACCTGCCCTTTTTGAATGGTGAGCCCACCACATAACCTTCCTCTTTTCCACCCTTATCCCTCTCTGTTTCTCTGTCTCTCTCCCTCGAAGGGCAGCTGACTGGAACTTCAGGCTACTCAGTAATAACCTTTATTGTTAAGACATGAACTGCACAGAAGGGAGGAAGCCACATTGCCATCCCAATACAAAGGAGGGGTGATTTCACCATTCCTCGTGCCCTTCTGTGCATACGGTGCTGTTTTCAGGCCTGACACCTGGCAACTGCAACTTCACCGGTGGTGAGGTCTGCGAGAACTTAGGTGGGAGTAGCAGCCTCCGTGGGTAGGTGGTGGCATAGTGGTATTATCACTGGACTAGTAACCCAGAGACCCAGGGTATTTCTCTAGGGACATGGGTTCGAATCCCACCACAGCAGAAGGTGGAATTTAAATTTAATTAATAAATCTGGATTTAAAAGCTAGTCTAATGATGGCCATGAAACCATTGTCGATTGTTGTAAAATCCCATCTGGTTCACTAATGTCCTTTAGGGAAGGAAATCTGCTGTCCTTACCTGATCTGGCCTACATGTGACTCCAGATCCACAGCAATGTGGTTACATGCCCTCTGAAATGGCATAGCAAGCCACTCAGTTGTACCTAACCGCTACGAAATTCATAAAAAGGAATGAAACCAGACGGACCAACCAGCATCGACCTAGGCACCGGAAACGACAACGGCAAACCCAGTCCTGTCGACCCTGCAAAGTCCTCCTTACTAACATCTGGGGGCTTGTGCCAAAGTTGGGAGAGCTGTCCCACAGACTAGTCAAGCAACAGCCTGACACAGTCATACTCACGGAATCATACCTGACAGTGTCCCAGACACTGCAATCACTATCCCTGGGTACGTCCTGTCCCACCAGCAGGACAGACCCACCAGAGGTGGCGGCACAGTGGTATACAGTAGGGAGGGAGTTGCCCTGGGAATCCTCAACATCGACTCCGGACCCCATGAAGTCTCATGGCATCAGGTCAAACATGGGCAAGGTAACCTCCTACTGATTACCACCTACCGCCCTCCCTCAGCTGATGACTCAGTACTCCACCATGTTGAACACCATTTGGAGGAAGCACTGAGGGTGGCAAGGGCACAAAATGTACTCTGGGTGGGGGACTTCAAGCACCACGACTGACCGAGCTGGCCGGGTCCTGAAGGACATAGCTGCTAGACTGGGTCTGCGGCAGGTGGTGGGGGAACCAACACGAGAGAAAAACATACCTGACCTAGTCCTCACCAATCTGCTTGCTGCAGATGCTTCTGTCCATGACTGTATTGGTTGGAGCGACCACCGCACAGTACTTGTGGAGACGAAGTCCCGCCTTCAAATTGAGGATACCGTCCATCGTGTTGTGTGGCACTATCACTGTGCTAAATGGGATAGATTTCGAACAGATCTAGCAATGCAAAACTGGGCATCCATGAGGCACTGTGGGCCATCAGCAGCAGAAGAATTGTACTCAACCACAATCTGTAACCTCATGGCCCAGCATATCCCCCACTCTACCATTACCATCAAGCCAGGAGACCAACCCTGGTTCAATGAAGAGTGCAGGAGGGCATGCCAGGAGCAGCAACAGGCATACCTCAAAATGAGGTGTCAACCTGGTGAAGCTACAACACAGCACTATCTGCGTGCCAAACTGCGTAAGCAGCATGTGATAGACAGAGCTAAACCATCCCATAACCAACGGATCAGATCTAAGCTCTGCAGTCCTGCCACATCCAGCCGTGAATGTTGGTGGACAATTAAACAACTAACTGGAGGAGGTGGCTCCACAAATATTCCCATCCTCAATGATGGGGGAGCCCAGCACATCAGTGCGAAAGATAAGGCTGAAGCATTTGCAACAATCTTCAGCCAGAAGTGCCGACTTGATGATCCATCTCGGCCTCCTCCTGAAGTCCCCAGCATCATAGATGCCAGACTTCAGCCAATTCGATTCACTCCGCGTGATATCAAGAAACAACTGAAGGCACTGGACACTGCGAAAGCTATGGGCCCTGGCAATATTCCGGCAATAGTGCTGAAGACCTGTGCTCCAGAACTTGCCGTGCCCCTAGCCAAGCTGTTGCAGTACAGCTACAACACTGGCATCTACCCTGCAATGTGGAAAATTGCCCAGGTATGTCCTGTACACAAAAAGCAGGACAAGTCCAACCCGGCCAATTACCGCCCCATCAGCCTACTCTCAATCATCAGTAAAGTGATGGAAGGTGTCATCAACAGTGCCATCAAGCGGCACTTGCTTAGCAATAACCTGCTCAGTGACGCTCAGTTTGGGTTCCGCCAGGGCTACTCAGCTCCTGACCTCATTACAGCCTTGGCTCAAACATGGACAAAAGAGCTGAACTCAAGAGGTGAGATAAGAGTGACTGCCCTTGACATCAAGGCAGCATTTGACCGAGTATGACATCAAGGAGCCCTAGCAAAACTGAGGTCAATGGGAATCAGGGGAAAACTCTCCGCTGGCTGGAGTCATACCTAGCGTAAAGGAAGATGGTTGTAGTTGTTGGAGGTCAATCATCTGAGCTCCAGGACATCACTGCAGGAGTTCCTCAGGGTAGTGTCCTAGGCCCAACCATCTTCAGCTGCTTCATCAATGACCTTCCTTCAATCATAAGGTCAGAAGTGGGGATGTTCACTGATGATTGCACAATGTTCAGCACCATTCGTGACACCTCAGATACTGAAGCAGTCCGTGCAGAAATGCAGCAAGACCTGGACAATGTCCAGGCTTGGGCTGATAAGTGGCAAGTAACAGTTGCGCCACACAAGTGCCAGGCAATGACCATCTCCAACAAGAGAGAATCTAACCATGCCCCCTTGACATTCAACACCATTACCATCGCTGAATCCCCCACTATATCAACATCCTAGGGGTTCCATTGACCAGAAACTGAACTGGAGTAGCCATATAAATACAGTGGCTACAAGAACAGGTCAGAGGCTCGGAATCCTGAGGCGAGTAACTCACCTCCTGACTCCCCAAAGCCTGTCCACCATCTACAAGGCACAAGTCAGGAGTGTGATGGAATACTCTCCACTTGCCTGGATGGGTGCAGCTCCAACAACACTCAAGAAGCTCGACACCATCCAGGACAAAGCAGCCCGCTTGATTGGCACCCATCTACAAACATTCACTCCCTCCACCACCGACGCACAGTGGCAACAGTGTGTACCATCTACAAGATGCACTGCATCAATGCACCAAGGCTCCTTAGACAGCACCTTCCAAACCCACAACCTCTACCAACTAGAAGGACAAGGGCAGCAAATAAATGGGAACACCACCACCTGCAAGTTCCCCTCCAAGTCACACACCATTAACATATTGTTTTCTTTGCTCCATGACCTTTTGGTCAGCTATGTGGCCTTGTCCAATCTACACCTTCTCCTTTGTTATCTCTTGCCCCACCCCCGCCTCACTTGCTTATAACCTTTGACATTTCTAATATTTGCTAGTTCCGAAGAAGGGTCACTGACCCGAAACGTTAACTCTGCTCCTCTTTTCACAGATGCTGCCAGGCCTGCTGAGTGGTTCCAGCATTTCTTGTTTTTATTATCACACAACATCCTGACTTGGAACTATATCGCCGTTCCTTCACTGTCACTGGGTCAAAATCCTGGAACTCCCTTCCTAACAGCACTGTGGGTATACCTACCTCACATGGACTGCAGCGGTTCAAGAAGGCAGCTCAACACTACCTTCTCAAGGGCAATTAGGGATGGGCAAAAAATGCTGGCCTGGCCAGCGTCGCCCACATCCCATGAATGAATAATAAAAAAAAACGCTCCTGCAGCCCCTTCCCATCCACTTTAATTATAAAACAACATGGCATGAAGAGCTACACAAACCCCAACATGACAATCGAGGCATGTGTTGAAGCCATGGCTGGGGTTTTTCGCCCTCAAGCCATCGTTGCCGCCTCAAAGATGTATGGCAAGGCGGTGTTACGAACATACAAATGCATGAATTAGGAGCAGGAGTAGGCCATTTGACTCCTCGAGCCTGCTCCACCATTCAACAAGGTCATGGCTCATCTGTTTGCAACCTCGACTCCACATTCCTGCCTACCCCCAATAACCTTTCACTCCTTGCTTATCAAGAATCTATTCACCTCTGCCTTAAAAATATTCAAAGACTCTGCTTCCACCGCCTTTTGAGGACCCTCAGAGAAAATAATTCTCATCTCTTTCTTAAATGGGTGACCTCTTATTTTTAAACAGCGACCCCCAAATTCTAGATTCTCCCGCAAGAGGAAACATCCTTTCCACATCCACCCTGTCAAAACCCCTCAGAATCTTATATGTTTCAATCAAGTCGCCTCTTACTCTTCTAAACTCAAGCGAATACATGCCGCCTGACCAACCTTTCCTCATAAGACAACTCGCCCATTCCAGGTATTAGTCTACTAAACCTTCTCTGAACTGCTACCACAGTTACATCCTTCCTTAAATAAGGAGACCAATACTGTAGACATCATGCCAGATGTGGTCTCACCAATGCCCTGCATAGCTGAAGCATAACCTTCCTAATTTTGTATTCAATTCCCCTTGCTGCATCCAGAACTGAACACAATACTCCAGCTGAGCCAGAACTCAGTGTCATTTACAAATTCAACATAACTTCCTTGCTCTTGTACTCTATGCCTCTATTAATAAAGCCCAGGATACTGTATGCTTTATTAACTGCTCTCTCAACCTGCCGTGCCACCTTCAATGACTTATGCACATATACAACCAGGTCCTTCTGCTCCTGCACCCCTTTAGAATTGTGCTCTTTATTTTATTTTGTCTCTCCATGTTCTTCCCACCAAAATGAATCACTTCACATTTCTCTGCCAACTTCATCTGCCACCTGTCTGCCCATTCCACCAACTTGTCTACACTATCCTCCTCACAGTTCACAATGATTCCAAGTTTAATAGCATCTGCAAACTTTGAAACTGTGCTCTGTACACCAAGGTCTCGGTCGTTAATATATATCAGGAAAAAGATCCCAACAGTGATCCCTGGGGAACTCCACTACAAAACATCCTCCAGCCTGAAATACATCCATTAACCACTACTCTTTGTTTCTTGTCACTCAGCCAATTTCATATCCATGTTGCTACTGTTCCTTTTATTCCATGAGCTACAAGTTTGCTCACAAGTCTCTTATGTGGCACTGTATCAAATGCCTTTTGAAAGTCCATGTACACCATATCCCTCATTGCCCTCATAAACCCTCTCTGTTACCTCCTCAAATAAAACTCCAGCAAGTTAGTTAAACACCATTTTCCCTTAAGGAATCCATACTGGCTTTCCTTAATTAACTCGCATTTGTCCAAGTGGCTATTGATCTTGTCCCAAATTATTTTTTTGAGAACTTTTCCCACCATCAAAGTTAAACTGACTGGTGTGTAGTTGCTGGGCTTATCTTTGCACCCTTTTTTGAACAAGGGTGTAACATTTGCAATTCTCCAGTCCTCTGGCACCACCCCCGAGTCTAAGGAACACTGAAAAATTATGGCCAGTACCTCTGCGATTTCCACCCTCACTTCCCTCAGTATCTTTGGATGCATCTCATCTGGTCCTGGTGCTTTATCCACTCTAAGTTCAAACAGCCTATCTAATACTTGCTCTTTATCAATTTTAAACATCTCTAGTGTCTGACGTACATCCTCTTTCAACATTGCCTGGGTTGCGTCTTCTCCCTTGGGAAAGACAGATGCAAAGTATTAATTTAATACCTCAGCTATGCCCTCTGCCTCCATGTGTAAATCCCCTTTCTGGTCCCTAAACGGTCCCATACCTCCTTTTACTATATAAATGCCTAGAGAAAACTTTAGGATTTCCTTTAATGCTAGCTGTCAGTCTCTTTTCATGCTCTCTCTTTGCTTCTCTTATTTGCTTTTACACTTCCCCTCTGGAGCTTCTATATTCAGCCTGGTTCTCAATAGTATTGTCTACCTGGCATCTGTCATAAGCACACTTTTTCTTCTTTATCTTAATCTCTACCTCTTTTGTCAGCCAGGGAGCTCTGGATTTGTTTGCCATACCTTTCCCCTTCGAGGGAACATACCTCGACAGTGCCCGAACTATCTCTTCTTTGAAGGTAGCCCATTGTTCCTCTACTGGATTTCGTGCCAGCTTTTGACTCCAATTTATTAACCCAGTTCCATTCTTACGCCACTGAAGTTAGCCTTCCCCCAGTTAATTATTCTTACCCTGGATTGCTCTTTGTCCTTTTCCATAGTCAGCCTAAACCTTATGAAACAATATTCACTGTCCCCTAAATGCTCTCCAACTGACACTTGATCCACTTGGCCCACCTCATTCCCAAGAACCAGGTCTAGCAGTGCCTCCTTTCTTGGTTTACTCGCAAATTTTCCTGAACACACTCTAGGAACTCTTGCCCTTCACTGCCCCTTGACACTCCGATTATCCCAGTCTATGTTTGGATAATTAAAGTCACCCATTATAACTAACCTATAATTTTTGCACCTCTCTGTAATTTCCTTGCAAATTTCTTCCTCCATGTCCTTCCCACCAGCTGGTGGCCTATAGACAACACCGAGCAATGTAACTGCACCTTTTTTGTTCCTTAGCTCTGGCCAAATTGATTCTGTCCTCGACCCCTCTGGGACATCCTTTTTCTCCAGCACTACAATGCTCTCCTTAATCAATACCACCAGCCCTCCCCCTTTTTTCCCTTTCCTATCTTTCCTGAACACCTTGTATCCAGGAATATTTAACACCCAGTCCTGCCCTTCCTTGAGCCAGGTCTCTGTTATAGCCACAACATATTTCCACAGGGCAATCTGCGCCTGTACCTCACCAGTCTTATTAACCACACTCCATGCAGTCACATACATGCACATTAACCCTGATTCAGACTTTATTACTTTCTCCCTTACACTGACCCCACCTAATAACTTACTATTCCCTACTCTTGTGCTATCTCCCCCAGTATTCTGTGCGCCTTGGTATTCCTTTGATACTTGCTCCTGATTTCCACACCCCAGACAAGTTACCAGTTTTGCTTCCCTCCAATCTGAGCTCCCTCTCAGGTTCCCATCCCCCTGACAATTTAGTTTAAACCCTCCCCAACAACACTAACAAATCTCCCTGCAAGGATATTAGTCCCAGTCCTGCCAAGATGCAACCCGCCCATCTTGTACAGACAGGTCCCACCTGCCCCAGAACCGGTCCCAATGTCTCAGAAATCTGATGCCCTCCCTCCTGCACCAATTCTCCAGCCATGTGTTCAATCGCTCAATCCTCCTATTCCTATGCTCACTTGGACATGGGGCTGGGAGTAATCTTGAGATTACTGCTTTTGAGATCCTGCTTTTAATCTCCTTCCTAACTCCCTAACATCTGCTTTCAGGACCTCATCCCCCTTCCAACCTTTGTTATTGGTACCAATGTGGACCACGACCTCTGGATGTTCACCCTCTTCCAGAAGAATGTCCTGCAGCCATTCCGTGACATTCTTGACCCTGGCACCAAGGAGGCAACACACCATCCTGGAGTCACGTTTACTGCCGCAGGAACACCTGTCTGATACCCTAACCAACGAATCCCCTATCACTACTGCTCTTCCACTCTTCTTCCTCCCCTCCTGTGCAGCTGAGCCACCTGTGATGCCACAAACTTGGCTCTGACTGCACTCCTCTGAGGAACCATCACCCTCACCAGTATCCAAAATGGAAAACCGATTAGCAAGTGAGATTATATCAGGGGCTCCTGCACTACCTGCCTGGTTCTCTTAGACTGCCTGGCAGTCACCCATTCCCTCTCTGCCTTCATGCTCCTAACCTGCGGTGTGCCCGCCTCCCTATACGTGCTATCCATGCAGTCCACTGCCTCGCGGATGCACAACAGTGACTCCAGCTGTCTCTCGAGTTGTGAAACCCAGAGCTCAAGTTTCTGCAGCTGGTGACACTTCCTGAAGATGTGTTCGTCCATGACTGTCCAATGCCACAGGCTGTACATTCCACTCGGCAGAGCTGCCTGCCATACCGCAACTTTACAGACTATTTATTATAAGTAGAGTAGCTTACCAGGTACTCACCAAACAGCTACTTCCACTGCACCAAAGCAAGAACCAAATACTGGAGGGTTAAAAAAGTGGGGGAAAAAAGTAGAAAATGGAGACTCCCCCCTCAGTTTGCAATCTGCACGTTGGTGGAAGATCCAAACAAAAAGACTTCACACGCTGGGTCACTGGGTAGTTGTGGGGGAGGGGAAGGCCCCCCCTTCTCCGTCTCTGTCTTTGGTACCTGGTACTTGGGATGGAGCTGATCCCTGTGTCTCCACCTGAGGCGGAATTGCACACCATACCAGAACCCACGGGTGAGCTCGGTGGACCCCTCTGCCGCTGATGCTGGGTTTGGGATGGTGGCGGAGGTAGGGCTGCCGCAGCATCCTGTGTGGTGGGAGGATCAATAGTTAACTGTGATGACCTGGAGGAGGACAGTGACTTGGTGGGGGAGCATTGGGGGATTATTTGGATTCCATCGCCAGTGAGGCACTGGACTCCCTCATGCCCCCGACCAAGACCTCCCTATACCTCTTGAGGAACTCCGGGAAATCTTGACAAAAGCGGTTGCCCTAACAAAACCGTAAATAGTGAGGAGGAAAGCCTTAGATTACAGGACGATGTGGATGGGCTGGTAAGATGGGCAGAGCAGTGGCAAATGGAATTTAATCCTGAGAAGTGTGAGGTAATGCATTTTGGGAGGACTAACAAGGCAAGGGAATATACAATGGATGGTAGGACCCTAGGAAGTACAGAAGGTCAGAGGGACCTTGGTGTACTTGTCCATAGATCACTGAAGGCAGCAGCACAGGTAGATAAGGTGGTTAGGAAGGCATATGGGATACTTGCCTTTATTAGCCGAGGCATAGAATATAAGAGCAGGGAGGTTATGATGGAGCTGTATAAAATGCTAGTTAGGGCACAGCTGGAGTACTGTGTACAGTTCTGGGCACCACACAAGAGGAAGGATGCAATTGCACTGGAGAGGGTGCAGAGGAGATTCACCAGGATGCTGCCTGGGCTGGAGCATTTCAGCTATGAAGAGAGACTGAAAAGGCTAGGGTTGTTTTCCTTAGAGCAGAAAAGGATGAAGGGGGATATGATTGAGGTATACAAAATTATGGGGGGCATTGATAGGTTAGATAGGAAGAAACTTTTTCCCTTAGCGGAGCGATCAATAACCAGGGGGCATAAGGTAAGGGGCAGGAGGATTAGAGGGGACTTGAGGAAAAACTTTTTTCACCCACAGGGTGGTTGGAATCTGGAATGCATTGCCTGAAGAGGTGGTAGAGGCAGGAACCCTCACATTTAAGAAGTATTTAGTTGAGCACTTGAAACGCCACAGCATACAAGGCTACGGCCAAGTGCTAGAAAATGGGATTAGAATAGATAGGTGCTTGATGGCCAGCGCAGACACGATGGGCCGAATGGCCTGGTTCTGTGCTGTATAACTGTAGGACTCTATAAAGCCCAGTGCCCTTGACCAATGGTCAGAGCTGGCACTGCCTGTCAGGTTCACAGAATAATGCAGTGCAGAAGAGGCCCTTCGGCCCATCGAGTCTGCACCGATGCATTAAAGACACCTGACCTGTCTACCTAATCCCATTTGCCAGCACTTGACCCATAGCCTTGAATGTTATGACGTGCCAGCTGCTCATCCAGGTACTTTTTAAAGGATGTGAGGCAACCCGCCTCTACCACCCTCCCAGGCAGGACATTCCAGACTGTCACCACCCTCTGGGTAGAAAAGTTCTTCCTCAAATCCCCCTTAAACCTCCCGCCCCTCACCTTAAACTTGTGTCCCCTCATAACTGACCCTTCAACCTAGGGGAACAGCTGCTCCCTATCCACCCTGTCCATGCCCCTCATAATCTTGTACACCTCGATCAGGTCACCCCTCAGTCTTCGCTGTTCCAGCGAAAACAACCCAAGCCTATCCAACCTCTCTTCATAGATTAAATGTTCCATCCCAGGCAACATCCTGGTGAATCGCCTCTACACCCCCTCCAGTGCAATCACATCGTCCACTCTGCAGCGAAGGCCACAAGCCTGGGCAAAGACATGGACTGACTTGAGTGTTGCCGGTTCAAGACATTCCTCACCAGGCTGCTGAGGGAGTAGAGAGTCAGGAATGACTCTGCTCCCTCCCCACACTAGGCTGTAGATGGTGATTACACTAGACTCGCCATGAAGACAATCATTGCCAGCCTCAACATCAACTGCAGCAGAGAGGCACACCGTAGATTTCTCAACTTCTCACTCCTTAAGGAGGGGAAGTATGGGGTGTGCACCCTGCTGGAAACCCACACCATTCCAGGAGACAAAGCTACTTGGGCTCCACAGTTGTCAGGAGGGATCTATATGAGCCACCTTGCCTCCAATACAGGCTAGGTAGCTGTCTTGCTGGCCCCATATTTTCAGCTGGAGATTTTGTGGGTCAAGGAGCCTGCGCCAGGTCGCTTGCTCCATCTCACAGACTATATGGGGGAATGTGCCACTTCAACTCATGAATTAGAAATAGAACATTACAGCGCAGTACAGGCCCTTCGGCTCTCGATGTTGCGCCGATCATCTGACCTACACTATTCCATTTTCATCCATATGTCTATCCAATGACCACTTAAATGCCCTTAAAGTTGGCGAGTCTACTACTGTTGCAGGCAGGGCGTTCCACGCCCCTACTACTCTCTGCGTAAAGAAACTACCTCTGACATCTGTCCTATATCTTTCACCCCTCAACTTAAAGCTATGTCCCCTCGTGTTTGCCATCATCATCCGAGGAAAAAGACTCTCACTATCCACCCTATCTAACCCTCTGATTATCATATATGTCTCTATTAAGTCACCTCTCCTCCTCCTTTTCTCTAACGAAAACAACCCCAAGTCCCTCAGCCTTTCCTCCTAAGACCTTCCTTCCATACCAGGCAACATCCTAGTAAATCTCCTCTGCACCCTTTCCAAAGCTTCCACATCCTTCCTATAATGCGGTGACCAGAACTGCACGCAATACTCAAGGTGCGGCCTCACCAGAGTTTTGTACAGCTGCATCATGACCTCGTGGCTCCGAAACTCGATCCCCCTACTAATAAAAGCTAACACACCATATGCCTTCTTAACAGCCCTATTAACCTGGGTAGCAACTTTCAGGGATTTATGTACCTGGACACCAAGATCTCTCTGCTCATCTACACTACCAAGAATCTTCCCATTAGCCCAGTACTCTGCATTGCTGTTACTCCTTCCAAAGTGAATCACCTCACACTTCTCCGCATTAAACTCCATTTGCCATCTCTCAGCCCAGCTCTGCAGCCTATCTATGTCCCTCTGTACCCTACAACACCCTTCGACACTATCCACAACTCCACCGACCTTCGTGTCATCCGCAAATTTACTAACCCACCCTTCCACACCCTCATCCAGGTCATTTATAAAAATGACAAACAGCAGTGGCCCCAAAACAGAACCTTGTGGTACACCACTAGTAACTAAACTCCAGGATGAACATTTGCCATCAACCACCACCCTCTGTCTTCTTTCAGCTAGCCAATTTCTGATCCAAAGCTCTAAATCACCTTCAACCCCATACTTCCGTATTTTCTGCAATAGCCTACCGTGGGGAACCTTATCAAACGCCTTACTGAAATCCATATACACCACATCCACGGCTTTACCCTCATCCACCTGTTTGGTCACCTTCTCGAAAAACTCAATAAGGTTTGTGAGGCACGACCTACCTTTCACAAAACCGTGCTGACTATCGCAAATGAACTTATTCTTTTCAAGATGATTATAAATCCTATCTCTTATAACCCTTTCCAACATTTTACCCACAACCGAAGTAAGGCTCACAGGTCTATAATTACCAGGGCTGTCTCTACTCCCCTTCTTGAACAAGGGGACAACATTTGCTATCCTCCAGTCCTCCGGCACTACTCCTGTCGACAATGACGACATAAAGATCAACAACAACGGCTCTGCAATCTCCTCCCTGGCTTCCCAGAGAATCCTAGGATAAATCCCATCTGGCCCAGGGGACTTATCTATTTTCACTCTTTCCAAAATTGCTAACACCTCCTCCTTGTCAATCTCAATCCCATCTAGCCTAGTAGGCTGTATCTCAGTAATCTCCTCGGCAACATTTTCTTTCTCTACTGTAAATACTGACGAAAAATATTCATTTAATGCTTCCCCTATCTCCTCTGATTCCGCACACAACTTCCCACTACTATCCTTGATTGGCCCTGTTCTAACTCTTATCATTCTTTTATTCCTGATATACCTATAGAAAGCCTTAGGGTTTTCTTTGATCCTATCCGCCAATGACTTCTCGTGTCCTCTCCTTGCTCTTCTTAGCCCTCCCTTTAGATCCTTCCTGGCTAGCTTGTAACTCTCAAGCGCCCTAACTGAGCGTGTACACTCCACAGGCCGCTGCACAGCGGGCGTGCTTCTGCAAAGAAGTGTCCGCTCATCTTGGTTCCATTGACACTGGAGATTGAACACAGGAAATAAGAGGAGTTGGCCATTTGCTGGAGCAGCCTGCTCCACCATTCAATAAGATCATGGCTGATCTGATATTGGCTTCAACACGATTTTCCTGCCGACCCCTCATAACCCTTGACTCTTTTGTAGCTCAAAAAGCTGTCTAACTCAGCCTTGAATATGTTCAATGACTCAGCCTCCACTGCTCGCTGGGGAAGAGACTTCCAGAGATTCCTAGCTATCTTTGTATCATCCACTTGGTCCCTTCATCCAAGTCACTTATATAGAACATAAATAGTTGAGGCCCCAGCACTGATCCTTGCGACAGTCCACTAGTTACAGCTTGCTGACCTGAAAATACCCCATTTATCCTGACTCTGTTTCCTGTTAATCAATCCTCGAACAATGCTGATATACTACCCCTACACCATGAGCTCTCAGAATCATAGAATGTTTAAGGCACAGAACGAGGCCACTTGGCCCATCATGTCTGTGCCGACCAAAAAAACGACTGACCTATTCTAATCCCACCTTCCAGCATTTGGTCTGTAGCCCTGCAGATTACTGCACTTGAGGTGCATATTGTCATGCAGACCCCCACCTGCCAAGATTGTGGCATATTGATTTCGTCATATGAAGATTAATTAAACTGCTGCTGGAGTGAAGAAATGACTTGTTAAAGAGGTCACCAGACCTTTGACTGGAGACATTTGTATACTAAAAGACGATGCTTGTGGAGACAAAGAACTACTCCCTGATCCAATTAACCCAAATGGATTTTGATCAACAGACACTGAAGGTGTAAGGAAACGCATTCCAGGACTTTTAAAATGATATAATCCAGAGAGACAGGACTGGTTAAACCAGCTGGTCACATAACTAAGCGGCTGGTGGCAGGCTTTGAATGAGACACAGGACAGTTTGGATTGAGACTAGAGTTTGCAACTGAAGCTGGAACAAGGAAGCCTCTCTCCTGGCTGCCTCTTTCTCGCTATCTCCCAAGCCACCGGACCCATGGAAGACACGTAATTCTCAAGAGAGAAAAGACTCTGACATCGAAACCAGCTAAGTGTGAACTGGGCCCCAACGAACAGCAGGACTTATCGTCAACCAAAGACTCCACATTGAACTTAAAGGACTGTAATTATAATCCCGATATTGTCTCAAACTTTTCCCCTTTATTCTGCTCTACTTTTTCTGCCTCTATCTGCTTGTGTGTTTATCGCGTATGCATGCTGGCACAGCCACAATGCATATTTGTAGTCGTTAACCGGAATAGAGTTTAAGATTAATAAACTTAAACCTTTCTTGTTCAATTCTAAAGAAATCTGTCTGATTTCTTGACCTTACAGCTGGAACAGTGAACAAGGATTCACTGAGGGGGCACTAAAAACACAGTGTTTCTAAAATTAAGCCCTGTTACGGTTAAACCAGGCAAAGGCTTAGAGGGAACCCCTAGACCCCTTCTCACCTGATGCTAGGATCAAGGATGTCTCAGAGTAGTTACAGGACATTCTGAAGGGGGAGGGTGAACAGCCAGTGGTCGTGGTACACATTGGTACAAACGACATAGGTAAAAAAAAAAGGATGAGGTCCTAAAAGCAGAATACAGGGAGCTAGGAAGTAAGTTGAAAAGTAGGACCGCAAAGGTAGTGATCTCAGGATTACTACCAGTGCCACGTGTTAGTCAGAGTAGAAATAGCAGGATATATCGGATGAATACGTGGCTGAATAGATGGTGTGAGGGGGAGGGTTTTGAATTCCTGGGGCATTGGGACCAGTTCTGGGGGAGGTGGGACCAATACAAACTGGATGGGTTACACCTGGGCAGGACCAGGACTGATGTCCGAGGAGGAGTATTTGCTGGAGTGGTTGGGGAGGGTTTAAACTAAAATGGCAGTGGGATGGGAACCGTTGCAAGGTGTCAGAGGAGGGGGGATCAAAGGCAAGAACAAAAGACAGCGAGGGGAATAAGAAAAGTGATAGGCAGAGAAATCAAGGGCCAGAATCAAACAGGGTCACAGTGAAAAATAGTGGGAAGATGACAAGTAATGTTAAAAAGACAAGCCTTAAGGCTTTGTGCCTTAACGCGTGGAGCATTCTTTTTTTTTTATTCATTCATGGGATGTGGGCATCGCTGACCAGGCCAGCATTTATTGCCCATCACTAATTGCCCTGGAGAAGGTGGAGGTGAGCTGCCTTCTTGAACCGCTGCAGTTCATGTGGGGTAGGTACACCCACAGTGCTAGTGGTTAGATACAACTGAGTGGCTTGCTAGGCCATTTCAGAGGGCATGTAAGAGTCAACCACATTGCTGTGGGTCTGGAGTCACATGTAGGCCAGACCAGGTAAGGACAGCAGATTTCCTTCCCTAAAGGACATTAGTGAAGCAGATGGGTTTTTACAACAATCGACAATGGTTTCCTGGCCATCATTAGATGATTAGACGAGCTTTTTAATTCCAGATTTATCAATTTAATTCACATTCCACCTTCTGCTGTGGTGGGATTTGAACCCATGTCCCCAGAGCAATACCCTGGGTCTCTGAGTTACTAGACCAGTGACAATACCACTATGCCGCCGCCTCCCCATATCAAAAGCCTTACTGAAATCCATGTATACTATGTCTACTGCTTTACCCTCATCGACACATTTAGTCACCTCCTCGAAAAATTCAATCAAGTTAGTTCGATACGATCTCCCCGACAGAGCCAGATGGGTTTTTACAACAATCAACAACGGTTTCATGGCCATCATTAGACTAGCTTTTAATTCCAGATTTATTAATTGAATTCAAATTCCACCACCTGTCAATTTGGATTCAAACTCATATCCCCAGAGCATTACCCTGGGGTTCTGACATCATTAGACTAGCTTTTTAATTCCAGATTTATTAATTGAATTCAAATTCCACCTTCTGCTGTGGTGGGATTTGAACCCATGTCCCCAGAGCAATACCCTGGATCTCTGGGTTACTAGTCCAGTGATAATATCACTACGCCACCGCCTCCCCAATTCGCAATGAAGTGGATGAATTAATCGCGCAAATAGGTTAATAGGTAAATTGGCCATTATAAATTGTCGCTAGTATAGGTAGGTGGTAGGGAAATATAGGGATAGGTGGGGATGTTTGTTGGGAATATGGGATTAGTGTAGGATTAGTATAAAAAATGGGTGGTTGATGTTCGGCACAGACTCGGTGGGCCGAAGGGCCTGTTTCAGTGCTGTATCTCTAATCTAATCTAATCTAAACGGGTATGATATAGTCGGGATTATGGAGACATGGCTGTAAGGTGACCAGGCAGGGGAAATGAACATCCAGGGATATTCAGTATTTAGGAAGGACAGACAAAAATCAAAAGGCAGTGGAGTTGCATTGCTGGTTAAAGAGGAGATTAACGCAACAGTGAGGAAAGATATTAGCTCTGACGATGTGGAATCTGTATCGGTAGAGCTGAGAAACACGAAGGGGCAAAAAATGTTAGTGGGGGTTGTATATAGTCCCCCAAACTGTAGTGGTGATGTTGGGAATGGCATTAAACAGGAAATTAGAGATGCACGCGAAAAAGGAACATCTGTAATTATGGGTGACCTTAATCTGTATATAGATTGGTCAAATCAAATTAGTCACAATACCATAGAGGAGGAATTCAATGAGTGTATAGATGATGGTTTTCTGGATCAATATGTTGAGGAACCAACTAGAGAACAGGCCATCCTAGACTGGGTATTGCGTAATGAGTGAGGAATAATTGACAATCAAGTTGTGCGAGACCCCTTGGGGACGAGCGATCATAATATGATAGAATTCTTCATCAAGATGGAAAGTGACGCAGTTGATCCTGAGACAAGGATCCTGAATCATAATAAAGGAAACTATGAAGGTATGAGGCGCGAATTGGCTATGATGGATTGGGAAACGTTACTGAAAGGGATAATGGTGGATAGGCAATGGCAAACATTCAAAGAAAGCATGGATGAACTGTAACAATTGCTTCTTCCTGTCTGGCGCAAAAGTAAAACAGGAAAGGTAGCCAAACCATGGCTTACAAGGGAAATTGGAGATAGCATTAGATCCAAGGAAGAAGCATACAAATTCACCAGAAAAAACAACAGACCTGAGGATTGGGAGCAGTTTAGAATTCAGCAAAGGAGGACCAAGGGATTGCTTAAGAAGGAGAAAATAGAGTACGAGAGTAAGCTTGCGGGGAACATAAAAATTGACTGTAAAAATTTCTATAGGTATGTCAAGAGAAAAAGATTGAAGACAAATGTAGGTCCCTTACAGTCAGAAACAGGGGAATTTATTATGGGGAGCAAAGAAATGGCTGACCAACTAAATGCATACTTTGGTTCTGTCTTCACAAAGGAGGACACAAATATCATACCAGAAATGTTGGGGAACACAGGGTTTAGTGAGAGAGAGGAACTGAAAGAAATCAGTATTAGTAGAGAAACGGTGTTGGGGAAATTGATGGGATTGAAGGCCGATAAATCCCCAAGGCCTGATAATCTACATCCTAGAGTACTTAAGGAAGTGGCCCTAGAAATAGTGGATGCATTGGTGGTCATCTTCCAAGATTCTATAGACTCTGGAACAGTTCCTACAGTTTGGAGGGTAGCTAATGTAGCCTCACTATTTGAAAAGAGAGGTAGAGAGAAAACAGGGAATTATAGACCAGTCAGCCTGACATCAGTAGTGGGGAAAATTCTAGAGTCCATTATCAAAGATTTTACAGCAGAGCACTTGGAGAACAGTGGAAGAATCGGACAGAGTTAGCATGGATTTACGAAAGGGAGATCATGCTTGCCAAATCTACCAGAATTCTTCGAGGATGTAATGAGTAGAGTTGATGAGGGGGAGCCAGTGGATGTGGTTTATTTGGACTTTCAGAAGGCTTTCGACAAAGTCCCACATAAGAGATTAGCGTGCAAAATTAAAGCGCATGGGATTGGGGGTAGTGTATTGCGATGGATAGAAAATTGGTTCGCGGACAGGAAACAAATCGGAGGAATAAACAGTCTTTTTGTGAATGGCAGGCAGTGACTAGTGGGGTACCGCAGGGATCGGTTCTAGGACCCCAGCTATTCACAATATATATTAATGATTTAGATGAGGGAACTGAATGTAATATATCAAAATTTGCAGATGACACAAAACTGGGTGGGAGGGTGAATTGAGAGGAGCATGCAGAGAGGCTTCAGGGTAATTTAGACAAGTTGAGTGAGTGGGCAAATGCATGGCCACTGCAGGATAATGTGGATAAATGTGAGGTTATCTACTTTGGTAACAAAAACAAGAAGGCAGATTATCTGAACAGCTATAAACTGAGAGAGGGGGCTCTGCAATGAGACCTGGGTATTCTCGTACACAAGTCGCTGAAGGTAAGCATGCAGGTGCAACAGGCGGTCAAAAAGGCAAATGGTATGTTGGCCTTCAGAGCGAGAGGATTCGAATACAGGAGCAGGGATGTCTTGCTGCAATTGTACAGGGCCTTGGTGAGGCCACACCTGGAATATTGTGTGCAGTTTTGGTCTCCTTATCTGAGGAAGGGTGTTCTTGCTATAGAGGGAGTGCAGCGAAGGTTTACAAGACAGATTCCTGGGATGGCGGGACTGACGTATGAGGAGAGACTGAGTCAGTTAGGATTATATACCTACAAAATACTTAAAGGGATAGACAGGGTAGATGCAGCTAAGATGTTTCCCTTGGTTGGGGAGTCTAGAACCAAGGGACACAATTTCAAAATAAGGGGGAAGCCATTTAGGACAGAGATGAGGAGAAATTTATTTACTCAGAGGGTTGTGAATCTTTGGAATTCTCTACCCCAGAGGGCTGTGGAAGCTCAGTCATTGAGTGTGTTTAAAGCAGAGATTGACAGATTTCTAAATACCAATGACATAAATGGATATGGGGATAGTGTGGGAAAAAGGCATTGAAGTGGATGATCAGCCACGATCATTATGAATGGCAGAGTAGGCTCGATGGGCTAAATGGTCTATTCCTGTTCCTATGATACCAGTGTCATCCACTGCAACCACATCTGCAGCAAGTATCTGCAGCTTAAGGAACTTCGGTTCAGAGTTGATGAGCTGCAATCCGAGATTTGACCACTACAATGCATCAGGGAGGGGAAAAATTACCTGGATACTTTGTTCCAGAAGGCAATCCCATCCATTAAGTTATGTCCATGGTCAAGGACAGGAGGGTGTGACGAGTGAGGCAGGAATGGGGATCCAGAAGGGTGCACCGGATGAGCCTCAGCCCTTGCCAACAGGTTCAAGGTTCTTGCAGCTTGTGTGTATGAGAGCAGGGACTGCAGGGAGAATGAGCAAACTGACCAAAGCACTGAGGTACAGGGGGCTATTCAAGTGGGGAGGGGGTGCTGCGGGGGGAGTAAAAAGGAATGTAGTAGTGTTAAGGGACAGAATTGTCAGGGGGATAAATACTGTTCTCTGCAGCTGAGACTGAGAGTCCCGAAGGCTTGTTTTTATTAAAATTGTTCAAATTAAAATTATTAAAATTTGTTTTTATTTATTATTATAGTCCCGAAGGCTGTGTTGCCTGCCCGGAGTCAGGTTTGAGGACATCACCTCGGGGCTGGAGAGGAACTTGTGGGTGGGAGGGGACGAATCCAGTTGTCGTGGTCCATGAAGGTACCAACAACATTGGCAGGACTAAGAAAGAGGTTCTGCTGAGGGAGTATGAGCAACTTGAGGCTAAATTAAAAAGCAGAACCACAAAGGTAATAATCTCTTTGTTTGCACTAGAGTGCTGACTTGGGTTGCATTAGAGTGCTAAAGTGGAAGTTTGGTGAGTGAGGAAGTTCGGTGAGGAGAGAGGGAGGAGCTCCTTTCATTTCCTACCTGTCCTCAGAGTGAGGGGAGCCGAGAGTTTCCAAAGAGCACAGCTGACTGGTGAGTAAGTCCTGGTGGGTATTTTTCAAAGTGGATTGAGTTGTAAGTCATTGTTTCAGCAAGACTTAGTTGTTTTTTATAATTATAATCTTCTAAAGTTATATATTTAAATGGTTTAGTCATGGCAGGAGTCTTGAAGCCGTGGTTTGCTCCTCTAGCTGCATATGGGAATCCGGGAACATTTCCAGTCCCCGGGACCAGCATGTGTGCAGGAAGTGTGTCCAACTGCAGCTCCTGGAAGCTCGGGTTTCAGAGCTGGCGGCTGGAAACACTGTGGAGCACCCGAGAGTCTGAGAGCATTCTGGTTAGCACGTATAGAGAGGTGGTAACACCGCAGCTGAAGGGACATGAGGAAGGAAGGGAATGGGTGACCACCAGGCAGTCCAAGAGAATCAGGCAGGTAGTTCAGGAGTCCCTTGGGGTCCCGCTTGCAAATCGGTATTCCATTTTGGAAGCTGATGAGGCTGGTTCCTCCAGGGAGTGCGGACAGAGCCAAGCTTCTGGCACCGCAAGCAGCCTGTCTGCACAGGAAGGGGGAAAGAGAGGAAGAGCAATAGTAATAGGGGATTCTATAGTCAGGGGAACAGATAGGCACTATGGTGGCCATCAACGTGACTCCAGGATGGTGTGTTGCCTCCCTGGTGCCAGGGTCTGGGATGTCACTGAACGGCTGCAAGGCATCCTGAAGGGAGAGGGTGAAAAGGCAGAGGTCATGGTACATGTTGGTACCAATGACATAGGTAGAAACAGGGATGAGGTCTTGCATTAAGAATTCAGGGAGTTAGGCAGTGGACTAAAAAGCAGGACCTCTCGGGTTGTAATCTCTGGATTACTCCCAGTGTCACATGCTAGTGAGTATAGAAATAGGAGAATAGCACAGATTAACGCGTGGCTTAAGAGTTGGTGCAGGAGGGAGGGTTTTAGATTCCTGGACCACTGGGACCGTTTCTGGGGAAGGTGGTACCTGTACAAGCGGGACGGTCTACATCTGAACCAGAGGGGGACTAACATCCTTGCTGGCAGGTTTGCTAGTGCTGTTGGGAAGAGTTTAAACTAATTTGGCAGGGGGAGGGGATGCAGACTCCTAGCAGAATAGGGACACAGCTAAACAAGGAAAGCAAACAAGTCAGAGGGAATACAGCGGAAGTAAGTTTCAAGGGAGTAAGACCAGGATGGATGGCCTCAACTTTAATGCCACGAGTATTACAGGTAAAACGGATGAGTTAAGGGCAAGGATTGACACGTGGAATTGTGATATAGTAGCCATCACGGAGACATGGTTGAGGGAGGGGCAGGATTGGCAGCTCAATATCCCAGGATATAGAGTCTTCAGGCGAGACAGAGGAGGGGGAAAAAAGAGGAGGGGTCATTGCAATATTAATTAAGGAGTCAATTACTGCAGTAAGGAGAGATGATTTCTTGGAGGGGGCATCAAATGAAGCTTTATGGGTAGAGTTTAGGAATTAAAAAGGGACAGCCACATTGCTAGGTGTTTATTATAGACCCCCAGATAGTCAGCGGGAAATTGAGGAGCAAATATGTGCGCAATTTGCAGAGGTGTGTAAAAATAATAGGGTAATTATATTAGGTGATTTCAACTTTCCCAACATTAATTGGGATAGTCATCGTGTTAAGGGCTTAGATGGAGTGGAGTTCTTAAAATGTATACAGGAGAAGCTTTTAGCTCAATATGTAGAGGATCCAACAAGGGAGGGTGCAGTGCTGGACCTAATTCTGGGGAATGAAGCCGGACAGGTGGTTGATGTGTTGGTGGGGAAGCATTTTGGTGATAGCGAGCACAACATGGTACAATTTAAGCTTGTTATGGAGAAAGAAATAGACAAGTTGCAAAAAAAGGTTTCGGATTGGGGGAGAGCGAATTTCAGTAAAATAAGACAGGATCTGGCCAAGGTAGACTGGAAAGAGTTACTTGTCGGGAAATCTACAGAAGAGCAGTGGGGGGCATTCAAAAAGGAAATGGGGAGGGTACAGGCCCAACATATTCCCTCTAGGGTAATAGGTAGGAGCAACAACCCCAGAGAACCATGGATGACCAGAAACATTCAGGGTACGATGAGAAGGAAAAGAGAGGCTTTTAGCAAATACAAGAAGAGCAAATCAATGGAAGCATCAGTGGAATACAGAAAGTGTAGGATGGAGCTCAAGAAAGCAATTAGGAGAGCAAAGAGGGGATATGAGAAAGCTCTGGCTGGTAAAAGTAGGGAAAATCCCAAGATATTCTGTAAGTATATCAATGGGAGGAGGATAACCAGGGAAAGAGTAGGACCCATTAGCGACCAAGGGGGAAATTTGTGCGTGGAGCCAGAGGACACTGGTAGGGTGTTGAATGAATACTTTACATCTGTCTTCACCCAAGAGAATGAGGATGTAGATCTGGAACTTAAAGAGAGAGACTGTGAGGTTCTTGAGCAAATTGTCATAGGGAGTGACAAGGTATTGGAGGTTTTGGAAGTCTTCAATGTGGACAGATCTCCAGGTCCGGACGATTTGTGTCCCAGGATGCTGTGGGAGGCGAAGGTGGAGATTGCAGGGGCTCTGACCCTAATTTTTAATTCCTCTCTGGCCACGGGGGAGGTGCCAGAGGACTGGAGAACAGCTAATGTGGTCCCACTATTTAAGAAAGGTTGTAGAGATAAGCCAGGGAACGACAGATCAGTGAGTCTCACGTCAGTGGTAGGGAAACTATTGGAGAAAATTCTGAAGGAGAGAATCTATCACCACTTGGAGAGGCAAAATGTGATTAGGAATAGTCAGCATGGCTTTGTCAGAGGGAGGTCATGCCTAACAAATTTGATTGAATTTTTTGAGCATGTGACCAGGTGTGTAGATGATGTAGTTTACATGGATTTCAGCAAAGCCTTTGACAAGGTGCCACATGGGAGACTTATCAAGAAAGCAAATGCACATGGGATACAAGGTAACTTGATAAGGTGGATTCAAAATTGGCTTTGCTGTCGGAGACAGAGAGTGATGACAGACGGCTGTTTTAGTGACTGGAAGCCAGTGTCCAGTGGCGTACCACAGGGATCTGTGCTGGGTCCCCTATTGTTTGTCATTTATATAAACGACATAGATGACTATGTGGGGGGTAGGATCAGTAAGGCGCGGATGACACAAAGATTGGCCGAGTGGTTAACAGTGAGGTGGAGTGTCTTAGGTTACAGGAAGATATAGACGGGATGGTCAAATGGGCAGAAAAGTGGCAGATGGAATTTAATGCTGAAAAATGTGAGGTGATACACTTTGGAAGGAGTAATGTGACACGGAAGTATTCAATGAATGGCCTGACACTGGGAAGTTCCGAGAAACAAAGGGACCTTGGCGTGTTTGTCCATAGATCTCTGAAGGCAGAAAGGCAGGTTAATAGGGTGGTGAAAAAGGCATATGGGACACTTGCCTTTATCAATCGAGGCATCGATTACAAAAGCAGGGAGGTCATGTTGGAGTTGTACAGAACTTTGGTCTGGCCACAGCTGGAGTACTGTGTGCAATTCTGGTCGCCACATTATAGGAAGGATGTGATTGCACTGGAGGGAATGCAGAGGCGATTCACCAGGATATTTTTTTCAGGTTTTTTTTCAGTTTCAGGTTTGCACTTGCTGCTGTTCAATATTCAATGTATTTACACCTAATCTGTACTAATGCTTTGTCTTTCAACACACCATTAACATATTGTTTGCCTTTGCTCCGTGACCTTTTGGTCAGCTATGTGGCCTGGTCCAATCTGCACCTTCTCCTTTGTTATCTCTTGCCCCACCCCCACCTCACTTGCTTATAATCTGTGACTTTTCTAATATTTGTCAGTTCCGAAGAAGGGTCACTGACCCGAAGCGTTAACTCTGCTTCTCTTTCCACAGATGCTGCCAGACCTGCTGAGTGATTCCAGCATTTCTTGTTTTTGTGTCACCAGGATGTTGCCTGGGATGGAACATTTAAGCTATGAGGAGAGGTTGGATAGGCTTGGGTTGTTTTCGCTGGAGCAGCGAAGACTGAGGGGTGACCTGATCGAGGTGTACAAGATTATGAGGGGCATGGACAGGGTGGATAGGGAGCAGCTGTTCCCCTTAGTTGAAGGGTCAGTTACGAGGGGTCACAAGTTTAAGGTGAGGGGCGGGAGGTTTAAGGGGGATTTGAGGAAGAACTTTTTTACCCAGAGGGTGGTGACGGTCTGGAATGCCCTGCCTGGGAGGGTGGTAGAGGCGGGTTGCCTCACATCCTTTAAAAAGTACCTGGATGAGCACTTGGCGCGTCATAACATTCAAGGCTATGGGCCAAGTGCTGGCAAATGGGATTTGGTAGACAGGTCAGGTGTTTTAATGCATCGTTGCAGACTCGATGGGCCGAAGGGCCTTTTCTGCACTGTATTATTCTGTGATTCTCCAGATGACACCCTGTGCCATGAGCAAATTGGTACAAGGTAAGTAAGATTAGAGAGTTGAATGAGTGGCTCAAAGATTGGTGTAGGAGAAATAGCTTTCGATTCATGGGTCACTGGCACCAGTACTGGGGAAAGAGGGAGCTGTACCGTTGGGACAGGCTTCACTTGAACCGCACTGGGATCAGTGTCTTGGCGAATCTTTGAACTAAAACTGCAGAGAGAGCTTTAAACTAAATAGTGGAGGGAAGGGTTCAGGTGAGGGGAAATTTAGAAAGTGAACGAGAAAGGACATGGCAATTGCGTAGGGTAGTGATAACCACAGTGTGACAGGAAGGAACAGGGCGTACAAATCTAACAGTGTACCAGCAAATAATGTCAGTCTGAAAAAAATGGTAAAAAGGCAGAATTAAAAGTTCTTTTTCTGAATGCGTGCAGTATTCTTCACAAGATGGACGAATTGATGGCACAAATAGAAATGAATGAGTACAATCTAATAGCCAATACAGAGACATGGTTGCAGAGTGATCGAAGACGGGAACTGAATATTCAAGGATATTTCACAGTTTGGAAGGATGGGAAGAAAGGAAATGGAGGTGGGATAGCTCTGTTAATGAAGGATGAAATCAGTACAGTAGTTGAGAAATGATCTTGGCTCGGAAGATCAGTTTGGGTAGAGATAAGAAATAGCAAAGGAAAGAAGTCACTGGTGGGAGTAGTTTATCGGCCTCCTAACAGTAGCGATGCTGTAGGACAGAATATAAATCAAGAAATAATGGATAATAAGAAAGGTACTGCAATAATTAAGGGCAATTTTAATTTCCACATCAATTGGACAAATCAAATTAGCAAAGGTAGCCTTGAGGAGGAGTTCATGAAGCATATTTGGTACTGTTCCTTAGAGCACAGGATTTTAGGTCATCTGTAATGAGTCAGGATTAATTAATGATCTCATAGTAAAGGATCCTTTAGACAAGAGTGATCATAACATGAGAGAATTTCACATTCAGTTTGAGGGTAACAAACTTGGGTCCGAAACTAGTGTCATAAAACTAAATAAAGACAATTACAAAGATATGAAGACAGAGTTGGCTACAGTGGACTGAGAAAATAAGTTAAAAGGTAACATAGTAGATAAGTGGCAGACATTTGAGGAGATATTTCATGACTATCAACAAAGATGTATTCCATTGAGATAAAAAGACTCTATGAGAAGGATGCACCATTCATGGCTAACTAAGAAAGTTAAGGATGCTAACAAATTGAAAGAAAAGGCGGACAATGCTGCGAAAACTAGTGGTAGGCCAGAAGATTGGGAAAATTTTAGAAACAAGCAAACGATGAACAAAAAAAAACTGGAGGGAGAAATTAAAATCAGAGCATAAACTAGCAAGAAATATAAAAAGCGAGTAAGAGCTTCCACAAGTATATAAAAATAGAGTAGATAAACGTTAGTCCCTTACAGGATGAGACTGGGGAATTAATAATGGGAAACGAGGAAATGACAGAGACTTTGAACAAGTATTTTGTATCTGCCTTCACAGTAGAAGACACAAAAAATATCCCAAGAATAGCAGAAAATCAAGAGGCAAAAGGCAGGGAGAAATCACTATCACAAGAGAAAAAGTACGAGGAAAATGGATAGGACTAAATGCTGACAAACCCCCTGGACCTGATGGCCCGCATCCGAGGGTGTTAAAAGAAGTGGCTGCAAAGATAGTGGATGCATTAGTTGTAATCTTCCAAAATTCCCTAGATTCTAGGAAGGTTCCAGTGGATTGAAAAACCACAAATATAACACACCTCTATTCAAGGAAGGAAGGGAACAGAAGGCAGAAAAATACAGGGCAGTTAGCCGAACATCTGTCATTGGGAAAATGCTAGAATCCATTATTAAGGAAGTAGTAGCTGAACATTTAGAAAAACATAGTGCAATCAGGCAGAGTCAACATGATTTTGTGAAAGGGAAGTCGTATTTGACAAATTTATTAGTGTTCTTTGAGAATGTAACAACCAAAGTGGATAAAGGGGAACCTGTAGATGAAGTGTGTTTGGATTTCCAAACAGTACTTAATAAGGTGCCACATAAAATGTACCACAAGATAAGAGCTCATGGTAAAGTGGGTAATATATTAGCATGGATAGAGCATTGGCTAACTAACAGGAAAGAGAGAGTTGGGATAAATGGGGGAATTTCATGTTGGTAAATTCTAACTAGTGGAGTGCCACAGGATAGAGGCCTGCTCAGGTCGGGAAAAAAGAACCCGATCCGAACCACAGCGGACCCAAGCCTGACCCGGCTCTAGTTCCTCCAATTTTGCCCCAAGCCCGACCCAACACAAACCCACTCCAACTTGACCGGACCATCCCCTTACTTACCTTCCGACTGGGAAGCTCCACAAAGCTGCAACGCATGCGCGATGACGTCACTGGCTCACTGTGTAGACCCAGTTTCATCCCAGACTCCTAGCTCAGGTAAGTTTTTAAAATTTCAATACTTATCAGCAGAGCACTTAACGTGTGCGTCTGGCCCGACCCGACTCGACTCGACTCGACTCGAGCTGGACTCGGTCTGACCCGACCCGAGCCCGAAAGCCATACCCTGTATATGGGTCCGAACCAACGCAAACCCGACACGTCATCGGGTCCCGTTGGGTTCGGGTTGGGTAGCAGGCCTCTACCACAGGGATCAGTGCCGGGGCCTCAACTATTTACAATATTTTAAGGGCATTTAAGTGGTCATTGGATAGACATATGGATGAAAATGGAATAGTGTAGGTCAGATGATCGGCGCAACATCGAGGGCCGAAGGGCCTGTACTGCGCTGTAATGTTCTAATTTTAATTTATTAATGATTTGGATGAAGGGACTGAGTGTACTGTCGCCAAATTGCAGATGATACAAAGATAGGGTTAGGGAGGAGGATACAAAGAGTCTGCAAAGGAATGTAAATAGGTTAAGTGAGTGGGCAAAAATATGGCAGATGGAGTACAATGTGGGAAAATGTAAGGTTATCCATTTTGGTGGGAAAAGCAAATTATTTAAACAGAGACAGACTGCAGAATACTGGAGTACAGAGGGATCTGGGTGTCCTTGTACATGAATCATTAAAAGTTAGCATGCAGGTACAGCAAGTAATTAGGAAGGCAGATGGAATGTTAGCATTTATTGCAAGGGGGATAGAATATCAAAGGAGGGAAGTCTTGCTACAACTGTACAGGGCATTGGTGAGACCACACCAAGAGTACTTAAGGAGGCAGAAACTCACATCGGAAGCAGTTCAGAGAAGGTTCACTAGGTTGATTCCTGGGATGAAAGGATTGTCTTATGAGGAAAGGTTGAGCAGGTTGGGCCTATACTCACCGGAGCTGAGAAGAATGAGAGGTGATCTTATTGTAACATATAAGATTTTGAGGGGGCTTGACAGGGTAAATACTGAGAGGATGTTTCCCCTCATGGGGACACAGTTTCAGAATAAGGGGTCTCCCTTTTAAGACAGACATGAGGTAGAATTTCTTCTCTCAGAGGCTCATGAATGTTTGGAATTCACTGTCACAGAGCAGTAAAGGCTGGATCACTGAATATATTCAAGGCTGAGTTAGACAGATTTTTGATCTCCAAGGGAGTAAAGGGTTACCGGGGCAGGCAGGGAAGTGGAGTTAAGGCAGCAACCAGATCAGCCATGATCTTATTGAATGGCAGAGCAGGCTCGATAAGCTGAATGGGCTGCTCCTGCTCCTATTTCTTATGTTCTGATGTTCTTATGGAAGTTCTCCTCAAATTCACTTTTCATCCTGACTATATCGCAGGCTCCTTCACTGTCACTGGGTCAAAATCCTGGAACTCCCTCCCTAAGAGCAGTGTTGGTGTACCTACACCACATGGATTGCAATGATTCCAGAAGGTGGCTCACCACCAGCTTCTCAGCGGCAATTAGGGATCGGCAATAAATGAAGGCCTTGCCAGTGACGCCCACATCCAATGAATGAATTTTTAAAAATTTACCGTCTGTAAATCTGCAATGACTATGCTGAACTGGTGATCACAAAGCAGCTTCCACAGAGCCAGGGTCTGACAGGTGTAGTGGATCAGCTGCTGTATACCCTGCAGTGACAGCTTCTCGTAGGCCTGAGCTTCGGCTGTGGGAGAAAACAATAGGTTAATACCAAGGCTGTGCCTGGTGCCAGGAGAACTCCAGCACTAAATCATACTGCACTGTCATGGATGTACACATCCACACTTTCAGATGAAACATAGTTTAGAACAGGAGCTTTGTGTGGCCATACCCCCAATCGCCATGCAGCATATCACACACCTGAACAAAACATTCTACCAAATCCCATATACCACACTTTGTACACATGAGGAGCAGTGGGATTAGTATGGGATTGATAAAGGACTACAGGGAGAGTGGAACAATAGGATTCAGACATGAATAAAAACAAAGTGCTGCAAACACTCAGCAGGTCTGGCAGCATCCATGTAGAGAGAAACAGAGTTTCAGATCTGTGCCCTTTCAGCAGATCTGGCAAAAGTTAGAAATGTAGGGGGTTCTGAGCAAGTGAAAGGTGGAGGGAGGAAGAGAACAATAAAAGGGAGGGTCTGTGATAGCGGGCAGGAGACATTAACAACAGAGATGTCACAGAACAAAAGGCAAAGGGAGTGCTAATAGTTGCAGGAAAAGACAAAGCATTAGTCCACAGAGAGACAGAATAATGAACAGCTCTTCCAAAAACAAAAACATGAAAGACAGGTGCAAGACAGGCACATAGTTAAAAAAAAATTAAAATGGTAGTCATGCTCTGAAATTGTTGAACTCAATGTTGAGTCCAGAAGGCTAATCGAAAGATGAGATGCTGTTCCTCGTGCTTGTGTTGATGTTCATTGGAACACTGCAGCAGGCCAAAGACAGAAATGTGGGTGTGAGAGCAAGGTGGTGAATTAAAGTGATTGGAAGCTCGGAATCATGCTTGTGGACTGAGCGAAGGTGTTCTGCAAAGCGGTCACCCATTCTGCGTTTGGTCTCCCCAATGTAAAGGCGACTGCACTGCGAGCAGCGAATACAGTATACTGAACTGAAAGTAGTACAGATAAATCGCTGCTTCACCTGAAAGGTGTGTTTGGGGCCTTGGATAGTGAGTTGAGAGGAGGTAAAAGGGCAGGTGTTGGACGCCCTGCGATTGCAGGGGAAGGTACCGTGGGTGATGGAGGAGTGGACCAGGGTGTCGCGGAGGGAACGGTCCCTTTGGAATGCTGACAGGGGAGGGTGGGGAACATGCGTTTGGTGGTGGCATCACGCTGGAGGTGGCAGAAATGATCCTTTGGATGTGAAGGGTGGTGAGGTGGAAACTGAGGATAAGGGGAACCCTGTCACGATTCTGGGAGGGAGGGGAAGGGATGAGGGCAGAAGTGCAAGAAATGGGTTGGACACGGTTGAGGGGCCTGTCAACCACAGTGGGGGGGGGAATCCTCAATTGAGGAAAAAGGAATACACATCAGAAGCACAGTTGTGGAAGGTAGCATCATCAGAGCAGATGCGTCGGAGACAGAGAAACTGTGAGAGTGGAATGGAGTCCTTACAGGAGGCAGGGTGTGAACAAGTGTCGTCAAGATAGCTGTGGGAGTCAGTGGGCTTATAATGTATATTACTTGATGGCCTATTCCCAGAAATGGAGACAGAAAAGTCGAGGAAGGTAAGGGAAGTGTCACAGATGGACCACGTGAAGGTGAGAGAAGGGTGGAAATCGGAAGCAAAGTTGGTGAGGTTTTCCAGTTCAGGGCGAGAGCAGGAAATGGCACCGATACAGTCATCAATGTACCGGAAACAGAGTTCGGGGTGGGGGCCTGAGGAGGACTGGAACAAGGAGTGTTCAACATACCAGATCTTTCTTCCCCTTCACTTCCCACTGACCCCTTGCCGTGTATTCACAACACCCTCTGACCTTCCCCTCTCTGACGCTCAATCATCTATGCTCAGCAAGGGGCTCAGTTTTATCCCCTTACGCCACCACCTCAATGAATTTTGCACTCAACATGACATTGAGATTTTCTTCTGTCGCCTTCGGGCTCACTTCTTTGACCAGGAATCCTGCCCCCGACCAGCGGACCCTTTCACCTGCCTCCAGCATTCTCCCTCCACCTGGACCCCTCTCTCTGGCCTCTGAACCTCTCTTGATCTTTTCATTGAGAACTGTCGGTGAGACATCGGCCGTCTTAATTTCTCTGTTCCCTTCACTCACTCTAACCTGTCTCCCTCTGAATTTGCAGCACTCCGTTCAGGTCTAACCCCGACATTGTGATCAAACCTGCTAATAAGGGTGGTGCTGTTATTGTCTGGTGTACCAACCTCTACCTTGCAGAGGCTGAGTACCAACTCTCAGACACTTCTTCCTACCTCCCCTTGGACCATGACCCCACCATCGAACATCAGGCCACTGTCCACAGGACTGCCACTGACCTCAGCTTCTCTAGAAATTTTCCCTCCACAGCTTCGAACCTCATAGTCCTACAACACCGGACAGCCCGCTTCTACCTCCTTCCCAAAATCCACAAACGGACTGTCCCGACAGACCCAACGATTCAGCCTGTTCCTGCCCCACTGAACTTATTTCTTCCGATCTTGATTATCTCTTTTCTCTCCTGGTCCAGACTTTTCCCAACTACATCCGTGACTCTTCTGACGCCCTACGTCATTTTGACAATTTTCAGTTTCCTGGCCCGAACTGCCTCCTCTTCACTATGGACATCCAATCTCTCTACACCTCCATCCCCCACCAGGACGGTTTGAGGGCTCTTTGCTTCTTCCTTGAACAGAGACCCAACCAGTCCCCAACCACCAGCACCCTCCTCCGCCTGGCTGAACTTGTTCTCACATTGAACAACTTCTCCTTCAACTCCTCACTTCTTCCAAATTAAAGGTGTTGCTCTGGGTATCTGCATAGGTCCCAGCTATTCCTGTCTTTTTGTGGGGTATACTAAACTGTCCTTGCTCCAGTTCTACTCAGGCCCCCTCCCCCAACTCTTTTTCCAGTACATTGATGACTGTATCGGTGCCATTTCCTGCTCTAGCCCCAAACTTTCACTTGGTCCATCTCCGACACTTCCCTTCCTGTTCCAATGAAGCTCAACATAAGCTTGAGGAACAGTACCTCATCTTCCAATTAGGCACTCCACAGCTTTCTAGACTCAACATTAAATTCAACAATTTCAGAGCATGACTAGCATTTTAATTTTCTTTTAAATGTATGAGTTCATTTCATTTTTTTTTAAACCAAGTGCCAGTTTTAAACCTGTGTACGCTTCTGGACAGAGCAGATCATTATTCTGCCATGAACACTCTCTCTGGACTAACGCTTTGTCTTTTAGTACAACTATTAGCATTCCCTTTGCCTTTTGTTCTGTGACATCCCTGACGTGCATCTCTCCTGCCTCTGCGCAATCCCTTTCGCTCTTCTTGCGCACCTGCCCAAACCTTTCACTTGCTCAAAGCTGCAAACATTTCTAACTTCTGCCAGTTCTGATGAAAGGTCACAGATCTGAAACATTAACTTTGCTTCTCTCTCCACAGATACTGCCAGACCTGCTGAGTATTTACAGCACATTTTTTTTCAGAATTCCAGCATCCACAGTATTTTGTTTTGATTTTAGGATTCAAGCAGGCCTATGGGAAGAGTGGAATGGTGGGGTTATTATGAGATTGACACATGGCTATGGGAAGAGTGGAATGGTCGGGATATTATGGGATTGACACATGGCGATGGGAAGAGTGGAATGGTGGGGTTATTATGAGATTGACACATGGCTATGGGAAGAGTGGAATGGTGGGGTTATTATGGGATTGACACATGGCTATGGGAAGAGTGGAATAGTGGGGTTATTATGAGATTGACACATGGCGATGGGAAGAGTGGAATGGTGGGGTTATTATGAGATTGACACATGGCTATGGGAAGAGTGGAATGGTAGGGTTATTATGGGATTGACACATGGCTATGGGAAGAGTGGAATAGTGGGGTTATTATGAGATTGACACATGGCTATGGGAAGAGTGGAATGGTGGGGTTATTATGGGATTGACACATGGCTATGGGAAGAGTGGAATGGTGGGGTTATTATGGGATTGACACATGGCTATGGGAAGAGTGGAATGGTGGGGTTATTATGGGATTGACACATGGCTATGGGAAGAGTGGAATGGTGGGGTTATTATGGGATTGACACATGGCTATGGGAAGAGTGGAATGGTGGGGTTATTATGAGATTGACACATGGCGATGGAAAGAGTGGAATGGTGGGGTTATAATGGGATTCACACATGGCTATGGGAAGTGTGGAATGGTGGGGTTATTATGGGATTGACACATGGCGATGGGAAGAGTGGAATGGTGGGGTTACTATGGGATTGACACATGGCTATGGGAAGAGTGGAATGGTCGGGATATTATGGGATTGACACATGGCGATGGGAAGAGTGGAACGGTGGGGTTATTATGAGATTGACACACACAATGGTGATGGAAAGAGTGGAATGGTGGGGTTATTATGGGATTGACACATGGCGATGGGAAGAGTGGAACGGTGGGGTTATTATGGGATTGACACATGGCGATGGGAAGAGTGGAACGGTGGGGTTATTATGGGATTGACACATGCAATGGCTATGGGAAGAGTGGAATGGTGGGGTTATTATGGGATTGACACAATGGCTATGGGAAGAGTGGAATGGTGGGGTTATTATGGGATTGACACATGGCTATGGGAAGAGTGGAATGGTGGGGTTATTATGGGATTGACACATGGCTATGGGAAGAGTGGAATGGTGGGGTTATTATGGGATTGACAGATGGCTATGGGAAGAGTGGAATGGTGGGGTTATTATGGGATTGACACATGGCTATGGGAAGAGTGGAATGGTGGCGTTATTATGGGATTGACACATGGCTATGGGAAGAGTGGAATGGTGGGGTTATTATGAGATTGACACATACAATGGTGATGGAAAGAGTGGAATGGTGGGGTTATTATGGGATTGACACATGGCTATGGGAAGAGTTGAATGGTGGTGTTATTATGGGATTGACACATGGCGATGGGAAGAGTGGAACGGTGGGGTTATTATGGGATTGACACATGGCTATGGGAAGAGTGGAATGGTGGGGGTATTATGAGATTGACACATACAATGGTGATGGAAAGAGTGGAATGGTGGGGTTATTATGGGATTGACACATGGCTGTGGGAAGAGTGGAACGGTGGGGTTATTATGGGATTGACACATACAATGGCTATGGAAAGAGTGGAATGGTCGGGATATTATGGGATTGACACATGGCGATGGGAAGAGTGGAATGGTGGGGTTATTATGGGATTGACACATGGCTATGGGAAGAGTGGAATGGTGGGGTTATTATGAGATTGACACATGGCTATGGGAAGAGTGGAATGGTGGGGTTATTATGAGATTGACACATGGCTATGGGAAGAGTGGAATGGTCGGGATATTATGGGATTGACACATGGCTATGGGAAGAGTGGAATGTTGGGGTTATTATGGGATTGACACATGGCTATGGGAAGAGTGGAATGGTCGGGATATTATGGGATTGACACATGGCTATGGGAAGAGTGGAATGGTCGGGATATTATGGGATTGACACATGGCTATGGGAAGAGTGGAATGGTCGGGATATTATGGGATTGACACATGGCTATGGGAAGAGTGGAATGGTGGGGTTATTATGGGATTGACACATGGCTATGGGAAGAGTGGAATGTTGGGGTTATTATGGGATTGACACATGGCTATGGGAAGAGTGGAATGGTCGGGATATTATGGGATTGACACATGGCGATGGGAAGAGTGGAATGGTGGGGTGATTATGGGATTGACACATGGCTATGGAAAGAGTGGAATGGTGGAGTTATTATGGGATTGACACATGGCGATGGAAAGAGTGGAATGTTGGGGTTATTATGGGATTGACACATGGCTATGGGAAGAGTGGAATGGTCGGGATATTATGGGATTGACACATGGCGATGGGAAGAGTGGAATGTTGGGGTTATTATGGGATTGACACATGGCTATGGGAAGAGTGGAATGGTCGGGATATTATGGGATTGACACATGGCGATGGGAAGAGTGGAATGGTGGGGTTATTATGGGATTGACACATGGCTATGGAAAGAGTGGAATGGTGGGGTTATTATGGGATTGACACATGGCTATGGAAAGAGTGGAATGGTGGGGTTATTATGGGATTGACACACACAATGGTGATGGAAAGAGTGGAATGGTGGGGTTATTATGGGATTGACACATGGCTATGGGAAGAGTGGAATGGAGGGGTTATTATGGGATTGACACATGGCGATGGGAAGAGTGGAATGGTGGGGTTATTATGGGATTGACACATGGCTATGGGAAGAGTGGAATGGTGGGGTTATTATGAGATTGACACATGGCTATGGGAAGAGTGGAATGGTGGGGTTATTATGGGATTGACACATGGCTATGGGAAGAGTGGAATGGTGGGGTTATTATGGGATTAACACATGGCTATGGGAAGAGTGGAATGGTGGGGTTATTATGAGATTGACACATACAATGGCTATGGAAAGAGTGGAATGGTGGGGTTATTATGGGATTGACACATACAATGGCTATGGAAAGAGTGGAATGGTCGGGATATTATGGGATTGACACATGGCGATGGGAAGAGTGGAATGGTGGGGTTATTATGGGATTGACACATGGCTATGGGAAGAGTGGAACGGTGGGGTTATTATGGGATTGACACATGGCTATGGAAAGAGTGGAATGGTGGGGTGATTATGGGATTGACACATACAATGGCTATGGAAAGAGTGGAATGGTGGGGTTATTATGGGATTGACACATGGCTATGGGAAGAGTGGAATGGTGGGGTTATTATGGGATTGACACATGGCGATGGGAAGAGTGGAATGGTGGGGTGATTATGGGATTGACACATACAATGGCTATTGGAAGAGTGGAATGGTGGGGTTATTATGGGATTGACACATGGCTATGGGAAGAGTGGAATGGTGCGGTTATTATGGGAGTGACACATACAATGGCTATGGGAAGAGTGGAATGGTGGGGTTATTATGAGATTGACACATGGTGATGGAAAGAGTGGAATGGTGGCGTTATTATGCGATTGACACATGGCTATGGGAAGAGTGGAATGGTGGGGTTATTATGGGATTGACACATGGCGATGGAAAGAGTGGAATGGTGGGGTTATTATGGGATTGACACATGGCGATGGAAAGAGTGGAATGGTGGGGTTATTATGGGATTGACACATGGCTATGGGAAGGGTGGAATGGTGGGGTTATTATGGGATTGACACATGTCTATGGGAAGAGTGGAATGGTGGGGTTATTATGGGATTGACACATGGCTATGGGAAGAGTGGAATGGTGGGGTTATTATGGGATTGACACATGGCTATGGGAAGAGTGGAATGGTGGCGTTATTATGGGATTGACACATGGCGATGGAAAGAGTGGAATGGTGGGGTTATTATGAGATTGACACATACAATGGCTATGGGAAGAGTGGAATGGTGGGGTTATTATGAGATTGACACATACAATGGCTGTGGGAAGAGTGGAATGGTGGGGTTATTATGGGATTGACACATACAATGGCTATGGAAGGAGTGGAATGGTCGGGATATTATGGGATTGACACATGGCTATGGGAACAGTGGAATGGTGGGGTTATTATGAGATTGACACATACAATGGCTATGGAAAGAGTGGAATGGTGGTGTTATTATGGGATTGACACATGGCTGTGGGAAGAGTGGAACGGTGGGGTTATGAGATTGACACATACAATGGCTATGGAAAGAGTGGAATGGTGGTGTTATTATGGGATTGACACATGGCTGTGGGAAGAGTGGAACGGTGGGGTTATTATGGGATTGACACATACAATGGCTATGGAAAGAGTGGAATGGTCGGGATATTATGGGATTGACACATGGCGATGGGAAGAGTGGAATGGTGGGGTTATTATGGGATTGACACATGGCTATGGGAAGAGTGGAATGGTGCGGTTATTATGGGAGTGACACATACAATGGCTATGGGAAGAGTGGAATGGTGGGGTTATTATGAGATTGACACATGGTGATGGAAAGAGTGGAATGGTGGCGTTATTATGCGATTGACACATGGCTATGGGAAGAGTGGAATGGTGGGGTTATTATGGGATTGACACATGGCGATGGAAAGAGTGGAATGGTGGGGTTATTATGGGATTGACACATGGCGATGGAAAGAGTGGAATGGTGGGGTTATTATGGGATTGACACATGGCTATGGGAAGGGTGGAATGGTGGGGTTATTATGGGATTGACACATGTCTATGGGAAGAGTGGAATGGTGGGGTTATTATGGGATTGACACATGGCTATGGGAAGAGTGGAATGGTGGGGTTATTATGGGATTGACACATGGCTATGGGAAGAGTGGAATGGTGGCGTTATTATGGGATTGACACATGGCGATGGAAAGAGTGGAATGGTGGGGTTATTATGAGATTGACACATACAATGGCTATGGGAAGAGTGGAATGGTGGGGTTATTATGAGATTGACACATACAATGGCTGTGGGAAGAGTGGAATGGTGGGGTTATTATGGGATTGACACATACAATGGCTATGGAAGGAGTGGAATGGTCGGGATATTATGGGATTGACACATGGCTATGGGAACAGTGGAATGGTGGGGTTATTATGAGATTGACACATACAATGGCTATGGAAAGAGTGGAATGGTGGTGTTATTATGGGATTGACACATGGCTGTGGGAAGAGTGGAACGGTGGGGTTATGAGATTGACACATACAATGGCTATGGAAAGAGTGGAATGGTGGTGTTATTATGGGATTGACACATGGCTGTGGGAAGAGTGGAACGGTGGGGTTATTATGGGATTGACACATACAATGGCTATGGAAAGAGTGGAATGGTCGGGATATTATGGGATTGACACATGGCGATGGGAAGAGTGGAATGGTGGGGTTATTATGGGATTGACACATGGCTATGGGAAGAGTGGAATGGTGGGGTTATTATGGGATTGACACATGGCCGTGGGAAGAGTGGAATGGTGGGGTTATTATGGGATTGACACATGGCTATGGGAAGAGTGGAATGGTGGCGTTATAATGGGATTGACACATGGCGATGGGAAGAGTGGAATGGTGGGGTTATTATGGGATTGACACATGGCTATGGGAAGAGTGGAATGGTGGCGTTATTATGGGATTGACACATGGCTATGGGAAGAGTGGAATGGTGGGGTTATTATGGGATTGACACATACAATGGCTATGGGAAGAGTGGAATGGTGGTGTTATTATGGGATTGACACATGGCTGTGGGAAGAGTGGAACGGTGGGATTATTATGGGATTGACACATACAATGGCTATGGAAAGAGTGGAATGTTCGGGATATTATGGGATTGACACATGGCGATGGGAAGAGTGGAATGGTGGGGTTATTGTGAGATTGACACATGGCTATGGGAAGAGTGGAATGGTCGGGATATTATGGGATTGACACATGGCGATGGGAAGAGTGGAGCGGTGGGGTTATTATGGGATTGACACATACAATGGCTATGGGAAGAGTGGAATGGTGGGGTTATAATGGGATTGACACATACAATGGCTATGGAAAGAGTGGAATGGTGGGGTTATTATGGGATTGACACATGGCTATGGAAAGAGTGGAATGGTGGGGTTATTATGGGATTGACACATGGCTATGGGAAGAGTGGAATGGTGGGGTTATTATGAGATTGACACACACAATGGCGATGGAAAGAGTGGAATGGTGGGGTTATTATGCGATTGACACATGGCTATGGAAAGAGTGGAATGGTGGGGTTATTATGGGATTGACACACACAATGGCTATGGAAAGAGTGGAATGGTGGGGTTATTATGGGATTGACACACACAATGGCTATGGAAAGAGTGGAATGGTGGCGTTATTATGGGATTGACACATGGCTATGGGAAGAGTGGAATGGTGGGGTTATTATGGGATTGACACAGGGCGATGGAAAGAGTGGAATGGTGGGGTTATTATGGGATTGACACATGGCTATGGGAAGAGTGGAATGGTGGGGTTATTATGGGATTGACACATGGCTATGGGAAGAGTGGAATGGTCGGGATATTATGGGATTGACACATGGCTATGGGAAGAGTGGAATGGTGGGGTTATTATGGGATTGACACATGGCTATGGGAAGAGTGGAATGGTCGGGATATTATGGGATTGACACATGGCTATGGGAAGAGTGGAATGGTGGGGTTATTATGGGATTGACATGGCTATGGGAAGAGTGGAATGGTGGGGTTATTATGAGATTGACACACACAATGGCTATGGAAAGAGTGGAATGGTGGGGTTATTATGGGATTGACACATGGCTTTGGAAAGAGTGGAATGGTGGGGTTATTATGGGATTGACACACACAATGGCTATGGAAAGAGTGGAATGGTGGGGTTATTATGGGATTGACACACACAATGGCTATGGAAAGAGTGGAATGGTGGCATTATTATGGGATTGACACATGGCGATGGAAAGAGTGGAATGGTGGGGTTATTATGGGATTGACACATGGCTATGGGAAGAGTGGAATGGTCGGGATATTATGGGATTGACACATGGCTATGGGAAGAGTGGAATGGTGGGGTTATTATGGGATTGACACATGGCTATGGAAAGAGTGGAATGGTGGGGTTATTATGGGATTGACACATGGCTATGGGAAGAGTGGAATGGTGGGGTTATTATGGGATTGACACATGGCTATGGAAAGAGTGGAATGGTGGGGTTATTATGGGATTGACACATGGCTATGGAAAGAGTGGAATGGTGGGGTTATTATGGGATTGACACATGGCTATGGGAAGAGTGGAATGGTGGGGTTATTATGGGATTGACACATGGCTATGGAAAGAGTGGAATGGTGGGGTTATTATGGGATTGACACATGGCTATGGGAAGAGTGGAATGGTGGGGTTATTATGGGATGGACACATGGCTATGGAAAGAGTGGAATGGTGGGGTTATTATGGGATTGACACATGGCTGTGGGAAGAGTGGAAAGGTGGGGTTATTATGAGATTGACACATACAATGGCTATGGAAAGAGTGGAACGGTGGGGTTATTATGGGATTGACACATACAATGGCTATGGAAAGAGTGGAATGGTGGGGTTATTATGAGATTGACACATACAATGGCTATGGGAAGAGTGGAATGGTGGGGTTATTATGGGATTGACACATGGCTATGGGAAGAGTGGAATGGGAGGGTTATTATGAGATCGACACATGGCTATGGGAAGAGTGGAATGGTAGGGTTATTATGGGATTGACACATGGCGATGGGAAGAGTGGAATGGTGGGGTTATTATGAGATTGACACATGGCTTTGGGAAGAGTGGAATGGTAGGGTTATTATGGGATTGACAAATGGCGATGGGAAGAGTGGAATGGTGGCGTTATTATGGGATTGACACATGGCGATGGGAAGAGTGGAATGGTGGGGTTATTATGGGATTGACACATGGCGATGGAAAGAGTGGAATGGTGGGGTTATTATGGGATTGACACATGGCGATGGGAAGAGTGGAATGGTAGGGTTATTATGAGATTGACACATGGCTATGGGAAGAGTGGAATGGTAGGGTTATTATGGGATTGACACATGGCTATGGGAAGAGTGGAATGGTGGGGTTATTATGAGATTGACACATGGCTATGGGAAGAGTGGAATGGTGGGGTTATTATGAGATTGACACATGGCTATGGGAAGAGTGGAATGGTGGGGTTATTATGAGATTGACACACACAATGGTGATGGAAAGAGTGGAATGGTGGGGTTAGAATGGGATTGACACATGGCTTTGGGAAGAGTGGAATGGTGGGGTTATTATGGGATTGACACATGGCTATGGGAAGAGTGGAATGGTGGGGTTATTATGGGATTGACACATGGCGATGGGAAGAGTGGAATGGTGGGGTTATTATGGGATTGACACATGGCGATGGGAAGAGTGGAATGGTGGGGTTATTATGGGATTGACCCATACAATGGCTATGGAAAGAGTGGAATGGTGGAGTTATTATGGGATTGACACATGGCTATGGGAAGAGTGGAATGGTGGGGTTATTATGGGATTGACACATGGCGATGGGAAGAGTGGAATGGTGGGGTTATTATGGGATTGACACATACAATGGCTATGGGAAGAGTGGAATGGTGGGGTTATTATGGGATTGACACATACAATGGCTATGGGAAGAGTGGAATGGTGGGGTTATTATGGGATTGACACATGGCTATGGGAAGAGTGGAATGGTGGGGTTATTATGAGATTGACACATACAATGGCTATGGAAAGAGTGGAATGGTGGTGTTATTATGGGATTGACACATGGCTGTGAGAAGAGTGGAACGGTGGGGTTATTATGGGATTGACACATACAATGGCTATGGAAAGAGTGGAATGGTGGGGTTATTATGAGATTGACACATACAATGGCTATGGGAAGAGTGGAATGGTGGGGTTATTATGGGATTGACACATACAATGGCTATGGAAGGAGTGGAATGGTGGGGTTATTATGGGATTGACACATGGCTGTGGGAAGAGTGGAACGGTGGGGTTATTATGAGATTGACACATACAATGGCTATGGAAAGAGTGGAATGGTCGGGATATTATGGGATTGACACATGGCGATGGGAAGAGTGGAATGGTGGGGTTATTATGGGATTGACACATGGCTGTGGGAAGAGTGGAACGGTGGGGTTATTATGGGATTGACACATACAATGGCTATGGAAAGAGTGGAATGGTCGGGATATTATGGGATTGACACATGGCGATGGGAAGAGTGGAATGGTGGGGTTATTATGAGATTGACACATGGCTATGGGAAGAGTGGAATGGTGGGGTTATTATGAGATTGACACATGGCGATGGAAAGAGTGGAATGGTGGGGTTATTATGGGATTGACACATGGCGATGGAAAGAGTGGAATGGTGGGGTTATTATGGGATTGACACATGGCTATGGGAAGAGTGGAATGGTGGGGTTATTATGGGATTGACACATGGCGATGGGAAGAGTGGAGCGGTGGGGTTATTATGGGATTGACACACACAATGGCTATGGAAAGAGTGGAATGGTCGGGATATTATGGGATTGACACATGGCGATGGGAAGAGTGGAATGGTGGGGTTATTATGAGATTGACACATGGCTATGGGAAGAGTGGAATGGTCGGGATATTATGGGATTGACACATGGCGATGGGAAGAGTGGAATGGTGGGGTTATTATGAGATTGACACATGGCTATGGGAAGAGTGGAATGGTGGGGTTATTATGAGATTGACACATGGCTATGGGAAGAGTGGAATGGTGGGGTTATTATGGGATTGACACATGGCTATGGGAAGAGTGGAATGGTGGGGTTATTATGAGATTGACACACACAATGGCTATGGAAAGAGTGGAATAGTGGGGTTATTATGGGATTGACACATGGCTATGGGAAGAGTGGAATGGTGGGGTTATTATGGGATTGACACATGGCTATGGGAAGAGTGGAATGGTGGGGTTATTATGAGATTGACACATGGCTATGGGAAGAGTGGAATGGTGGGGTTATTATGAGATTGACACATGGCTATGGGAAGAGTGGAACGGTGGGGTTATTATGGGATTGACACATGGCTATGGGAAGAGTGGAATGGTGGGGTTATTATGGGATTGACACATGGCGATGGGAAGAGTGGAATGGTGGGGTTATTATGATATGGACACATGGCTATGGGAAGAGTGGAATGGTGGGGTTATTATGGGATTGACACATGGCGATGGAAAGAGTGGAATGGTAGGGTTATTATGGGATTGACACATGGCGATGGGAAGAGTGGAATGGTGGGGTTATTATGAGATTGACACATGGCTTTGGGAAGAGTGGAATGGTAGGGTTATTATGGGATTGACACATGGCGATGGGAAGAGTGGAATGGTGGGGTTATTATGGGATTGACACATGGCGATGGAAAGAGTGGAATGGTGGGGTTATTATGGGATTGACACATGGCGATGGGAAGAGTGGAATGGGAGGGTTATTATGAGATTGACACATGGCTATGGGAAGAGTGGAATGGTAGGGTTATTATGGGATTGACACATGGCTATGGGAAGAGTGGAATGGTGGGGTTATTATGAGATTGACACATGGCTATGGAAAGAGTGGAATGGTGGGGTTATTATGGGATTGACACATGGCTATGGGAAGAGTGGAATGGTGGGGTTATTATGGGATTGACACATGGCTATGGGAAGAGTGGAATGGTGGGGTTATTATGAGATTGACACACACAATGGTGATGTAAAGAGTGGAATGGTGGGGTTATTATGGGATTGACACATGGCGATGGGAAGAGTGGAGCGGTGGGGTTATTATGGGATTGACACATACAATGGCTATGGGAAGAGTGGAATGGTGGGGTTAGAATGGGATTGACACATGGCTTTGGGAAGAGTGGAATGGTGGGGTTATTATGGGATTGACACATGGCTATGGGAAGAGTGGAATGGTGGGGTTATTATGGGATTGACACATGGCGATGGGAAGAGTGGAATGGTGGGGATATTATGGGATTGACACATGGCGATGGGAAGAGTGGAATGGTGGGGTTATTATGGGATTGTCACATACAATGGCTATGGAAAGAATGGAATGGTGGGGTTATTATGGGATTGACACATGGCTATGGGAAGAGTGGAATGGTGGGGTTATTATGGGATTGACACATGGCGATGGGAAGAGTGGAATGGTGGGGTTATTATGGGATTGACACATACAATGGCTATGGGAAGAGTGGAATGGTGGGGTTATTATGGGATTGACACATACAATGGCTATGGGAAGAGTGGAATGGTGGGGTTATTATGGGATTGACACATACAATGGCTATGGGAAGAGTGGAATGGTGGGGTTATTATGGGATTGACACATACAATGGCTATGGAAGGAGTGGAATGGTCGGGATATTATGGGATTGACACATGGCTATGGGAACAGTGGAATGGTGGGGTTATTATGAGATTGACACATACAATGGCTATGGAAAGAGTGGAATGGTGGTGTTATTATGGGATTGACACATGGCTGTGGGAAGAGTGGAACGGTGGGGTTATTATGGGATTGACACATGGCTATGGGAACAGTGGAATGGTGGGGTTATTATGAGATTGACACATACAATGGCTATGCAAAGAGTGGAATGGTGGTGTTATTATGGGATTGACACATGGCTGTGGGAAGAGTGGAACGGTGGGGTTATTATGGGATTGACACATACAATGGCTATGGAAAGAGTGGAATGGTCGGGTTATTATGGGATTGACACATGGCGATGGGAAGAGTGGAATGGTGGGGTTATTATGGGATTGACACATGGCTATGGGAAGAGTGGAATGGTGGGGTTATTATGGGATTGACACATGGCTATGGGAAGAGTGCAATGGTGGGGTTATTATGGGATTGACACATGGCTATGGGAAGAGTGGAATGGTGGCGTTATTATGGGATTGACACATGGCTATGGGAAGAGTGGAATGGTGGGGTTATTATGGAATTGACACATGGCTATGGGAAGAGTGGAATGGTGGCGTTATTATGGGATTGACACATGGCTATGGGAAGAGTGGAATGGTGGGGTTATTATGGGATTGACACATACAATGGCTATGGGAAGAGTGGAAAGGTGGGGTTATTATGGGATTGACACATACAATGGCTATGGAAGAGTGGAATGGTCGGGATATTATGGGATTGACACATGGCTATGGGAACAGTGGAATGGTGGGGTTATTATGAGATTGACACATACAATGGCGATGGAAAGAGTGGAATGGTGGGGTTATTATGGGATTGACACATGGCTGTGGGAAGAGTGGAACGGTGGGGTTATTATGAGATTGACACATACAATGGCTATGGAAAGAGTGGAATGGTGGTGTTATGATGGGATTGACACATGGCTGTGGGAAGAGTGGAACGGTGGGGTTATTATGGGATTGGCACATACAATGGCTATGGGAAGAGTGGAATGGTGGGGTTATTATGAGATTGACACATGGCTATGGGAAGAGTGGAATGGTCGGGATATTATGGGATTGACACATGGCGATGGGAAGAGTGGAATGGTGGGGTTATTATGAGATTGACACATGGCTATGGGAAGAGTGGAATGGTCGGGATATTATGGGATTGACACATGGCGATGGGAAGAGTGGAATGGTGGGGTTATTATGAGATTGACACATGGCTATGGGAAGAGTGGAATGGTAGGGTTATTATGGGATTGACACATGGCGATGGGAAGAGTGGAATGGTGGGGTTATTATGAGATTGACACATGGCTATGGGAAGAGTGGAATGGTGGGGTTATTATGAGATTGACACACACAATGGCTATGGAAAGAGTGGAATGGTGGGGTTATAATGGGATTGACACATGGCTATGGGAAGAGTGGAATGGTGGGGTTATTATGGGATTGACACATGGCTATGGGAAGAGTGGAATGGTGGGTTTATTATGGGATTGACACATGGCGATGGGAAGAGTGGAATGGTGGGGTTATTATGAGATTGACACATGGCGATGGGAAGAGTGGAATGGTCGGGATATTATGGGATTGACACATGGCGATGGGAAGAGTGGAATGGTGGGGTTATTATGAGATTGACACATGGCTATGGGAAGAGTGGAATGGTAGGGTTATTATGGGATTGACACATGGCGATGGGAAGAGTGGAATGGTGGGGTTATTATGAGATTGACACATGGCTATGGGAAGAGTGGAATGGTGGGGTTATTATGAGATTGACACACACAATGGCTATGGAAAGAGTGGAATGGTGGGGTTATAATGGGATTGACACATGGCTATGGGAAGAGTGGAATGGTGGGGTTATTATGGGATTGACACATGGCTATGGGAAGAGTGGAATGGTGGGGTTATTATGAGATTGACACATGGCTATGGAAAGAGTGGAATGGTGGGGTTATTATGGGATTGACACATGGCTATGGGAAGAGTGGAATGGTGGGGTTATTATGGGATTGACACATGGCTATGGGAAGAGTGCAATGGTGGGGTTATTATGGGATTGACACATGGCTATGGGAAGAGTGGAATGGTGGCGTTATTATGGGATTGACACATGGCTATGGGAAGAGTGGAATGGTGGGGTTATTATGGAATTGACACATGGCTATGGGAAGAGTGGAATGGTGGCGTTATTATGGGATTGACACATGGCTATGGGAAGAGTGGAATGGTGGGGTTATTATGGGATTGACACATACAATGGCTATGGGAAGAGTGGAATGGTGGGGTTATTATGGGATTGACACATACAATGGCTATGGAAGAGTGGAATGGTCGGGATATTATGGGATTGACACATGGCTATGGGAACAGTGGAATGGTGGGGTTATTATGAGATTGACACATACAATGGCGATGGAAAGAGTGGAATGGTGGTGTTATTATGGGATTGACACATGGCTGTGGGAAGAGTGGAACGGTGGGGTTATTATGAGATTGACACATACAATGGCTATGGAAAGAGTGGAATGGTGGTGTTATGATGGGATTGACACATGGCTGTGGGAAGAGTGGAACGGTGGGGTTATTATGGGATTGGCACATACAATGGCTATGGAAAGAGTGGAATGGTGGGGTTATTATGAGATTGACACATGGCTATGGGAAGAGTGGAATGGTGGGGTTATTATGAGATTGACACATGGCTATGGGAAGAGTGGAATGGTCGGGATATTATGGGATTGACACATGGCGATGGGAAGAGTGGAATGGTGGGGTTATTATGAGATTGACACATGGCTATGGGAAGAGTGGAATGGTAGGGTTATTATGGGATTGACACATGGCGATGGGAAGAGTGGAATGGTGGGGTTATTATGAGATTGACACATGGCTATGGGAAGAGTGGAATGGTGGGGTTATTATGAGATTGACACACACAATGGCTATGGAAAGAGTGGAATGGTGGGGTTATAATGGGATTGACACATGGCTATGGGAAGAGTGGAATGGTGGGTTTATTATGGGATTGACACATGGCGATGGGAAGAGTGGAATGGTGGGGTTATTATGAGATTGACACATGGCGATGGGAAGAGTGGAATGGTCGGGATATTATGGGATTGACACATGGCGATGGGAAGAGTGGAATGGTGGGGTTATTATGAGATTGACACATGGCTATGGGAAGAGTGGAATGGTAGGGTTATTATGGGATTGACACATGGCGATGGGAAGAGTGGAATGGTGGGGTTATTATGAGATTGACACATGGCTATGGGAAGAGTGGAATGGTGGGGTTATTATGAGATTGACACACACAATGGCTATGGAAAGAGTGGAATGGTGGGGTTATAATGGGATTGACACATGGCTATGGGAAGAGTGGAATGGTGGGGTTATTATGGGATTGACACATGGCTATGGGAAGAGTGGAAATGTGGGGTTATTATGGGATTGACACATGGCGATGGAAAGAGTGGAATGGTGGGGTTATTATGGGATTGACACATGGCTATGGGAAGAGTGGAATGGTGGGGTTATTATGGGATTGACACATGGCGATGGAAAGAGTGGAATGGTGGGGTTATTATGGGATTGACACATGGCTATGGGAAGAGTGGAATGGTCGGGATATTATGGGATTGACACATGGCTTTGGGAAGAGTGGAATGGTGGGGTTATTATGAGATTGACACACGGCTATGGGAAGAGTGGAATTGTCGGGATATTATGGGATTGACACATGGCTATGGGAAGAGTGGAATGGTGGGGTTATTATGGGATTGACACATGGCGATGGAAAGAGTGGAATGGTGGGGTTATTATGGGATTGACACATGGCGATGGGAAGAGTGGAATGGTGGGGTTATTATGAGATTGACACATGGCTATGGGAACAGTGGAATGGTCGGGATATTATGGGATTGACACATGGCGATGGGAAGAGTGGAATGGTGGGGTTATTATGAGATTGATACATGGCTATGGGAAGAGTGGAATGGTAGGGTTATTATGGGATTGACACATGGCTATGGGAAGAGTGGAATGGTGGGGTTATTATGGGATTGACACATGGCTATGGGAAGAGTGGAATGGTGGGGTTATTATGGGATTGACACATGGCTATGGAAAGAGTGGAATGGTGGGGTTATAATGGGATTGACACATGGCTATGGGAAGAGTGGAATGGTGGGGTTATTATGGGATTGACACATGGCTATGGGAAGAGTGGAATGGTGGGGTTATTATGAGATTGACACATGGCTATGGAAAGAGTGGAATGGTGGGGTTATTATGGGATTGACACATGGCTATGGGAAGAGTGGAATGGTGGGGTTATTATGGGATTGACACATGGCTATGGGAAGAGTGCAATGGTGGGGTTATTATGGGATTGACACATGGCTATGGGAAGAGTGGAATGGTGGCGTTATTATGGGATTGACACATGGCTATGGGAAGAGTGGAATGGTGGGGTTATTATGGAATTGACACATGGCTATGGGAAGAGTGGAATGGTGGCGTTATTATGGGATTGACACATGGCTATGGGAAGAGTGGAATGGTGGGGTTATTATGGGATTGACACATACAATGGCTATGGGAAGAGTGGAATGGTGGGGTTATTATGGGATTGACACATACAATGGCTATGGAAGAGTGGAATGGTCGGGATATTATGGGATTGACACATGGCTATGGGAACAGTGGAATGGTGGGGTTATTATGAGATTGACACATACAATGGCGATGGAAAGAGTGGAATGGTGGTGTTATTATGGGATTGACACATGGCTGTGGGAAGAGTGGAACGGTGGGGTTATTATGAGATTGACACATACAATGGCTATGGAAAGAGTGGAATGGTGGTGTTATGATGGGATTGACACATGGCTGTGGGAAGAGTGGAACGGTGGGGTTATTATGGGATTGGCACATACAATGGCTATGGAAAGAGTGGAATGGTGGGGTTATTATGAGATTGACACATGGCTATGGGAAGAGTGGAATGGTGGGGTTATTATGAGATTGACACATGGCTATGGGAAGAGTGGAATGGTCGGGATATTATGGGATTGACACATGGCGATGGGAAGAGTGGAATGGTGGGGTTATTATGAGATTGACACATGGCTATGGGAAGAGTGGAATGGTAGGGTTATTATGGGATTGACACATGGCGATGGGAAGAGTGGAATGGTGGGGTTATAATGAGATTGACACATGGCTATGGGAAGAGTGGAATGGTGGGGTTATTATGAGATTGACACACACAATGGCTATGGAAAGAGTGGAATGGTGGGGTTATAATGGGATTGACACATGGCTATGGGAAGAGTGGAATGGTGGGTTTATTATGGGATTGACACATGGCGATGGGAAGAGTGGAATGGTGGGGTTATTATGAGATTGACACATGGCGATGGGAAGAGTGGAATGGTCGGGATATTATGGGATTGACACATGGCGATGGGAAGAGTGGAATGGTGGGGTTATTATGAGATTGACACATGGCTATGGGAAGAGTGGAATGGTAGGGTTATTATGGGATTGACACATGGCGATGGGAAGAGTGGAATGGTGGGGTTATTATGAGATTGACACATGGCTATGGGAAGAGTGGAATGGTGGGGTTATTATGAGATTGACACACACAATGGCTATGGAAAGAGTGGAATGGTGGGGTTATAATGGGATTGACACATGGCTATGGGAAGAGTGGAATGGTGGGGTTATTATGGGATTGACACATGGCTATGGGAAGAGTGGAAATGTGGGGTTATTATGGGATTGACACATGGCGATGGAAAGAGTGGAATGGTGGGGTTATTATGGGATTGACACATGGCTATGGGAAGAGTGGAATGGTGGGGTTATTATGGGATTGACACATGGCGATGGAAAGAGTGGAATGGTGGGGTTATTATGGGATTGACACATGGCTATGGGAAGAGTGGAATGGTCGGGATATTATGGGATTGACACATGGCTTTGGGAAGAGTGGAATGGTGGGGTTATTATGAGATTGACACATGGCTATGGGAAGAGTGGAATTGTCGGGATATTATGGGATTGACACATGGCTATGGGAAGAGTGGAATGGTGGGGTTATTATGGGATTGACACATGGCGATGGAAAGAGTGGAATGGTGGGGTTATTATGGGATTGACACATGGCGATGGGAAGAGTGGAATGGTGGGGTTATTATGAGATTGACACATGGCTATGGGAACAGTGGAATGGTCGGGATATTATGGGATTGACACATGGCGATGGGAAGAGTGGAATGGTGGGGTTATTATGAGATTGATACATGGCTATGGGAAGAGTGGAATGGTAGGGTTATTATGGGATTGACACATGGCTATGGGAAGAGTGGAATGGTGGGGTTATTATGGGATTGACACATGGCTATGGGAAGAGTGGAATGGTGGGGTTATTATGAGATGGACACATGGCGATGGAAAGAGTGGAATGGTGGGGTTATTATGGGATTGACACATGGTGATGGAAAGAGTGGAATGGTGGGGTTATTATGGGATTGACACATGGCGATGGGAAGAGTGGAATGGTGGGGTTATTATGGGATTGACACATGGCGATGGGAAGAGTGGAATGGTGGGGTTATTATGGGATTGACACATGGCGATGGGAAGAGTGGAGCGGTGGGGTTATTATGGGATTGACACATACAATGGCTATGGGAAGAGTGGAATGGTGGGGTTATTATGGGATTGACACATGGCTATGGAAAGAGTGGAATGGTCGGGATATTTTGGGATTGACACATGGCTTTGGGAAGAGTGGAATGGTGGGGTTATTATGGGATTGACACATGGCGATGGAAAGAGTGGAATGGTCGGGATATTTTGGGATTGACACATGGCTTTGGGAAGAGTGGAATGGTGGGGTTATTATGGGATTGACACATGGCTATGGAAAGAGTGGAATGGTGGGGTTTTTATGTGATAGACACATGGCTATGGAAAGAGTGGAATGGTGGGGTTATTATGGGATTGACACATGGCTATGGAAAGAGTGGAATGGTGGGGTTATTATGGGATTGACACACACAATGGCTATGTAAAGAGTGGAATGGTGGGGTTATTATGGGATTGACACACACAATGGCTATGGAAAGAGTGGAATGGTGGCGTTATTATGGGATTGACACATGGCTATGGGAAGAGTGGAATGGTGGGGTTATTATGGGATTGACACATGGCGATGGAAAGAGTGGAATGGTGGGGTTATTATGGGATTGACACATGGCTATGGGAAGAGTGGAATGGTAGGGATATTATGGGATTGACACATGGCTATGGGAAGAGTGGAATGGTGGGGTTATTATGGGATTGACACATGGCTATGGAAAGAGTGCAATGGTGGGGTTATTATGGGATTGACACATGGCTATGGGAAGAGTGGAATGGTGGGGTTATTATGGGATTGACACATGGCTATGGAAAGAGTGGAATGGTGGGGTTATTATGGGATTGACACATGGCTATGGGAAGAGTGGAATGGTGGGGTTATTATGGGATTGACACATGGCTATGGGAAGAGTGGAATGGTGGGGTTATTATGAGATGGACACATGGCGATGGAAAGAGTGGAATGGTGGGGTTATTATGGGATTGACACATGGTGATGGAAAGAGTGGAATGGTGGGGTTATTATGGGATTGACACATGGCGATGGGAAGAGTGGAATGGTGGGGTTATTATGGGATTGACACATGGCGATGGGAAGAGTGGAATGGTGGGGTTATTATGGGATTGACACATGGCGATGGGAAGAGTGGAGCGGTGGGGTTATTATGGGATTGACACATACAATGGCTATGGGAAGAGTGGAATGGTGGGGTTATTATGGGATTGACACATGGCTATGGAAAGTGTGGAATGGTGGGGTTATTATGGGATTGACACATGGCTATGGGAAGAGTGGAAGGTGGGGTTATTATGGGATTGACACATGGCGATGGAAAGAGTGGAATGGTCGGGATATTTTGGGATTGACACATGGCTTTGGGAAGAGTGGAATGGTGGGGTTATTATGGGATTGACACATGGCTATGGAAAGAGTGGAATGGTGGGGTTATTATGGGATTGACACATGGCTATGGGAAGAGTGGAATGGTGGGGTTATTATGGGATTGACACATGGCTATGGGAAGAGTGGAATGGTGGGGTTATTATGAGATGGACACATGGCGATGGAAAGAGTGGAATGGTGGGGTTATTATGGGATTGACACATGGTGATGGAAAGAGTGGAATGGTGGGGTTATTATGGGATTGACACATGTCGATGGGAAGAGTGGAATGGTGGGGTTATTATGGGATTGACACATGGCGATGGGAAGAGTGGAGCGGTGGGGTTATTATGGGATTGACACATACAATGGCTATGGGAAGAGTGGAATGGTGGGGTTATTATGGGATTGACACATGGCTATGGAAAGAGTGGAATGGTGGGGTTCTTATGGGATTGACACATGGCTATGGGAAGAGTGGAAGGTGGGGTTATTATGGGATTGACACATGGCGATGGAAAGAGTGGAATGGTCGGGATATTTTGGGATTGACACATGGCTTTGGGAAGAGTGGAATGGTGGGGTTATTATGGGATTGACACATGGCTATGGAAAGAGTGGAATGGTGGGATTTTTATGTGATAGACACATGGCTATGGAAAGAGTGGAATGGTGGGGTTATTATGGGATTGACACATGGCTATGGAAAGAGTGGAATGGTGGGGTTATTATGGGATTGACACACACAATGGCTATGGAAAGAGTGGAATGGTGGGGTTATTATGGGATTGACACACACAATGGCTATGGAAAGAGTGGAATGGTGGCGTTATTATGGGATTGACACATGGCTATGGGAAGAGTGGAATGGTGGGGTTATTATGGGATTGACACATGGCGATGGAAAGAGTGGAATGGTGGGGTTATTATGGGATTGACACATGGCTATGGGAAGAGCGGAATGGTAGGGATATTATGGGATTGACACATGGCTATGGGAAGAGTGGAATGGTGGGGTTATTATGGGATTGACACATGGCTATGGAAAGAGTGGAATGGTGGGGTTATTATGGGATTGACACATGGCTATGGGAAGAGTGGAATGGTGGGGTTATTATGGGATTGACACATGGCTATGGAAAGAGTGGAATGGTGGGGTTATTATGGGATTGACACATGGCTATGGAAAGAGTGGAATGGTGGGGTTATTATGGGATTGACACATGGCTATGGGAAGAGTGGAATGGTGGGGTTATTATGGGATTGACACATGGCTATGGAAAGAGTGGAATGGTGGGGTTATTATGGGATTGACACATGGCTATGGAGAGAGTGGAATGGTGGGGTTATTATGAGATTGACACATACAATGGCTATGGGAAGAGTGGAATGGTGGGGTTATTATGGGATTGACACATACAATGGCTATGGAAGGAGTGGAATGGTCGGGATATTATGGGATTGACACATGGCTATGGGAAGAGTGGAATGGTGGGGTTATTATGGGATTGACACATGGCTATGGGAAGAGTGGAACAGTGGGGTTATTATGGGATTGACACATGGCTATGGGAAGAGTGGAATGGTGGGGTTATTATGAGATTGACACATACAATGGCTATGGAAAGAGTGGAATGGTGGGGTTATTATGAGATTGACACATACAATGGCTATGGGAAGAGTGGAATGGTGGGGTTATTATGGGATTGACACATACAATGGCTATGGAAGGAGTGGAATGGTGGGGTTATTATGGGATTGACACATGGCTGTGGGAAGAGTGGAACGGTGGGGTTATTATGAGATTGACACATACAATGGCTATGTAAAGAGTGGAATGGTGGTGTTATTATGGGATTGACACATGGCTGTGGGAAGAGTGGAACGGTGGGGTTATTATGGGATTGACACATACAATGGCTATGGAAAGAGTGGAATGGTCGGGATATTATGGGATTGACACATGGCGATGGGAAGAGTGGAATGGTGGGGTTATTATGAGATTGACACATGGCTATGGGAAGAGTGGAATGGTCGGGATATTATGGGATTGACACATGGCGATGGGAAGAGTGGAATGGTGGGGTTATTATGAGATTGACACATGGCTATGGGAAGAGTGGAATGGTGGGGTTATTATAGGATTGACACATGGCTATGGGAAGAGTGGAATGGTGGGGTTATTATGGGATTGACACATGGCGATGGGAAGAGTGGAATGGTGGGGTTATTATGAGATGGACACATGGCTATGGGAAGAGTGGAATGGTGGGGTTATTATGAGATGGACACATGGCTATGGGAAGAGTGGAATGGTGGGGTTATTATGGGATTGACACATGGCGATGGAAAGAGTGGAATGGTGGGGTTATTATGGGATTGACACATGGCGATGGGAAGAGTGGAATGGTAGGGTCATTATGGGATTGACACATGGCTATGGGAAGAGTGGAATGGTGGGGTTATTATGAGATTGACACATGGCTATGGGAAGAGTGGAATGGTGGGGTTATTATGAGATTGACACATGGCTATGGGAAGAGTGGAATGGTAGGGTTATTATGGGATTGACACATGGCAATGGGAAGAGTGGAATGGTGGGGTTATTATGAGATTGACACATGGCTTTGGGAAGAGTGGAATGGTAGGGTTATTACGGGATTGACACATGGCGATGGGAAGAGTGGAATGGTGGGGTTATTATGGGATTGACACATGGCGATGGGAAGAGTGGAATGGTAGGGTTATTATGGGATTGACACATGGCTATGGGAAGAGTGGAATGGTGGGGTTATTATGGGATTGACACATGGCTATGGGAAGAGTGGAATGGTGGGGTTATTATGAGATTGACACATGGCGATGGAAAGAGTGGAATGGTGGGGTTATTATGGGATTGACACATGGCGATGGGAAGAGTGGAATGGTGGGGTTATTATGAGATTGACACATGGCTATGGAAAGAGTGGAATGGTGGGGTTATTATGGGATTGACACATGGCTATGGGAAGAGTGGAATGGTGGGGTTATTATGGGATTGACACATGGCTATGGGAAGAGTGGAATGGTGGGGTTATTATGAGATTGACACACACAATGGTGATGGAAAGAGTGGAATGGTGGGGTTATTATGGGATTGACACATACAATGGCTATGGGAAGAGTGGAATGGTGGGGTTAGAATGGAATTGACACATGGCTTTGGGAAGAGTGGAATGGTGGGGTTATTATGAGATTGACACATGGCTATGGGAAGAGTGGAATGGTAGGGTTATTATGAGATTGACACATGGCTATGGGAAGAGTGGAATGGTAGGGTTATTATGGGATTGACACATGGCGATGGGAAGAGTGGAATGGTGGGGTTATTATGAGATTGACACATGGCTTTGGGAAGAGTGGAATGGTAGGGTTATTACGGGATTGACACATGGCGATGGGAAGAGTGGAATGGTGGGGTTATTATGGGATTGACACATGGCGATGGGAAGAGTGAAATGGTGGGGTTATTATGGGATTGACACATGGCGATGGAAAGAGTGGAATGGTGGGGTTATTATGGGATTGACACATGGCGATGGGAAGAGTGGAATGGTGGGGTTATTATGGGATTGACACATGGCTATGGGAAGAGTGGAATGGTAGGGTTATTATGGGATTGACACATGGCGATGGGAAGAGTGGAATGGTGGGGTTATTATGAGATTGACACATGGCTATGGGAAGAGTGGAATGGTAGGGTTATTATGGGATTGACACATGGCTATGGGAAGAGTGGAATGGTGGGGTTATTATGAGATTGACACATGGCTATGGGAAGAGTGGAATGGTGGGGTTATTATGAGATTGACACATGGCTATGGGAAGAGTGGAATGGTGGGGTTATTATGAGATTGACACATGGCTATGGGAAGAGTGGAATGGTAGGGTTATTATGGGATTGACACATGGCGATGGGAAGAGTGGAATGGTGGGGTTATTATGAGATTGACACATGGCTATGGGAAGAGTGGAATGGTAGGGTTATTATGGGATTGACACATGGCGATGGGAAGAGTGGAATGGTGGGGTTATTATGAGATTGACACATGGCTATGGGAAGAGTGGAATGGTAGGGTTATTATGGGATTGACACATGGCTATGGGAAGAGTGGAATGGTGGGGTTATTATGGGATTGACACATGGCTATGGGAAGAGTGGAATGGTGGGGTTATTATGAGATTGACACATGGCGATGGAAAGAGTGGAATGGTGGGGTTATTATGGGATTGACACATGGCGATGGGAAGAGTGGAATGGTGGGGTTATTATGAGATTGACACATGGCTATGGAAAGAGTGGAATGGTGGGGTTATTATGGGATTGACACATGGCTATGGGAAGAGTGGAATGGTGGGGTTATTATGGGATTGACACATGGCTGTGGGAAGAGTGGAATGGTGGGGTTATTATGAGATTGACACACACAATGGTGATGGAAAGAGTGGAATGGTGGGGTTATTATGGGATTGACACATACAATGGCTATGGGAAGAGTGGAATGGTGGGGTTAGAATGGGATTGACACATGGCTTTGGGAAGAGTGGAATGGTGGGGTTATTATGGGATTGACACATGGCTATGGGAAGAGTGGAATGGTGGGGTTATTATGGGATAGACACATACAATGGCGATGGAAAGAGTGGAATGGTGGGGTTATTATGGGATTGACACATGGCGATGGAAAGAGTGGAATGGTGGGGTTATTATGGGATTGACACATGGCTATGGGAAGAGTGGAATGGTGGGGTTATTATGGGATTGACACATGGCGATGGAAAGAGTGGAATGGTGGGGTTATTTTGGGATTGACACATGGCTATGGGAAGAGTGGAATGGTGGGGTTATTATGGGATTGACACATGGCTATGGAAAGAGTGGAATGGTGGGGTTATTATGGGATTGACACATGGCTATGGGAAGAGTGGAATGGCGGGGTTATTATGAGATTGACACATACAATGGCTATGGAAAGAGTGGAATGGTGGGGTTATTATGGGATTGACACATGGCTATGGGAAGAGTGGAATGGTGGGGTTATTATGGGATTGACACATACAATGGCGATGGAAAGAGTGGAATGGTGGGGTTATTATGGGATTGACACATGGCGATGGAAAGAGTGGAATGGTGGGGTTATTATGGGATTGACACATGGCGATGGAAAGAGTGTAATGGTGGCGTTATTATGGGATTGACACATGGCTATGGGAAGAGTGGAATGGTGGGGTTATTATGGGATTGACACATGGCGATGGAAAGAGTGGAATGGTGGGGTTATTTTGGGATTGACACATGGCTATGGGAAGAGTGGAATGGTGGGGTTATTATGGGATTGACACATGGCGATGGAAAGAGTGGAATGGTGGGGTTATTATGGGATTGACACATGGCTATGGGAAGAGTGGAATGGTGGGGTTATTATGAGATTGACACATACAATGGCTATGGAAAGAGTGGAATGGTGGGGTTATTATGGGATTGACACATGGCTATGGGAAGAGTGGAATGGTGGGGTTATTATGGGATTGACACATAGCTATGGAGAGAGTGGAATGGTGGCGTTATTATGGGATTGACACATGGCTATGGGAAGAGTGGAATGGTGGCGTTATTATGGGATTGACACATGGCTATGGGAAGAGTGGAATGGTGGGGTTATTATGGGATTGACACATGGCGATGGAAAGAGTGGAATGGTGGGGTTATTATGGGATTGACACATGGCTATGGGAAGAGTGGAATGGTGGGGTTATTATGGGATTGACACATGGCTATGGGAAGAGTGGAATGGTGGGGTTATTATGAGATTGACACATGACTATGGGAAGAGTGGAATGGTAGGGTTATTATGAGATTGACACATGGCTATGGGAAGAGTGGAATGGTAGGGTTATTATGAGATTGACACATGGCTATGGGAAGAGTGGAATGGTAGGGTTATTATGGGATTGACACATGGCGATGGGAAGAGTGGAATGGTAGGGTTATTATGAGATTGACACATGGCGATGGGAAGAGTGGAATGGTGGGGTTATTATGAGATTGACACATGGCTTTGGGAAGAGTGGAATGGTAGGGTTATTACGGGATTGACACATGGCGATGGGAAGAGTGGAATGGTGGGGTTATTATGGGATTGACACATGGCGATGGGAAGAGTGGAATGGTGGGGTTATTATGGGATTGACACATGGCGATGGAAAGAGTGGAATGGTGGGGTTATTATGGGATTGACACATGGCGATGGGAAGAGTGGAATGGTAGGGTTATTATGAGATTGACACATGGCTATGGGAAGAGTGGAATGGTAGGGTTATTATGGGATTGACACATGGCGATGGGAAGAGTGGAATGGTGGGGTTATTATGAGATTGACACATGGCTATGGGAAGAGTGGAATGGTAGGGTTATTATGGGATTGACACATGGCTATGGGAAGAGTGGAATGGTGGGGTTATTATGAGATTGACACATGGCTATGGGAAGAGTGGAATGGTGGGGTTATTATGAGATTGACACATGGCTATGGGAAGAGTGGAATGGTAGGGTTATTATGGGATTGACACATGGCGATGGGAAGAGTGGAATGGTGGGGTTATTATGAGATTGACACATGGCTATGGGAAGAGTGGAATGGTAGGGTTATTATGGGATTGACACATGGCGATGGGAAGAGTGGAATGGTGGGGTTATTATGAGATTGACACATGGCTATGGGAAGAGTGGAATGGTGGGGTTATTATGAGATTGACACATGGCGATGGAAAGAGTGGAATGGTGGGGTTATTATGGGATTGACACATGGCGATGGGAAGAGTGGAATGGTGGGGTTATTATGAGATTGACACATGGCTATGGAAAGAGTGGAATGGTGGGGTTATTATGGGATTGACACATGGCTATGGGAAGAGTGGAATGGTGGGGTTATTATGGGATTGACACATGGCTATGGGAAGAGTGGAATGGTGGGGTTATTATGAGATTGACACACACAATGGTGATGGAAAGAGTGGAATGGTGGGGTTATTATGGGATTGACACATACAATGGCTATGGGAAGAGTGGAATGGTGGGGTTAGAATGGGATTGACACATGGCTTTGGGAAGAGTGGAATGGTGGGGTTATTATGGGATTGACACATGGCTGTGGGAAGAGTGGAATGGTGGGGTTATTATGGGATAGACACATACAATGGCGATGGAAAGAGTGGAATGGTGGGGTTATTATGGGATTGACACATGGCGATGGAAAGAGTGGAATGGTGGCGTTATTATGGGATTGACAGATGGCTATGGGAAGAGTGGAATGGTGGGGTTATTATGGGATTGACACATGGCGATGGAAAGAGTGGAATGGTGGGGTTATTTTGGGATTGACACATGGCTATGGGAAGAGTGGAATGGTGGGGTTATTATGGGATTGACACATGGCTATGGAAAGAGTGGAATGGTGGGGTTATTATGGGATTGACACATGGCTATGGGAAGAGTGGAATGGTGGGGTTATTATGAGATTGACACATACAATGGCTATGGAAAGAGTGGAATGGTGGGGTTATTATGGGATTGACACATGGCTATGGTAAGAGTGGAATGGTGGGGTTATTATGGGATTGACACATGGCTATGGAGAGAGTGGAATGGTGGCGTTATTATGGGATTGACACATGGCTATGGGAAGAGTGGAATGGTGGCGTTATTATGGGATTGACACATGGCTATGGGAAGAGTGGAATGGTGGGGTTATTATGGGATTGACACATGGCTATGGGAAGAGTGGAATGGTGGCGTTATTATGGGATTGACACATGGCTATGGGAAGAGTGGAATGGTGGGGTTATTATGGGATTGACACATGGCGATGGAAAGAGTGGAATGGTGGGGTTATTATGGGATTGACACATGGCTATGGGAAGAGTGGAATGGTGGGGTTATTATGGGATTGACACATGGCTATGGGAAGAGTGGAATGGTGGGGTTATTATGGGATTGACACATGGCGATGGGAAGAGTGGAATGGTGGGGTTATTATGAGATTGACACATGGCTTTGGGAAGAGTGGAATGGTAGGGTTATTACGGGATTGACACATGGCGATGGGAAGAGTGGAATGGTGGGGTTATTATGGGATTGACACGTGGCGATGGGAAGAGTGGAATGGTGGGGTTATTATGGGATTGACACATGGCGATGGAAAGAGTGGAATGGTGGGGTTATTATGGGATTGACACATGGCGATGGGAAGAGTGGAATGGTAGGGTTATTATGAGATTGACACATGGCTATGGGAAGAGTGGAATGGTAGGGTTATTATGGGATTGACACATGGCTATGGGAAGAGTGGAATGGTGGGGTTATTATGAGATTGACACATGGCTATGGGAAGAGTGGAATGGTGGGGTTATTATGAGATTGACACATGGCTATGGGAAGAGTGGAATGGTAGGGTTATTATGGGATTGACACATGGCGATGGGAAGAGTGGAATGGTGGGGTTATTATGAGATTGACACATGGCTATGGGAAGAGTGGAATGGTAGGGTTATTATGGGATTGACACATGGCTATGGGAAGAGTGGAATGGTAGGGTTATTATGGGATTGACACATGGCTATGGGAAGAGTGGAATGGTGGGGTTATTATGGGATTGACACATGGCTATGGGAAGAGTGGAATGGTGGGGTTATTATGAGATTGACACATGACGATGGAAAGAGTGGAATGGTGGGGTTATTATGGGATTGACACATGGCGATGGAAAGAGTGGAATGGTGGGGTTATTATGGGATTGACACATGGCGATGGGAAGAGTGGAATGGTGGGGTTATTATGAGATTGACACATGGCTATGGAAAGAGTGGAATGGTGGGGTTATTATGGGATTGACACATGGCTATGGGAAGAGTGGAATGGTGGGGTTATTATGGGATTGACACATGGCTATGGGAAGAGTGGAATGGTGGGGTTATTATGAGATTGACACACACAATGGTGATGGAAAGAGTGGAATGGTGGGGTTATTATGGGATTGACACATACAATGGCTATGGGAAGAGTGGAATGGTGGGGTTAGAATGGGATTGACACATGGCTTTGGGAAGAGTGGAATGGTGGGGTTATTATGAGATTGACACATGGCTATGGGAAGAGTGGAATGGTAGGGTTATTATGAGATTGACACATGGCTACGGGAAGAGTGGAATGGTAGGGTTATTATGGGATTGACACATGGCGATGGGAAGAGTGGAATGGTGGGGTTATTATGAGATTGACACATGGCTTTGGGAAGAGTGGAATGGTAGGGTTATTACGGGATTGACACATGGCGATGGGAAGAGTGGAATGGTGGGGTTATTATGGGATTGACACATGGCGATGGGAAGAGTGAAATGGTGGGGTTATTATGGGATTGACACATGGCGATGGAAAGAGTGGAATGGTGGGGTTATTATGGGATTGACACATGGCGATGGGAAGAGTGGAATGGTAGGGTTATTATGAGATTGACACATGGCTATGGGAAGAGTGGAATGGTAGGGTTATTATGAGATTGACACATGGCTATGGAAAGAGTGGAATGGTGGGGTTATTATGGGATTGACACATGGCTATGGGAAGAGTGGAATGGTGGGGTTATTATGGGATTGACACATGGCTGTGGGAAGAGTGGAATGGTGGGGTTATTATGAGATTGACACACACAATGGTGATGGAAAGAGTGGAATGGTGGGGTTATTATGGGATTGACACATACAATGGCTATGGGAAGAGTGGAATGGTGGGGTTAGAATGGGATTGACACATGGCTTTGGGAAGAGTGGAATGGTGGGGTTATTATGGGATTGACACATGGCTATGGGAAGAGTGGAATGGTGGGGTTATTATGGGATAGACACATACAATGGCGATGGAAAGAGTGGAATGGTGGGGTTATTATGGGATTGACACATGGCGATGGAAAGAGTGGAATGGTGGGGTTATTATGGGATTGACACATGGCTATGGGAAGAGTGGAATGGTGGGGTTATTATGGGATTGACACATGGCGATGGAAAGAGTGGAATGGTGGGGTTATTTTGGGATTGACACATGGCTATGGGAAGAGTGGAATGGTGGGGTTATTATGGGATTGACACATGGCTATGGAAAGAGTGGAATGGTGGGGTTATTATGGGATTGACACATGGCTATGGGAAGAGTGGAATGGCGGGGTTATTATGAGATTGACACATACAATGGCTATGGAAAGAGTGGAATGGTGGGGTTATTATGGGATTGACACATGGCTATGGGAAGAGTGGAATGGTGGGGTTATTATGGGATTGACACATACAATGGCGATGGAAAGAGTGGAATGGTGGGGTTATTATGGGATTGACACATGGCGATGGAAAGAGTGGAATGGTGGGGTTATTATGGGATTGACACATGGCGATGGAAAGAGTGTAATGGTGGCGTTATTATGGGATTGACACATGGCTATGGGAAGAGTGGAATGGTGGGGTTATTATGGGATTGACACATGGCGATGGAAAGAGTGGAATGGTGGGGTTATTTTGGGATTGACACATGGCTATGGGAAGAGTGGAATGGTGGGGTTATTATGGGATTGACACATGGCGATGGAAAGAGTGGAATGGTGGGGTTATTATGGGATTGACACATGGCTATGGGAAGAGTGGAATGGTGGGGTTATTATGAGATTGACACATACAATGGCTATGGAAAGAGTGGAATGGTGGGGTTATTATGGGATTGACACATGGCTATGGGAAGAGTGGAATGGTGGGGTTATTATGGGATTGACACATAGCTATGGAGAGAGTGGAATGGTGGCGTTATTATGGGATTGACACATGGCTATGGGAAGAGTGGAATGGTGGCGTTATTATGGGATTGACACATGGCTATGGGAAGAGTGGAATGGTGGGGTTATTATGGGATTGACACATGGCGATGGAAAGAGTGGAATGGTGGGGTTATTATGGGATTGACACATGGCTATGGGAAGAGTGGAATGGTGGGGTTATTATGGGATTGACACATGGCTATGGGAAGAGTGGAATGGTGGGGTTATTATGAGATTGACACATGACTATGGGAAGAGTGGAATGGTAGGGTTATTATGAGATTGACACATGGCTATGGGAAGAGTGGAATGGTAGGGTTATTATGAGATTGACACATGGCTATGGGAAGAGTGGAATGGTAGGGTTATTATGGGATTGACACATGGCGATGGGAAGAGTGGAATGGTAGGGTTATTATGAGATTGACACATGGCGATGGGAAGAGTGGAATGGTGGGGTTATTATGAGATTGACACATGGCTTTGGGAAGAGTGGAATGGTAGGGTTATTACGGGATTGACACATGGCGATGGGAAGAGTGGAATGGTGGGGTTATTATGGGATTGACACATGGCGATGGGAAGAGTGGAATGGTGGGGTTATTATGGGATTGACACATGGCGATGGAAAGAGTGGAATGGTGGGGTTATTATGGGATTGACACATGGCGATGGGAAGAGTGGAATGGTAGGGTTATTATGAGATTGACACATGGCTATGGGAAGAGTGGAATGGTAGGGTTATTATGGGATTGACACATGGCGATGGGAAGAGTGGAATGGTGGGGTTATTATGAGATTGACACATGGCTATGGGAAGAGTGGAATGGTAGGGTTATTATGGGATTGACACATGGCTATGGGAAGAGTGGAATGGTGGGGTTATTATGAGATTGACACATGGCTATGGGAAGAGTGGAATGGTGGGGTTATTATGAGATTGACACATGGCTATGGGAAGAGTGGAATGGTAGGGTTATTATGGGATTGACACATGGCGATGGGAAGAGTGGAATGGTGGGGTTATTATGAGATTGACACATGGCTATGGGAAGAGTGGAATGGTAGGGTTATTATGGGATTGACACATGGCGATGGGAAGAGTGGAATGGTGGGGTTATTATGAGATTGACACATGGCTATGGGAAGAGTGGAATGGTGGGGTTATTATGAGATTGACACATGGCGATGGAAAGAGTGGAATGGTGGGGTTATTATGGGATTGACACATGGCGATGGGAAGAGTGGAATGGTGGGGTTATTATGAGATTGACACATGGCTATGGAAAGAGTGGAATGGTGGGGTTATTATGGGATTGACACATGGCTATGGGAAGAGTGGAATGGTGGGGTTATTATGGGATTGACACATGGCTATGGGAAGAGTGGAATGGTGGGGTTATTATGAGATTGACACACACAATGGTGATGGAAAGAGTGGAATGGTGGGGTTATTATGGGATTGACACATACAATGGCTATGGGAAGAGTGGAATGGTGGGGTTAGAATGGGATTGACACATGGCTTTGGGAAGAGTGGAATGGTGGGGTTATTATGGGATTGACACATGGCTGTGGGAAGAGTGGAATGGTGGGGTTATTATGGGATAGACACATACAATGGCGATGGAAAGAGTGGAATGGTGGGGTTATTATGGGATTGACACATGGCGATGGAAAGAGTGGAATGGTGGCGTTATTATGGGATTGACAGATGGCTATGGGAAGAGTGGAATGGTGGGGTTATTATGGGATTGACACATGGCGATGGAAAGAGTGGAATGGTGGGGTTATTTTGGGATTGACACATGGCTATGGGAAGAGTGGAATGGTGGGGTTATTATGGGATTGACACATGGCTATGGAAAGAGTGGAATGGTGGGGTTATTATGGGATTGACACATGGCTATGGGAAGAGTGGAATGGTGGGGTTATTATGAGATTGACACATACAATGGCTATGGAAAGAGTGGAATGGTGGGGTTATTATGGGATTGACACATGGCTATGGTAAGAGTGGAATGGTGGGGTTATTATGGGATTGACACATGGCTATGGAGAGAGTGGAATGGTGGCGTTATTATGGGATTGACACATGGCTATGGGAAGAGTGGAATGGTGGCGTTATTATGGGATTGACACATGGCTATGGGAAGAGTGGAATGGTGGGGTTATTATGGGATTGACACATGGCTATGGGAAGAGTGGAATGGTGGCGTTATTATGGGATTGACACATGGCTATGGGAAGAGTGGAATGGTGGGGTTATTATGGGATTGACACATGGCGATGGAAAGAGTGGAATGGTGGGGTTATTATGGGATTGACACATGGCTATGGGAAGAGTGGAATGGTGGGGTTATTATGGGATTGACACATGGCTATGGGAAGAGTGGAATGGTGGGGTTATTATGGGATTGACACATGGCGATGGGAAGAGTGGAATGGTGGGGTTATTATGAGATTGACACATGGCTTTGGGAAGAGTGGAATGGTAGGGTTATTACGGGATTGACACATGGCGATGGGAAGAGTGGAATGGTGGGGTTATTATGGGATTGACACGTGGCGATGGGAAGAGTGGAATGGTGGGGTTATTATGGGATTGACACATGGCGATGGAAAGAGTGGAATGGTGGGGTTATTATGGGATTGACACATGGCGATGGGAAGAGTGGAATGGTAGGGTTATTATGAGATTGACACATGGCTATGGGAAGAGTGGAATGGTAGGGTTATTATGGGATTGACACATGGCTATGGGAAGAGTGGAATGGTGGGGTTATTATGAGATTGACACATGGCTATGGGAAGAGTGGAATGGTGGGGTTATTATGAGATTGACACATGGCTATGGGAAGAGTGGAATGGTAGGGTTATTATGGGATTGACACATGGCGATGGGAAGAGTGGAATGGTGGGGTTATTATGAGATTGACACATGGCTATGGGAAGAGTGGAATGGTAGGGTTATTATGGGATTGACACATGGCTATGGGAAGAGTGGAATGGTAGGGTTATTATGGGATTGACACATGGCTATGGGAAGAGTGGAATGGTGGGGTTATTATGGGATTGACACATGGCTATGGGAAGAGTGGAATGGTGGGGTTATTATGAGATTGACACATGGCGATGGAAAGAGTGGAATGGTGGGGTTATTATGGGATTGACACATGGCGATGGAAAGAGTGGAATGGTGGGGTTATTATGGGATTGACACATGGCGATGGGAAGAGTGGAATGGTGGGGTTATTATGAGATTGACACATGGCTATGGAAAGAGTGGAATGGTGGGGTTATTATGGGATTGACACATGG